>NC_038050.1:54546393-54874851 GCF_002211085.1 Panicum hallii
ATGTCTCAGGCGGGCGACCCAAGAGCGCGAGACGTCGGTGGCTTCCCCGAAGGGGTTCGCCCCAAAGGGAACAAGAGGCGAAGCCCTGAAGAAGGACGATTCGAGGACCGCAGCCGGATGAGATCTGGCGAAGCACGAATACCGAAAGATGAGCGCCAAAGGCTCTTGCGCAGGAGTTAGTCATGGGGCGTACTGAGCTGTAAAGTGGGCTATGAGAGGAAATTATTGTATACCTCTGGAATATTAGAAGAAGATAGCCGTTGAGGGGAAAAAGGTGTAATTACGGAGGGGCAGGTAAATAGTCCCCTATAAATGTCCCTATAACTGACGGTATGTAACTGACGGTACAGTTGATTTCGAGAGAATAGTTTATTGTGTCCCTACTCCGAAGGGGTCTTGCTTAGTTCCATTCGTGTCGGTGTAATCCTTCGGATCTGTTATGATGCTTCTCCGCTCCGGAGGTACTCTCCACCAACAATTGCTAGAACCTCTTCATTTTTAGGAAAAGATAGAACCTCTATTTTTCTCACAAAAATACCACGCAGCTAATTTTTGGCTAACTAGTGCAAAAACTGGGTAATTTTAACACTTTCTATTTATTCTAATAATTTAATATTAGCTCACCATACTATATTTTATGAAACTACTACTTCGATCTAAGGTATGAGAGGGAAAAAATTGTATCGTGCCACATTTTATTTCACCATCTTTATCACACCATCTTGGTTGTCATGACAAGATTAGATTTTATAAAATGGGTTGAGTGATTGTATTCCTGCTATAGTAGTATAATTTGTTAACCTTCAGACGCTATGACTAAAATAGTTGGTTTACGGAATGTATATTCCGGTATAGGCTGAATTAAAATATTTAAAATAAAAAGGTTCTTAAAAAATATAAAAAAATCTAACTGGTGTCATATCACAAGCCGTGTTCCATATGGTGCCTTAACTTTCGCATCGCGTTGTAAATGTGCTGACCCAGCCCCGGAATCCCCCCAAATCCCCAATCGGCCCCGACCGGAGCCCGTCGATTCCGCCGGATTCGAGCCCCGCCGGTGAGGCGGTCCGCCTGAATCGGCCGATTGGACGCGAATTCGGGCGTTCCGGATGCGAGCACAGCGGAGGCCCGCGGATCTAGGGTTGCCGCCGGCGATCTGGTGATGGTGGCGCTGCGCAGCGCCGGAGCTCGGCGAGGTGGAGGGATCGGCGCCGCCGTTGGAGAAGATGCAGCGAGCCGGATATGCATGGGTGGCGCGGCGCTGAGGGGTGCGACGGCAGGAGGCGGCGTCTCCGGCTGATGTGGCCAGCCGCTCGCGTAGAGGCAGAAGCTCCACCACCACCGGCACAAGGACCACCTACTTCCCCTTCCAGCTCATCTGTTCCCCCGTCTCGGACGATTTCTTATCCGCCGGAATCGGCGGCGCGGAAGCAGGACTTCGTCGATTCCCCTCGCCCAGTGTCACCCGACTCGTTTATAAAGGTGCGTTTTTTGTTTGGTATCGCTTGGGAATTCGCTTGCTAACCTTCACGGGTTTAATCCAGCTGAGGATGCTAACCTTATCAAATCATCATCTTTCCTCCTTTTCGTTTCCACTTGGGCAATACCTGCTATATGAAGTTTCTGCACTAGATTTCCCAGCCTAGGTGGTGTACCGGAGCGAAAGGCTGAGACTTGTTATGAAGTTTTTTGTTGAGTAAACTATATTGAGTTTCGACTTCGTACTAGCAACGGCAAACATGCTAATATGTACATTGTCAAATGGAGTTCCTTTTGGCATGGTTGTATTGAATTCTGTGAATTGTTACCAAATCATCAATCTTGGAATACTATATGTAAGGATCTCCTTGCTTGCATGCTTGCGAAAAAAGGTTTACTGGTTTGAGGAGTGGAAAAGAAATATTTAATTTTTTGAGTGAATTTCATCATCAGCGCCTAAACTTGTCCTGCGTTCTCATCAAGCTCCACCAACTCTACCGACAGCAGCTCCCGCTAAAGCAACTGTAGCAGCTCCGGCAGAATGGCATATTTGTGACTTTATACTTCTCCCATGTTTTCAGGTAGGTCCGAACCCGTCCAAATCAGTGCTGGCGTGCCTACATGGCATGCTACCCTGCGTGGCTTGGTGGTCATGCGAATCATACCTGCATCTAGTATTTAGTGGAAAGTCACATTTAAGGAATTTGTTAAAAAAAAGACAAGTATTGGGGTTAAACTTCAATCCAGCTGAGACTATCAAAATTTAAGTAGCATAATTTAACCATCGGTGAAAGAACAGTTAGGATGACATATAGTTGTTACATATTTCTATTGTAACCAATGCCACAATACATCTAGTAGAAAATTGAAGTTTCACAAAGCGTTACCCCATCACTTGAAAGGGGTTTGATGAAACTGCCATCATTAATAGTACTCTTGGTGGATTTAGTTGACGTTTTGAACAACCAAATTGACCTCCAATTAGTTCTATCAGTCAACTTAACCTGACCTGAGGGAGTAACATTTATTGAGTTATTAACGAACGAGCTAGTATTGTACAAAAAATGATTGATTTAGCAAGATCAAACTTGATATTTATAAGCTTAAGAACTAATATAAATATAATGATTGAAACAACAAAAAGCTCAATCCTTTGAACCTATGGGTTCACGACGGATCAATCTGTTCTGCAGTTCTATAATTTTGATCAATTTTGTGTACAAGCAGTGTGCATTAGTGCATGCAGGCTTGTGAGCTTACGAATGAGGAATTGTTATTATGGAGGTTTTGGCTCTAGGATGAGCATTTGGGCTATTTCGGACCACCTTAAAACCCGGACAAGTTAAAGGCCCCAAATATACAATTTGAGAGTGTGTGGACTGGATGAGAACCCGGTTTTCCTTCAATAAACTGCGCGCTTGTATGGTTCTTTGGCCCGGTTTCCCTCATGAACTGGGCCAATTCTTTTTCTACCTATAGTGAATAACAGGAACTCCCTGCCCTTTTCGGCGGTTGCTTTGCAAAAAATAGAATGTGGGACAAGTTTAAGGACCGCTGCTGAATTTCAATCTTTTGTTTTAAACAAATGATCATGGAAAAGTGCCTTCCAGTGAATACGTGTGTAAGGGGTAACAAATTGTTTAGTTTCATGCTACAGTGGTATCATTACTTGCTGCAAATGATGCAATACATACCTTGCTTGTGCTTGTCTCCATTGCAATTACATAATTTACTGTTGTTTGTCCATTTGCTTGTTTGATTGCTAATGTAATGCGCACAGGGAGGTTGTAATTGTCAAGGTTGTACACCAAACTAATAAGAGAATGGAGCAACACGATCGATGTTTTGTGCTGGGCAAGCAGATAATAAATTACTTTTTAATTTTCAGGACGGTCGTGAGATTCGAGTTGGCGATTGTGCTCTTTTTCGGGCTGTTGGTGTTCCTCCATTCATTGGATTGATACGTTGGATTGAGAAAAAAGAAGAAGGCTATCCGAAATTACGTGTTAGTTGGCTTTATAGACCTGCCGATGTGAAGCTTAACAAGGGCATTCAACTCAACGCTGCACCAAACGAGATCTTCTACTCTTTCCACCAGGACGAAACATCTGCTGTTTCCCTGCTGCATCCTTGCAAAGTTGCCTTTTTACGTAAAGGTGTCGAGCTACCAGCTGGAATTTCTTCATTTGTATGTTTGCGTGTATACGATATAGACAATAAGTGCTTATGGTGGCTTACTGACCAGGACTACATTAATGTAGGTTCATTAATTCTTTCCTGTCTTTATCTATTATACATTCATATATTCTGCTTCACATATGAAATTTATGACCAGGAACGACAGGAAGAAGTAAATCGGCTTCTACACAGAACAAGGTTAGAAATGCGTGCCGCGGTGCAGTCAGGTGGACGCTCTCCAAAGCGGTTAAATGGACCATCAGCTTCCCAACAACCGAAGGCCGCTCCGGATGGTACTCAGAATGGTGGTTTATCTAAAGGGAAGAAGAGAGAGAGAGGTGAACAGGGAATTGAGTCAGCTAAGTGGGATCGTGATTGTCTTGTTAAGGTCGATGACAGTGAGCCTGGAAGCTTTAACTTGGAAGATATAAAGTCCGAGGTAGCAAAGATAACAGAAAAAGGTGGACTTCCAAATGCAGAAGCAGTTGAAAAGCTTGTACATCTTATGCAACTTGATCGGACTGAGCAAAAGATTGACCTTGCTGGCCGGGTTGTACTTGTTGATGTTATTGCTGCTACTGAGAGTTCTGATTGCCTTGGCAGATTTGTGCAATCAAGGGGCCTTCCCATGTTGGACAGTTGGCTTCAAGAGGCCCACAAAGGGAAGTCCGGTGATGGGAGTAGTCCTAAAGAAGCAGATAAACCTATTGACGATCTTCTTTTGGCCCTGCTTCGTGCACTAGCTAAATTGCCTATTAATCTCAGTGCATTGCAAAGCTGTAGTATTGGGAAATCTGTCAATCATCTGCGCAGCCATAAACATTTGGACATTCAGAAGAAAGCCAAGTGTCTTGTTGAGAACTGGAAGAAACGTGTGGATGCTGAAATGAAGTCAAGTGATGCGAAGCCTTTAGTCTCAGGTCAAGCTGTCTCCTGGTCAGGAAAAGCAGGTTTGCAAGAAATTTCAATTGCTGGAAACAAACGAGGTGGCTCAAGTGAGAACAGTCCAAAAAATCCAGTGCCCACTGTTTCATCGTCAAAAGTTTTGACTGATAAACCTGGGGGCACAGATGCAGCTGCGAAGTTGAGTCCTGTCGTATCTACCTCATCAAAATTACAACATGTGCAACCAACAAATGTCACCACCAACTTGAAGGATCAGCCCTGCAAATCAACTGGTGGGACTGGTGGTTCTGAGCTGCCTACTGTGAGAGAGGAGAAAAGCAGCAGCTCAAGCCAATCTCCGAACAACAGCCAGTCATGCTCTAGTGAGCCATCGAAGGATGCAAGAAGTTCAACTGCTGCTTCTGGTGGTGCAAGTAAACCTTCTGGAAGTTCTTCGTGGAGCCATCGAAGGGCAAACAATGGTCTTGTTTCAGGAAACCTGAAGGAAGCTTCCGCGGGAAGATCTGTCTCCCTTGATCGATCTTTGCTGCAGGATAAATCATCTCAAACTGAAACGGCTTCTGAAAAAGGAGTTGATATGCCATCTGATCACTTAAACAGTCATAGATTGATTGTTCGGTTTCCAAATCCTGGTCGTAGTCCTGCTAGAAGTGCAAGTGGGGGATCTTTCGAGGACCCATCTGTTACTGGGGGTAGAGCTTCATCTCCTGTGGTCGGAGATAGACATGAGCAGACTGATCGCAGAGTGAAAATGAAGACCGAAAGTTCCCGTCCTCATTTACCTTCTGATGCTAATGCAGAGTCTTGGCACAGCAATGATATTAAAGAAGCTGCAGGTTCTGAGGAAGGTGATAAATCACCCTGTGCTATGTTAGATGATGACAACAGCAGGACACCTGATGATTCTGTTAAGGATGCACATGTACCACGCGTGGCATGTTCATATGTGAATGAAAAAGGTGTCTGCTCAAGTGAAACCAGGGCGGGAAACTCATTCAGCCCAATGAACGCTCTGATTGAGTACTCTGAAGCTAGTCATTCCTTGCAAGCTGGAGATGACACGGCTATGAATCTTCTTGCTAGTGTGGCAGGAGAAATATCTAAATCTGAATTGGTTTCCCCATCTTCTTCCCCCAGAAGTTCATCTGCAAAGAAATTGGTCCTTGAGGGTGACAGTACTGGAAAGTTTAAAGTAGAAAGTGATGTGGATCCATCACAGGATCCAGGGCCAACAGATGCTAAGAAAGTCATTGTGGGGAAGGAAGTGAAAAATGATGCTTGTTTGGTTGTGAAGGAGGAGCAACACCAAACTGTGCCATCTCCTGAGCTAGCGGATCCTAAAGCAGTTGGATCTTCAGCCAAAGTTGAAACCCATGAAGGGCGTGCAAACAAATGTAACTCTCAACCTGCTTCAGTCGATTCCAAAGGTGAACATGATCAGAGCTTGCGCCATTCTGTTAATACTAAAGTTGCCAATATGTCTAATATGAATTCATCTGCAGGTGAAAATTTGGATGCCTGTTCTGTCCCTGGGAAAGTTGAAGATGGCTGTGCGGACAAGGACGGCGCTGTTGAATCTGCCTTGGGCAGCCAGTGTAGCCTGGTTGTTTCCAATAGAAATTCAAGATCGATTCTTGCTGGGGAATCTTCATTGTCTGCTGCTGATAAACAAGACCAGGGTTTGTTCAAGTCAAGTAATCATAAGCAGCTTCCTGGTGTATCAGACCACCCAGGAGCCTTTGATAGACGTGACAGTATTGCAGGCAAATTAGATTTGATGGCTGGAGAGGTGAGGAAAGCTGATGCTGTAGGCGATAGTAGCACAGTGCGGAATGAGGATCAAAAGAAGGAACATGCTATTTCCTCTTTGGCTGATGTTACCAAACTAGTTGAAGCAGCATCCCCACTTGGTGTGGCAAATGTGATTAAGGAAATGAAAGAAACAAAAGACAGTTCCAGTGAATCCAATAGTCATGTAAAATCTGAAGGTCTTAATTCTCAGCTAATTGAGCATAGTGCGAAGCAGAGTTCAAAGAAATCCAGTGATGGTGTGTGTGGAAAAGAGGACGGAAAAGAAGACCTAGTCTCATCAGATGAGGGTTCTTCTCTAGCCGCTCACACAAAGTCAAATGCTACAGCCAAGCTTGACTTTGACTTGAATGAAGGGATACCTGGGGATGATGGGCATCAATCTGAGCCAGCTGTCTCACCTGTTATATGTACCTCAGCGATCCATTTACCTGGGCTTTCACCATTCACTTCACCTATTACAAGTGGACTGCAGCCAGCTCCAATAACAGTAGCTGCTCCAGCTAAAGGACCCTTTGTTCCTCCTGAAAACCTACTAAGAGCAAAGCCCGAGATCGGGTGGAAAGGTTCAGCAGCTACAAGTGCATTTCGTCCTGCTGAACCGAGGAAGGTTTTGGATATGCCCATCACCACACGTGACATTCCAGTATCTCATGCTGCTGGGAAGCAGTCTCGTCCCACGCTTGGCTTTGATTTGAATGTTGCAGATGACCAGGCTCTCGAGGAGGATGTCCCACAGAGTTCTGCACAGACTACTTGTTCTGAATCTGGAAATACCAGAAGTCGTGATGGCTCTTCACGAAGTGCTGGCATTGAGCTTGATCTGAACAGAACTGATGAAGTTGCAGACAATGGCCAATTTGTACCAAATGCTTCACACAGAGTTGAAGTCCCATTGTTACCAGCAAGATCGTTACCTGGAGTCTTCTCTAATGCTGGCAAGAATAGCTCGAGAGACTTTGATCTTAATAGTGGACCATGCCTTGATGATGCTAGCACTGAACCCACACCAAAGAACCTACCTACTAAAAATACAGGCAGTATCCAATTCATACCACAAGTTCCTGGTGTTAGGATGAATAATGCTGCCATGAGTAATATATCACCATGGTTTGCCTCTGCCAACCCTTGTGGTCCAGTACCAATACAATCGTTTTTGCCTTCTAGAGAACAGCCTTACCCTATTGAGGCAGCACCTGGAACCCAGAGGATTATTGCGCCTACAGCTGACAGTGGTCAATTTGGAGGTGATCCCAGCCGGGCTCCAGTTATTTCATCGTCTCCAACAATGGTTTTTCATCCACCTGCATATCAGTATGCAGGATTCGCGTTTCCTCCCAGTGTTCACCTTCAAACACCGTCATTTTCAATTGGATCAGCAACATTTACCAATTCTGCACCTGCAGGAGTACCGTATTTTCCAACCATTTCTCCATCACCTGTTGGGCCAACAGGTGCATTACCTGCCCATCATTCAAGGCAGTATGCAATAAATCTTGCTGAGGGCAGCAGCAGCAGTGGACGCGACAATAATCGTAAGTGGGAAAGTCAGGGCCTTGATCTTAACTCAGGCCCTGGAAGTATAGATCTAGAAGGAAAGGATGAACGGGCACCTTTACCAATTAGACAAAATTTGATCACACCCCCACATGGCTTTGCCGAGGAGCAAGGAAGAATTTACCAAATGCCAGTTGTAGGAATAAAGAGGAAGGAACCTGATGGCAGTTGGGACACAGAAAGATCTACATACAAGCAACTATCATGGCAATGAGGGCTCAGAAGGAGATACTTAGCAGGGACTTGGCTGCGGTGAGCATGTAAGTAGTTTTGCTGTGTCTTTTGAGACCTGTTTGATTTGTTACTCGCAGTTGCTAATCATGTGGAATGCTGCATTTATTTTCAGAGGTGCCTGCAATGTAGAACTTGGGCATGGTGTTATTCTGTCACTGGACTATACTCATGGATTGATCCCGATGACGACAATGCGGGGTTGTTAGAGGAAAGAGAAACTTTGCTGTAATTGTTGTAGATTTTTCTTAGCTGTTAGGCTTTTGGTTCTAATTTACTCAGGAGGATATGGCTTTGGAGGTGGAATCTTTGTGAACCTGAGCCCAGCCCAGCCTCTTCAAAGATCTTGGAACCACTGTAATTAGCCCGCTCCGTTTGTTCTTGATAAAGTCTTGAGCACATTCATCAGCTTTACATAACAAGTTAGATGTGACCTTGCATTAGCTGACATTGTAACACTATGTTGCAACAAGTAGCATATCGCTGCGCTGTCATGTATCTTGTGTTGCCGTGCAGCTGTATGTATAAGAATTCAAGCAGATCAGCAAGTTATAATATGTCATGGTTTTCCCTGTTATCAGGTCTATAAACATCTGGTTTCCATCCACCTTTCTTCTGTGATCCCCAGAGGACCCTGTTTCGATTTGGCGTCATGGTGTTTGCTGCTGATGTCTTCTGAATCCTAATGGTGTTTTGCATCTGTTGTGGAACATATGTTGCATCTGTACTGCATTGGTTGTTTGAGATGGCTGCGCGGCACCTGCCATCCTGTACTGCATTGGTTGTTTGAGATGGCATTGCCATGACGACGGCACGACGCACCAGCACCGGCCAGACCCCGGCGCCGCGTACACATGCGCATTCAACTTTCAGGCCTTCAGGGCGTACATGCCGGCAGCCGGGGCCCTGCATACGGCTGACGACGTACGCGCGTACCGTACGTGCATGTATGTATTGTACGTGTGCCTACCAGCGCAAAAGGCAGGCAGCGCATTTACGAGAGGGGCGGGCGGCGTCACCACGCACACGCATGTGGCGTGAGTAAAACGGTGGGGCCACACGCATTTACGCCGGACTGCTTGCCCTGCTCACGCGCGCACGTACACGTGGCAGAACGGTGCGAATCCGAGATCAGGTACGGCCCCGCGCAAAAACTACCTTAATTTCGTATCGGCTGCGCAAAGTTAATTACCGCCTTGATTGCATACTGAGTGTGAGATCATGCATTGCATTTGCGTGGAGCGAGTCTCAAGTTCTGACTGCGTGTGCATGGTTTGGATACTGGCGGGTAACTAATGCACAGGGCGAGCTGGTACGCAGTACATGCAATCATGCAGTTTTGTTCTGGTGATCGAGCTCGGAAGTCGGACCAGCACCAAATGAAATCGATCGGGTCCGGCCTGGAGCCTGCTTAGGAGCCGTTCGGTTCTCCAGGAATGACTCGATGGAAGGATTCCAGGCCGGAACTGTTATCTAATTTATATAAGCTTCAACTCTCTGGAAGGATTCCTGGCCTCGTTCTGATCTAACCGAACGAGCCCTTAGTTATGCTGATGGAGCACGCGTGCCCGGAGCCGGAGCCGGAGCTTGCGCCGAGTGTGCCGTGCCGTACCGCACGTTGCGCGCACCTCTGGCTAGCTTATTACGATCTCCAAATGAGAAGAGATCTCGACGTAAGGAAAGAAACCCAAAGGAAGGAGAAGAGAACAAAAACCAGCGTCGCGGCGGCTGTCGTATCCGTGCGCGATCGCCGTCGCAGGTACGTCAGGCAGGAACGGTCGAACGGACGAGCACGATGCCATCTTGCCGACTGCCATGCCATCCGTCCACGTCCGTCCGTCCGCCCCAGCGCCAGCGTGGACTTCCTCCTCCCACAGGTCAAGGTCAACGCCCCGGGCCCACGCGCAGGGGGGTGGGAGCTGCCAGTCTGGCGTTCACGGCTCAGGCCGTTCCGACCAGCATGCAGGCTAGCAGTAGCAGGTGAGTTCTCCACACGCGAGAGAGAGAGAGAGAGAGAGAGAGAGAGAGAGAGAGAGAGAGACAGAGACCAAAGACCGGCACGTCCTGTCCGCGACTCTGCCGCTCTGCGCGGAACCGTTGGGACGGGATGGGACGAGCTCGCAGGTCGCAGCAGCTCCCGTCGCCTAGGCCGCAACCCCTGCTCTCGAGCGCTTTTGACGTGCCGCGCTGTCACATGCTATCCACAGATCACCCTCATCCCAACCAAAAGGAGGGGCGCTCCGCTCTCGACGATCCGTAGCAGGTACGACCGAGGGTAGCACGTAACAAATCCCGTCCCGGTCACCGCGTACGATATGGGTCGTGCCGATACGCTCGCTCCCTGCAGCACCCCACTCTCGGAAGCGACAGCAACAGGTTCTGGACAGAGAATTTCACGAAACACATTCAAGTAGTACAGCGCATTCTCGACTGCTAGCTTCCTCCGAAACGGAACGGAACGGAACGCTGTAGTGTACGAGGCGTGTGCTCATGGAAAAGTCATGCGGCCATGCTACCACGCCCACGCCGATCGAACGGATAGAAATCCTCTCCGGAGGCCCCTCTGTGCTAGCACTGCAGGCAGAGGAATTGATTTCAAGGTCACTCGCACGTGGGCCAGGTACGCGACGGGTCCACCCGTCAGCTACTCTGAATTCAATTCTCCCGTGGATCCGATCAGCGATTTTAAATGCTCGTGCTGCGTCGCCGTGGGATATTTTGCCGTTGGGGAGGGAGGCCCCGGGCCGGAGATCTGTGCACTGGCGTCTCTCTCTCTCTCTCTCTCTCTCTGGCGCCGCCCTCCTGTCCTGATTGAGGCGATCCCGAACTCTCGATCGCAATCAATTCCCCGCCCGCAGCGGCAACGGCAGGCCCGCCCGTCGCCCCCGCATCCTCGGAAACCGCACCGGCAGCGGGGCCCGCACATGTTCCTCGGCGGGCGGGGCGCTCACGTGACGGCCCCTGGAATCGTGGCCTCCTGGCCTTGTCCTCGGGCGACCCGGGGCCCCGCATGCCAGCCAGCCGGTCTCCCTCCCTCCCTCCCTCCCTGCGTGTGCTCGCGGCCAGCTCTCTGACCAGCCCCGCCGCGCTCCGCTGACTCTGACCGGCCACCGGTGCACGCGCTCCAGCAGCCTCGCCCACCGCGCCCGAGCCCTACCCGCCTCGCTGCCGCGCGGGCCCGGCACGCGCCGGCCCCGCCCGCCCGCCGAATGGCCGCGCTGGTACGTGTCCGTCCAAAGTACGCCGCCCTTTCTTTTCTTTCCTCCTCCTCCCTCCCGCGCAGAAATAAAAACCGGCGAGATGGCGGGAGTGGGAAAGGAAAGCTGAGCCCCCAAGGGAAAGCAAAAGAAAACGGGGGAAAACAATTTGGCCCCCCGTCCGATTGATTCCTTCCCCTCCCTTCCCCCCTAGCACGCCAAAAAAGACAAGCCTTTTTTTTCTAATCGCCCCCTCCTGCCTGTCGATAATACCGACAGCTGGATTAGCGGCGTAAACAATTCGGTCCTGGTCGCGCTGATTTGCGGCTGCGGCCGCCCGCGGCGTGCGTTTGGTGCCGTTGGATTGCCGTGCCGGAGTTTGGGCTGCCGGGGGGGAGAAAGGAAAACGGAAACTCACAACTGGTTTTTGAACAGGGAAATTAGCATCCGGCTACGACAACGACGACGACGACCGTGGTTTAATCTTTATATAAAATCCCTGGCTGGCTTGCTGGCTGCCCGACTCTAGTCGCATGCGAGTTTATTTGGCCGGCAGCCTGGGCCGTAAGCAGAGAACGGTTCCTTGTAGAGAAAATTTCTCAACGTTAGAAAATATATATATATATATGAAAAATTCTCCTCGCAAAAAAAATGAAAAATACATATAAAGCCCTTTAAACAAGATTTTTAACTTCTAGAATCGTTACAAAAATCCAATAGAATAGTTCTACAGGAAATTCGGAGAATTTCTAAATGAGGTCCAATTGGAAAATATAAGGTCGTGCCTAACTCTCTCCACTAGTTCATGCATTATTTGTGTATTCAATCAAAATGGTTATTCCTATAGCTCTGCCATTTCTTCTATGCTATAAAGCATGATAATCCTATTTTGGATATATCTTGTCTATGGATAATGCCATGTTGCAAATGAACCTTTCTTTACCAATGACGTGATCGGTTTTAGTAATTCACAGATGTTGATGGCTAGTTGCCACTTGTTCTTCATGCCGGATTGTTGTATATAGAAATCACAATTGTATGATAGGTAGTAATCATTTGTATTACCACACGTCGCACAAATGATATCAATCTAATTGGTTGTATTTTGTTGCTCAAAGTGTCAACCTATGCCCATCCTCGGAAAATAAAATGCAAGAATAACATGTCTCACTAAGGAGTATATAAAAACATCAAAAAGACTTAACAAAGTATGAAGTTGTTGGGGCAATTGATTAAATCCTCCCCCTTATACACAAGAGATACAAACTCTTTTCATCCTACTCGAGTCGATAATATATTGCTCCTAGTTTTTGTAGTAAACCAATGGCTTCACTAATTAGGCCAAAACTCGCAAGATCTTTTCAAACAGCAGCGCATTGCCATTAATTATCATATTATCATGATGCAATATAATGTTGTCATCTCATAAGGCATCTAATACCTTATGACCTATACATGTTCGCATGCCATTAATACATTGTTGGTTTCACCAATTTTGCGGAGGGTTACTTCTCCATGGACGTATCGTATAGTTTTTATAACTGTCATTCTTATCTTCAACAATATATAGACGTTGGGCCTTATGTCATTCATACACTGCTTATTCATGAGCTTTGTTTCCTTCTCTTGGTGTAACCGCCCTCCTCTCTTTTTGACGTGTATGTGTCGTGGCTCTCTCTCTACATCTTTATATTCTCGGCGGACGTTGTTAAAACATTCAAGGTTTTCTCTTCGGCAGACTGAGATAGTCGTCAAGGTATGTTCTCCTTCCTCTCCTCTCAACATCTCTATTTTCCTACCGAAGGGTATTTGAGTTTGCTAAATCATAGCCTTTCAAACCATACATGTGCCGCCTCCCACCCCTCCACCAATCATAGCTAACTATTAGAAAAACGACCTGTTATTCCAATCGTGTGCCATTCTTTTTATTGAGAAGCTTTACGGATCTAGGTTAAAAGCTTTTCTTCTTATTTTTCGTTGAACTTGTAATTTTTACTATATAGGTTCGCATGTAGTTTCATTTCATAATAGTTAATATTTCAAAACCATCTGCGTTTTATAAATTTCTATTACCGTGCAAGTATTGTTGAGTTAGAACTCAAGGAAAGTTGTCCACAAACAAGAAAAGTTTGGCTCTTGTTCTGTTCATAAGAACAATCACGGTTGCTCTCATGGCGGCAGTAATAGCTAGTTTTTTTATGATCGGCTAGTTAATTCGACTGTTATGCTATTTTTGTGCATTATTATTGAGAAGCAGGCTAGTTAACTAGTTAATTTGACTGTTGCACTGTTTTTGTGCATCTATTGTTGAGAAGTCTGCTACTCTAAGTTAAAAGTCATTTTCTAGTTTTTTTGGGTGAAATTACAATCTGTACCATATAGGTTCATAATATTTGATCATTCTAATCCGCCCCATCCTAAGTTCCTTTCAAACATTTGCGTTGTTTGCTGTTTAATTCGACTATTTGCTGTTTTTATGCATCTATTGTTGAGAAGCAGGCTAGTTAATTTAACCGTTTGCGTTGTTTTTGTGCATCTATTGTTAAGAAGTCTGCTAATCTAAGTTAAAGGCTATTTTCTAGTTTTTTGGTTGAATTGCAACTTTACCACGTAGGTTCATAATATTCCTAATCCGTCCATCCTAAATTCCTTTCAAAGCTGCCATGTCCATATCTTTGAGTGAGGGTTTGACGGTAGTTGTCCGCACGCAAGTATGGTTTGATTCTTGTCCACATGGTAAGGCTGGAGTACTTGGTGGTAGTAGGAGCATCATGGTAAACAAACTGGTGTTTTGCATCCTCCCTATCTTTTTTAAATGGCGTTTTGAATTTGGGGTAGGAGCTGGTATCGGCTTTTGTTTGTGTGCGTGTTTGCGGTGGAATGGTGGTGGATGGAGGAGTAAAAAGGTGGGAAAGCGTAGTTATGACTTGTCTCCCTTTCTCACGAACTCCGAGCCAAAAAGCGTCCCCACACCCTCCACCTCCGTCTTTATTGCTACCTTGCTGATACTAGCAGTAGTCATCAGCAGCGGAGGGAGGAGGAAGGTACACTGCATACAGCTCTCTCTCTCTCTCTCTCTCTCTCTACACGAGTCCACGCGTGTGTGTACGCGAAGCAAATTTCTTTCTTGCTTGCTTTTACCCTTTCTTTATTGGCCTCGCTTTTATTAATTTCCATTTCCCGTAATTTCCTCCTCCTTTTCCCACCTTGCTTCCTCTCCTCGCTTTGCTCTCTCTCTCTCCCACCCCTAGGCTGCAGCAAGGCTAGCTAGGCTCCCGTTCTCCCATCCAGCTCGTCCCCATTGCATGCGAAACAAGCAAGCAAGAGGTCAAGAGGAGCAGTGAGCGAGTGAGTGGCGTTTGGTGTGAAGTGAGGACTCGAGGAGGACGAAGCGAGCGAGAGGGAGTCATGGCATGGTGATGGACCTGCTGCTCCCCGCCGATCTAATCACTTTGCCCCTAGGTACCGTACAGGCGTGCGCGCAGGCATCAGTCACCTCCCCCTCCTAACTCTCACCTAATCTCCCCTCCTCTCTCTGCTTTCTCCTCCCCCAGCTTCTCCCTCCCTCCGAGCGAGCTGCTTTCTTGATTTTTTTATCGTCTCCTAGCTCCAGATTTTTAAAAATTATCTCTGGCGAGCAACCTAGCTAACTACTAGTAGCTCAGACTGAGGCCGTGCTTTCTCGCTTAATTTCCATGTTACCACTAGTGCTCTAGTCTTAGCTAAAGCCTTGCTGAGTGCCTTGCAGTGCTGGGAGGAGGAGGACAAGGTCTCTGATCAGCTGAGCTTGTCTGGTCAAAGCCGAGAGCTTTGTTGCGCTGCGAGTCCAAGCTCGACAGGACCACCGCCACTGTGAAGCACAGCGGCAGCGGCGACAAGACGAGGAGGCGGAAGCTGCCAAGCGGATAGATCTACGCAAATGGAGACCAAGGACGTGGCCCCGCTCCCCGCCACCACCGCCGCCGGCGCCGCCGCGCCCGTGCCCGCACCGGCCTCTCAGCCGCCGCCGTCTTCTATGCCACCGCCGCAGCAGCAGCACCAGCAGCCTCCGCCGCTGCCGTTCGCGCAGCAGCAGGCGGCTCAGGCGCCGTCGCCTGCGGCGCCCATGCCCGGCGGCATGCGCCTCTCGTTCGACCAGATGGCGGGGAAGACGGAGCACCACCACCACGCGGCGCCCATGCTGTACGCGCCGCCGCCGCAGTCCGCCGCGGGAGCGGCAGGCGCGCCGGGGGGCAATGTGCTGGGCATGGGCGAGCTGATGCGCAAGAAGCGCGGGCGGCCGCGCAAGTACGCGCCCGACGGCAGCATGGCCCTGGCGCTGGCCCCCATCTCCTCCGCCTCCGCCGGCGGCGCCGCGGCACCCGGCCAGCAGCAGCACGGCGGGTTCTCCATCAGCAGCCCCCCGTCCGACCCCAACGCCAAGCGCCGCGGTAGGCCCCCAGGCTCCGGCAAGAAGAAGCAGTTCGAAGCCCTGGGTACGTTTTCTTCTCCCGTGCTCAGTTTCCTACCATGGCGCTCCTTCCTGTGCACGTCTCGTCGGTTAAATCTCACCAGCGTTGCGCTCGTGCCTCCTCTCGTGCAGGTTCTTGGGGCATCGCCTTCACCCCTCACATCCTCACCGTCAAGGCCGGCGAGGTAAGATTCACAGATCTCGTTCAACTTCCAAACGTTTTGCTGCATCTTGGTCGCCGTCTATGGGTGTAGATCTGCGAGTCCGCGCATCTCCTTGTGAGCGCGCCTGTGTGGCCTTCTTGCCAGAATGCCAGGTCACCGGTGTTGTGACCTTTGTGCTCTGTTCTGCCATGCCGTTGCGAAGCCCGGCAGGTTGCGAGCTCGCGTGGGTGTCCGTAAGATTCCCAGCACGGCTGTCAGTTGACCGGCCCCACGGTCAGCGGCGGCAGGCTGGTACTAGTGGGTGGTGCACACTCGTCACTCCTGATCCAGACTGATAGTCCAGTGCTGGCAGTACGACCCTGAAATCTGCGTTGTACGGTGAGGGGATACAAGCAGCGACACCTTTTGGTTGCTCTAGTATTCACTCGAGTGAGAGAGTGAACCGTGAACTGTGCATGGTAAATAGCTGGGTGAAACAAATGCTCATACTGATCAAACTACTCTGGCAAGTATGGTAGCAAATGCTATTCTCTGTTGCTGTATTTGTGACCTGGTGCTTCATAATTTGATAGATCTTGCGTATTTACCTGCATTTACTTTGACTGTTGTTTGAATTGGAGTACTTCTGTGCATCCTCAACATTTGCCTTCAGCAAGCCGCTTAGAATTGTTCTATACAAGCTGTTAGCTATTAGCCAATTGTATAGCATGGTACAAGACCAAGGCATGTTTTTTTTTCTTTCTTTTGGAGTCGGTTGGACCTTTGTTTCGTACCAATTTATTCTTTACTAGTACCAGCTATTTCTTCATTTATTTTCAGTTGATTAACACTTGCATTTCCGTTCTGAAATGTCTGCTTCTTGGCAGGATGTTGCATCCAAAATAATGACGTTCTCACAGCAAGGCCCTCGCACAGTCTGCATCCTTTCTGCTAATGGTGCAATTAGCAATGTAACTCTTCGGCAGCCTGCTACATCTGGTGGATTAGTTACTTATGAGGTATGTTGTACTGTTCTCGTGCTAACGGAAATTATGACATTCTAAAGTACTAAATAATGGGCTCGACATTGATTTATTTGTTATGATTTTATGACCGATTTCTTTATTGGAAATATATGTTTTTTTACTTAGCTTCAGAACAGTACGTGAATCTCAAAATGCCTTCTCCAATGTTTTATAGAATATGTCACTGGTCCATCTTGCACTTTGTACTTCATCTAACAATTTGGCAGGTTGATGAGAATGCCACCAGGTTGGTGGGAAACAAGGTCTTTATGACTTTTGGTTAAAGTATATATTATTGTTGGCTTCTTCATCCTGTCTTTGGTCATCTGAAATTAGGGATTGAAAAGCACAGCAATTTATAAGTTTCTCAGTTGTTTTTCTTCCTCTTGTGATTGGATTTTAACTGTGCTGAAAATTTGGAACTTTGATGATGTGAATGCAAAGGAGATCGGATGCCATATGACAATAGGTCTAGTTGGTGCTTGTGTAGAAATGCCACTTCAGAAAATTCAGAGTCTGAAGCTAAAGGACTTACTTTGAGCAATTAACTGAACAAATTACGCATGATATAAATTACTCCACTTGACAATGGTATGCTTTCGTCTTCTGATGGTGTACAATTTCTTGTGCAGGGCCGCTTTGAGATCATCTCACTATCTGGTTCTTTCCTGCTCGCGGAGGATGGTGACACTCGCAGCAGGACTGGTGGTTTAAGTGTCGCACTCGCAGGATCTGATGGACGAGTTCTTGGAGGATGTGTTGCTGGAATGCTCATGGCAGCAACTCCTGTTCAGGTTTGATCAGCTTGTAGACTTTCTTCCTCCTAGCTGACATTTGTTTGCTTTATTCGCTGACCACTTTGTACGTCTACCTGTGTTTGATTGTCATCAGGTTGTGGTGGCCAGTTTCATTGCAGAGGGCAAGAAATCAAAGCCAGCCGAGGCGCGGAAGGTCGAACCAATGTCTGCTCCTCCACCACAGATGCCTACCTTCGTGCCACCTCCTGTGGCCACCAGCCCTCCGTCGGAGGGCACATCCAGTGCATCATCTGATGACTCTGGCAGCCCGATCAACCACAGCGCCATGCCCTTCAACCACTCCGGCCAGCACCAGCACCAGCACCCTCACCAGCACCAGCACATGCCGCCTGCCTACGCGTCCGGTGGCTGGTCCCTCTCGGCGCACCAGCAGAACAGGCATGACTCTGACATGAAGATGATGTCGAACTAACACCGCTCAACCTTAAGTGCCCCATTTCTTGGTTGGGCTGGAGAGGAAGCTGCTGATGGTTGATTGGTACTGCTGCTATGGATGATCCTTTCGCGTCGTCTGCTCTGATCGGTGGTGACGGTGTATCTGCTATAGCTAAGCCAGCTAGGAGAGTAGGGTTCATGGTCTCACCTGCTGTTGTTTCCCCGAGTAAGATTAATTTAATTCGAATTAGCCGCTGTTGTAATGCTGTAGCTTTGTCCTAAAAGTCTGTCAGTCAACCCCTAACGTGAGTTGTGATGGATGCCTGATGAGATCTTCACCTCCTAGGCTAGTTAAACTACCATTCTCTAGTGTTATGGATCATGGATTTACTTGAATGCTTCGGTTTAATTCGGGATGGTACCCTGTTTTGCTTTGTTCTCTTATATTCTGCTGCTTATCATGTGTGCATTTTTACTGGAGCATTCATTTGTGGGATGTGACTGACGGCCATGAGGAATTTTGTGATTCTGCTACGTCAAAATGAGGTTCGGTACTGTGTGAGCTTTGAAGTTCGCTGAAGAGTCCACCAGTTTTACAGAAATGTGTTTATTCAGTCATTCTGTGATCTGTCCGGCGGTATGGATGGAGAGAGATCGCTCCACTGCCAGTTTGCCGATCGGGTTCCGTCATTGCCGTTCAGGACGCTACAGTAATTTGTTTTGGGGTTTAGAGCAGGGAGAATTGGGATTTGGGAATTGCGAGCAGATAGCGATAGTGTCCGTCGTTGCTCATCTCAGTGTTCGCAAAGTCCAAGCCGATCCATGTGAGAAAACGCGCACCTAGAAAGACTACCGGTGCATTTTACTAGTTGATTTTTCTGACTAAAGATCTGTTTGAATAGCCTAAAGTTAAAATTAAAGATCTATTTAGATAGCCTAAAATTAAAATTAAATGCTAAACTTTAGCACCTATTAGCACTCGTTACTTTTGCAGTCGTCCCCGCACCTTAGGCCAATGTTAGCGTTCGCAAAGTCCAAGCCGATTCATGTGAGAAAACGCGCACTTAGAAAGAGCGCAAAGTCCAAGCCGATTCTTGCCAATGTCTCGTTTCGAAGTTCAAGGGGATAAATTAGATTCACCAAAAACTTTCGAGTCGAAGTCATGTTGCAAGGGGAGTTCTTGCATGGAGGTTACTGAGCACATGAGTACATGACGCGACGCCTTCATGATCGGCGGCTTACCATGGCCCCTTTGACCGCCGTTGGCATCTTGCACGCCGGCTTCCTTTCCACCGTCGCCCAGCGACCGTCGCCCAGCGCCTTGCCGCCATCCCCGCAATCGCCGCCAGGCTGGGGAATTCTAAGGTCAACTGCTAGAGCCGCATAGACCCGCTCCCGTGGCGGCGGCAGACGTAAGTTTTTTTCCCCTTCCTTTGACCGAAACTGCTCTGTGGTGATTTTATCCAGGGGTTGACCACTCATAATAGAGCAATTCGGGTGATTGGTGCCCATGGGCTTTGGAATCTGTCCAACCTGGCCCGTGGGCCGCCGGTTGCGACGACGTGGCTTTCGTATCCTTCCTACCGAGTATGGCCGCCGGCCGTTCGTCGTGATCCCGTGGAGAGTTTTCCTCCTACTCCTCCACTCTTTCGTGAGACTCCACCAGGCAGTCTAGTCTTCTCGTCTTCCTCCTCTGGGTGTCCCGTCCCGTCCCCTCCCATTCGGGAGCCTCCAGCTCCGTCCTCGAGCCGCTTGCCTGCCCAGCCCGTGGAAGTAATGGCCTCGCTGCCTCCCGGCGCCGACTCCGACCAGGTCCGGCCCCCTTTCCCCACTTGAGTCTCCAAGTCGTTCACTAGCTACTGATCGATCGATTTCGCTAGCTGTAGGATCGTTGCCTGCGTCATCTTCTGCCGAACTAGTAGTCCAGGAATGGTTAATTCGTCGTGCTTTGAAGGATTTAAAAACCATGCTGGAGTGATAGTAGCCATTACCCAGCGGGTCATATTGTAATTCTGGCGTTAATTGACTTGACCCTTTGTCCTGTCTATACGTAGTTCTGAGATCCAATCAGGTTGGTGAGATTTCAGGAAACAGTCAATCGTGGAGTGTTGCTATTGCTTGTGACGATGGTCTGTTTTTACAACAGTTCACACTCGTCATTGTCGAGTGTCATGCCTCCTGTGATCTGTATTATTTCTGTAATCTGTGTATCAGGTTATTAGAAACTGCTGAATTGGAGCGATTTCTCAAAGACATTAGGCAAATCCCCAGCAATTGCATTCCTTTTCAAGGAATTATGGCTCGGCCTGGAGCTAAATGATTTCGAAGAAATAATGGTTGGGGGGGGGGGGGGGGGTTCATAGATACTTAGATGTGGGGACTGAAATTCTCATTTTGAAGAGGAGGCGAGCCGGCCGGCCTACCAGCTCGCAGACGTAGGAAGGGTTTTATCACCGACCGAACTGCGTCAAAAAAGTTGCGATCAGAAAGGTTTCTATCCAGACCATGTATCTGGAAAGCGCCGGTTCGATTCTGGATCGTGACATGAATTTACTGTAACAACCGTCTAATGGGTTTTTTTATACCAGAAAAGTAAAAAGTTCTTCCTATCCTCTATTTGCCAGCTTTTGGTAGAAGAAAATGGCTCTACACGGACACTGATTATGAACAGGCCAAAGCAGCTGAATGCACTCTCCTCCACAATGGTATTTTTTGAGAGTTCAGTAGTACTTTTGAGTACCTGAATTTACTGTTGGAATAGTGGGAGCAGGATGATGTTGCTTTCATGTTGCAGATTATGGGACTCTTGAGGTGTTTCACTGCTTACGAGAAAGATGATAAAGTTAAATTGTTGATTATGAAGGTACCTGATGCAACTGTGTTTCTATTATCATTTAATGTTGATGTGATTAAACTTGGAATATATATATATATATATATATGTATATATGTCTTGTTTTCTGCTCTTGTAATCTGAGCTGACTACTTGGGTACACTCTATTGCTGAGCACATGGTAATAGAAATTACCGAGTAATAAGGCAGTAACAGAGAACATGATAGCCTAATTATTCTCTAAAAACAAATCAAGAACACAGAGTCTGATGTGATTATTCTGTTCTGAAGCATGTTTATTCTGCTTGATTGAAGTGCATGATTCTTAGATAACTTATGTGGCACGGATGCTTTTTGTTGCCCTAACCCTTGAATAAAAGTTATTTGCAAATTTAACCGCTTGTCTTTTTTGTGTTTATATATTGAGAGTCTAACTTCTTAAAATACCTTCTCCACTTACCCGGAGCTTACTTTGTCTTACTTTCTTTTAGCCATTTCTCATTTCTTTCTCTTAGATTGATATAATCATCATTCATCACCATCTCTTCATCTCCTTGGTGCATTCAGTTGCTACTGTTGTTTGTTATTCTATCAACCATCATTTGCTTTCAGGGGAAAGGAAGAGCATTTTGTGCTGGAGGTGATGTTGCTGCAGTTGTCCGGGCTATAAACAATGGTATTTAGAGCTTAAGCTCATCTCTGTGATATCAAAAATCCAGAATGGATTGCTTTCTATGTTTTTCGCCATCTTCTGTTACCTTGCGTAATGCCTGTGACTGTTATCATGTAGCATATGGATATAATCTTGTTCCACATGTTTGGTTGACTGTATTTTGTATCTAATTCATGAATCAGGCAGCTGGAAATATGGTGCTGATTTCTTCCGAAATGAATTTTTGTTAAACTACATCATCGCAACTTATAGCAAACCTCAGGTGAGCCACACCCTTTCAAAGTTTTTCTCCATGTAACAATTAAATTTTCTATTCCTTGCCTCTAAGGGCTAGACCATTTGATTGTAGGTTTCTCTTCTTGCTGGAATTGTTATGGGTGGAGGCGCTGGTGTTTCTTTACATGGAAGGTTTCGAGTTGCGACCGAAAACACGGTATATACTATTAATCAAATTCAAGTGATATTTTTGCTTCCTTCGTTATTCATGTCTTCTAAGATGGGCTGGTGCACAAAAAGTTTGCATACCATGATGCAGCTTGAGATCTTCTTGTTTAAGGTTCTGCTGAATGTTGCTCCATCCTTAAATAACCTAGAGTTAGATGGGGTTCGGCTGCTGAGGAACTACAACTGAGTTGTGCTCGAGAAACACAATATGCTACTTAAGCTCGCTCATTTATATAAGTTACTATGGTGGTATTCAGAGTGCTTGCTCATATTTTAATCCCATGTTGTACGGTCATCTAATCGAACCTAGTCGCCATGGCACCGATAAGGTGATTAGTCGAGATTAGTCGTTGATTAGGCTGATTAGTCAAGCTTAGTCGAGCCTAGTCGTCTGTATAGTCGTTCTGTACATCTAGGACCGATATGATATGTATACTATACAGTACATAGTATATAGCAAGCATTAACACCACAAATTTTGGCGGGAGCTCCTAGGCAGCGGGTATCTCCTAGCAGCGGGGAGCCATGGAGCTCATGGGCGTTTCCTTGGTGGTGGCGTGCTCCTGGGTGGCTGGATGCGCCAGTGGGCGCGCCTTTGGCGGGCGGGTGGCGGCCTGTATTTTGGCGGGCGGACGGGCGTGTCCACGCGTGTGTTCTAGCGGGCTTTTTGTGGTGAGGTGGCTTGGCAGCACTTGCAACTGTTAGATATATACCCAAAACCTAATAGGCCTAACTGCCAGCCTAGTAGCCCACCAACCAATTGCCGAGGACCATGATCAGACTCTCAAATCTGATCGTTTTCAAGCCTAATAGGATGACTAATCACGGTTAGTCGACGACTAACCGGACGACTAGGTTTCTAGTCGCTCAGACCTAGTCGCTAGCCCTTATCGGTAGCAAGGGAGCGATAAGCCTGACTAATCGCGACTAATCGCAATTAGTCGGACGACTAGAAAACATTGTTTTAATCTACATGAGTCGTAGTTGTTACATGACACTGAAATGTCGGATACCAAGTTCTGGAGGCTAGATTTCTCGTTGACTCATGCATAGTTGATGTTATAATTAGTTCATAGAGAATAGCAGTGCTTTAAAGTTAAGACATGGAAGGAGGGCTGCCTATCATTTAGAATAACATTTTACAGGTTTTATCCTCAAATATACTTACTTGTGCCTTAGATTTATAAGAAAGGAAAGGAGAAAAGAAATAACTTTGAACAGAAGAAACCCAGAGTGCAACTATAGGGTAGAAAAACAATTCTTCTGCATGTGGGTTCTTGTGGCTTTACCCAGCACAATCTTTTGTACCTCTTTTGATGAATTTAGGCCTGATTTTTTTTTTGCGAGCAGGCTTCAATTGTCATACTGACTTTCTTTTCATGTGAGCTTGATCTATGCTAGTAGTTTTATTCATTTGGAATTTGTAGAATCTAGCTTGAATTTTTCTTATAACCAGAATACTTTCAAAGTTTCAAGTGCAATAGTTTGATATTCATGCAGGTTTTTGCAATGCCAGAGACGGCATTGGGACTCTTTCCAGATATAGGGGCTTCTTATTTTCTGTCTCGGCTACCTGGTTTCTATGGTTGTTCTTTTCTCTCTTCTTTATTTAGTTGAAGTGCATGGAACCATATCATTGTGATTTGTATTGGTGTTGCTGGATATTATTCACAACCCTGAACTGTGATGCATTCTCGTATTCACCTTTGCAGTTTTGGAATGGTCATGTGCTTATTTGATTTTGAACAATAGTGCTTGTGCAATTGGTCTCTGGAATCATGAAAGTGAATTTGTATACATAATCGTAGAAAGGAACATAGGTGTCAAGATTTCTGATTGTCTATTTAAGTTTATTGGTTCTACTAGATTAATTAGCTTAATGGAGCGAGGGAAACTTTTTACTCTTTTAGATGATGCAAAGATATCTTCAGTTGTTCCTAAACTTTTATCATGTCTTTTCTCCAGGAGAGTATGTTGCTCTTGCCGGTGCAAGATTGGATGGTGCGGAAATGCATGCGTGTGGTCTGGCAACTCATTTTGTCCAGTTAAATGTAGGTTCATTATTAATTTGAATTCTAACTCATGGCTTTAGCATCACCTTGCCCCTTTTGTTTTACATTCATGGAACAGAAGTTGAACAATGTAGCTGTCGACATTTCCCCCAAAGAAAATGTAGCTGTCATTTTTTGCTTTCAATATTGATATTTACTGTTCCATTTGTGGTTTTATTATTTCATATATCGTGCATCGTGACCTCATTAATCTAGCAATTGCATGCTCTCAATGATGTTGCCTACATCCTAAGTCTGTGTATGTGTTATATCTGTCTATAATCCCTAGTAAATACTCTTCTTTCCACAGAGGCTGCCATTACTGGAGGAATCACTTAAAAAGGTGGACACCTCCAATCCTTTTGCTGTGTGTGGTATTATTGATCAATTTTCTCATCAGCCACCATTGAAAGAAAACAGCTCTCTGAATAGGTAAGACTGCTCTGATTGAATGACTGCATTATCCTAACTCATTATTTGTTAATTTTAATTTTTTTGGGGCTCCGCAGGCTGGAAATCATCAACAAATGCTTTTCTAAAAGAACAGTTGAAGAAATCATATCCGCTCTTGTGAGTTGTGTTACAGTTTTCTTTATTGACGGAAGAGTCGTGTTCGGCTTCTATGGATTCACCTGTTTACCGCTGCTAAATTAGTATTTATTTTTGTCAGGAACAAGAAGCTTCAAATTCAGCTGATGAGTGGGTTGCAGCTACAATCCAGTCCTTGAAAAAGGCTTCTCCGACCAGTCTGAAAATCTCCCTGAGATCGGTATCCCTCAGAAATTTACCCATCTTTAAAACTATATTATTATAGTCTACTGTCTTAGTGTGCCCATGGCTGTATGGTTGTTTCATTATTCTGAAACTCTGGTTTTAGATAAGAGAAGGGAGAACTCAAACTGTTGGGGAGTGCTTGCGTCGGGAATATAGAATGGTTTGCCATGTCATGCGTGGTGACTTCAGCCGTGACTTTTTTGAGGTAAATATAGATATCCTCAATACCTTTCATGTTCAATCAAGATCTCTATACTTTTTCTTCTTTGTGGGGCAAGATGTCTACACTTAAGATTCAATTCCTGTTGCAGGGATGCAGGGCTATACTGGTAGATAAAGATCGCAACCCAAAGGTACAGATAACCTCATATTTCAAACATGGTCCTTCAAACATTGATCAGGATCTATTACAGATGGCTAATTTCATCTGATATAACCTTTGAATTCTGGTGGGGTTTTTTGGGTTAATTGCAGTGGATGCCTCCAAGGTTGGAACAAGTGCATGATGAGGCGGTTGAACAATATTTCTCCAGAATCAATGACCCACAGTGGGAAGATTTGAACCTACCTGCCAGGCGTTCCCATGGAAGAAATATTGAGTCCAAGATTTGATTGGAAGTATTAAGGCAAAGAGTTGAACGGAGCCTCGGTGGCTATCTAGAATAACAACATCGTCTAGTGCGATGTGTCATGACTAGGACTACTGATAAAATAAAGCTTAATATATGTCTTGCAGGTCAAACTCTTATTACAGAATCGTTTCAAAGAAAAACTTTTATTACAGAAGACTTCTCTCTTGGTCAGATCTTGCTTAACCTTGTGCGTTATCGCCCCATCGTCTTATCGGTGGAAGACCACTCGTTTATTAATATGTTGCGTGGGGGTGATACCGTGATAGCCTGTGAGCTTTCTACACTGCCCACTGTCAGATGGGCGCGTAGGCCTGTGGAGTTGGCCCATGTACGGCCCACGATGCTTAAATCTCCCCACTGCCATTTCTAGGCTAGGTGTAGCCTGAAGCTAACATTCCCAGAGGCGGCTGTTACTGTTAGTGGTGTTGGTAAGACAGGTTGGAGAGATCATCCATGCAACCCAAGAGACGATCTCTATCCAGTACAGTATGGGGGCCGTCACTTTCTCGACTGCTTTTAACCGCGCCATAGCGACCACTCCTTTTCCCCCCACCCTCTATCCAAACAGCGCTAGCAAATTAGCAATAGGAACCGACTAGTCATGGCGTATCAAATCTGCATCAGATACACAGGACTCCTACGCCGCATGGTTATCTGGCTCGTATAAAATCAGTCAGGGTCACGACTCACGAGCTCCATAAAAAAGTCTCCCTCTTGCTTTCTCCTTGGCGCGTACAGCTCCACCTCACAAACCGCGCTTTTCTCTTAGCCGTCGGCATCCTCGGTGGATTCTTTTATCTTTCTCTTTTTACCTTTTCTTTTCTTCAGAGAGAGAAAAAAAACGGTTTCGCCTTTTTTTTTTTTACTGTGGTTCCGCCGAGATTCCTTATTCTCGTCTAATGCTGTCCTCTTTTTTACTTTTGGGTTCTTGTGTTGTACAGTATATGTTCCACTAGAGGTGCAGCATATAGGTCCAAGACGTGCGAGTAATGTGTTCATATATGATAAGTATGTTTAATGTATACGAGTGTCTGCGTCTATACGCTTTTATATAACTTAAGTTAGATTGGATATAAGTTAATCCTGTATAATGGCGTAGTAGTTGCACGTATAAATTAACCCGGCCGATCTGCTAACAACAAGCAAGTCCATGAAACGAAACACATCTCAACGATCGAATCGAAATTAAATCTCCGGCGGTCCCAGCCGCTACCTGCAGGACCACCCAGCACCAACTAATTCATTCAGTTAAGCATTGCTTGCTTCCCCTGGCAGCCTAGCTGCTGCACCAAGAGCTGCTTCTGATATTTCCCTTTCAGCGGCATGTCCTTTCTTCTCAGCTGCTCTCGCCGCTCTGCATTTATCGCCTCTGCTCCGCCACGGTTGGAGACTCGAAAGCTATTCATTTTTTTCTTGTTCATGATGTGCAAACTGAGCGCCAGAATCGTGTTTCGTGTGCGTGCGAGAGAGAGCGAACAATACCGCTGAACTCCACTACTGTAGATGGTTTAACGTCACGGTCTCACAGAGCTGAGCTAGGCGTGCCTAGGAACACCCAGCTGAGCTAGACTTTCAAGTCACCTCACCACACGAACAAGCTAGCAACACTATTTGTTTTCAACTTTTCATATATGGTCGCAAAAATCCTTCAGGTCCGAAAGATGGGAACTTCTTGGAGAGAAGATAGCTAGGAATTTTTATGAGTGGAAATGTTTTGCCCATCACTCATGAAAAGATAGGAGTCTCAGGTTGGGGACTTGGAGAAGTGATCGGAGAAGCTTCGTCCGGTCAGTCGAATACGTACAAGTACAGGCTGCTAGTGTGTATCATTACTTGATATGATCTGCCAGATCATTACTGGGTTTGATATCGTGTGCTGCCGAGCCGCACCAGCTAGCATCTTTCGGTAGTATACAGTTGTGTACCCTGTATCATATACGTACACAAGTGGGGACGCACATTGAGGTGAAAGCGTATGTACATGCCTTTCTACGAAAAGGAAATTGTTTCTTTGCACATCCCAAATACATACAGACTTCGAAATTGCCGTAAGGCATAGAAAAGACAGACTTCTATTTTGCGGAAATAACATTTCATATTTGTCCGCTTTTCCTTTCAATTCATTTTTAGAGTTATTCATTGTTGAGGATTTTCACATCTAGCTAGTTAGTACCCAACATGGAATAATGATATATGGAGAGAACACCTAGAGAATTTCACCATTTTTTTTCATATCAGTTAGGTATCGAATCTAAAGCTTAAGTGTTTGCACCTTGCTGTACTTTTGAAGTAGTTGATGCATATAAACGGTGTCTGCTAAATTTAAACATTTTTTTTTTGCGAGTGACCAATGATCACCAGTCTTCTTTTTACCTTTTTCCTCAAATAGCCAAGTTTTTCCTTTTTGCCTAATTAAGGCATTTCCGGAGAGTTATTTACTAAGTGGCTAGTGGTTTTTGGTTGAGCAATGTTGGTTATTGGGGATTTTATCCCCCCTCAGGAGTCTGTCCAAAACAGACTACAAACCCTTGTCCATTTGAGAGAAATAATTAAGAAAGACAGTAACCCTCATGAATTTGACAAAACACACGGACAATGTTGTTTCCGAAATCAGGTTTGCTACACTCATTCCAGGAGGAGTAATGAAAACAGAAGTTGGTCCAAGAAAATTAACATATATAAGTCAAAATTTACAGTTAAATTCAAGCATGAAAATAACGAAGGCTAACAATTCGGCATCTTACTACAACTATTTAGTCCATATATAGCCACTTATGTCACTTTCTACCGTGACCGACATAGGTATACTACATCTCTTAGTTTTATTTTCTTATTGTCAAGCTACTTAGCTACACCTAACATCATGACGTTTCTCCTTGACCATCGATTCACCGCCGTACCTATAAAGAAATGCGGTCTGCCAAAAAAAAAAGCAGGAGGTACTCAGTTTTACTTCACCATTGCCTAGCTAGGACCTCTACCTACCTTTTTCTTTTGTTTAATTAGCCCAAAGTAGACTCTTTGTTTACGAGTAAATTGCAAAATAAAAGTGTCTCCAGAAAAATTGCTTGGTTGACCATGTATGGAGCAGCCGCATATATGCCATGAAATAAAATCTGGTATGAGAGCATCCGTAAACTTGGAACACGTGTGACGCACTCTCTCGATCATGATCATGATCGTCGCATCGAGAATAGGAGTTTGGGACCAAGAGCTATATGCTGAGATCTACGTACGTACCGGTGAGAGTACGTGCGTACCCTCGTTGTCAATAGGTTTGGCTTGCTTTCACACTTGCGGACGATGGAGGCCGAAGCTAGCGGCAGACAACATTGACGGATTCCGTGCACGGCAACTCTCTTCAATGCCATCACGTAAGCAGTCTTTACCACGAACTTGCAAAACCATAAGTTTACACTGAAATCAACCGAACTGGCACTGCTAGAAAAGAATAAGCTTTCATCCCTTCGGTCATCAGTCAGTACCGGTTAACTTTTGATCTTGTACTAAAGTTGTTCCGGAGTAGTTATTTTAGTATCAAATTCAAATTTGAAAGCTCCAGGAACTATTTTACTATCGGGCCAAGACACCGGCCAGTAGTAAATATCGCATTTTAGTATCGGCTTGTATTTTGATCCGGTACTACCGGCCGGTGTCTTAGCTCGGTACTATAGTCTTTCACAGGTTATTTCAAAAGAAATGCATCACCCGCCCAGTCACATGTTATGTTATGCATAGGTCGTGGATTCGAATTCTCGCGACCGCGCACACGTATTTTCTCTTGAAAAATTCGCGTAACTTGTGACTTGCAACGATGCGCGTGTGCGAGCCTCAAGGGTTTATAACATTTTTCCCATTTTTCTAGGTGGCGCATTTAGTACCGGTCAGCCCGACACGTCCTAACCCTGTCATTTGCCCGGTACTAGAGGTAGTTTCTTGTGCTATGTGGAGGGATTTGACCTAGGTATTTTATCTCCTTTTATTGTACTTATGTTAAGATCAGTCTCAGTGCACAGTTTTATTGTACCGTACGTTACCAAAACCGCAAATTTGGCAACTATACCAGCTAGGTATTATGAGAATAAAACTCTTTTCTCACCTGATGAAACTCTCATCTCATCATCTCCTCACTCCTCGTAAAGATTTTACCAAATTAGCAAATTTGCTGATGTGCCATAAAATTTGCAGCCCATAAAACTTCTTATGAAACTGAGTGGCCTAATAATAAATCCGCTAAAACTAGCTCGACTGATCGACTTGAGATATTTGATCTCCTGGTTGTAAATCGAATTAATCAGCTGCTCCCCGCTACAGCTGCAATATCT
Source organism: Panicum hallii (assembly GCF_002211085.1). Classification (NCBI taxonomy): domain Eukaryota; kingdom Viridiplantae; phylum Streptophyta; class Magnoliopsida; order Poales; family Poaceae; genus Panicum; species Panicum hallii. Next base: position 54,576,294 of record NC_038050.1, read on the forward strand.
AGTTAGCTCGAGGAGCTTATTACTTTAGCAGTCGCATGAAGGTACGTAAAATAACTTAGCACGAACTTAGCTAGATCTCTTATGGAGTAATAATAAGCTAGCATGATTAAGGAAATCGCTGAGGAGATTTACCCTCTCCATAATCTAAGTTCCTCGTGGTGCTAATAACTAGTCAGGTCGAGGGGTGGACCATGGTGGAGGCGAAACTGGGCATTGGCCCCTGCTTTCTCCACGCGCTGCTCCACTGCAAATATACGTCTCTGCTAGTTTGGCTGATATGCACGAGCAGAAATATACAAGATTGAGCTCAACTGGCTTTGCTGAGTCATTTATATGAGTTTTTTTGGGGTCACTTTACTTGTCCAGGCTCTCAAGCAGCACCACTGGTTTCAGGAGCTGTGTTTGATCATCCAGACGTGCCCTTCATTTTCAATAAGCAAATGAGACTAATGAGATTGAATCACAAACAAATGGTTTAAACTGTACTAATCTGTGAGATAACGCAGTTTGTAATGCCAGCAATTGTGGAGTACTGGAATATTCAGATGTCTTGGATATACAAATCAGTTCACTGCAGAAAGCATATGAATGAATGTAGATTAGCCGTAAATTGCCGACGGGGACAGAACACCAGCCTATAACCACTTTCTGTATCTCCCGTGGTCCATAGCTGTAGGAAGGCAGGAAGGAAAGCACATATGAACAGCTAGAACTTAGAAATCAGCATACCAAATAATAATTTTTAAGCTAAAAACAATAGATTTACAAAGAGGTATTGGGTGAAAAGAGGCATATCCGTATATGTACCTTTTGGTTCATATCGAGCTGTGTTTATAACGATAGCACTCTGCTGGAGCTCTGTGTACAATTTCTTGCCAAACATGGGGTATGCATTTCGTCGAACAGGTAGTGAGCATCGGCCATGGCAAACGTCAGGAGCAGAGGGACGTTCTTCTTGTAGAGGTAGCTGCAGCCGTGATCCAAAGAAGAGGATGCTGAGGACGGACTAACCATGGGGCAGAGGCCGGTGAGAGGGGGTTGCTTGATCTGCTGTTGCAGCGGCGGCGACCGGTTTGGTCGAGGTCGTGGCCGGGCATATGGTGCAGGAGGGCAGGTAAGCGAGGGAGGGGAGAAGTGGAGCCTAAGGCTGGCAGCGGACGGCACGGGGAGAAGGATGTGCTCTACTCGAGTCTCGGCGGCCGGAGCTGGCAAAGGCGACCATGTGGATGGAGGAAATCGGAAGCTACCAATCTAGCAGTACATTCCGGATGCATAACAACCTGGGGGAGGGGCGGCGCAGGAGCATTGGCTGGTCGAGGATCAGGAGACGAACATGTTAGGGGGATTTGTTTTTCGCTGGGAGCAAGGGGATTTGTTTTTGCAGGGGAAGGTCAAGGCCTCAAGGGGTTAGTGTGCGCTGTCGACGCGAATCGCGAAGGGTCGAGAGACTGCTCCAGTGCTTGATTTTCACCGTAGATGGAAGATCCGACAGTGGATAAAATAGTGGTGACGTAGCCCAATCTCCTGCTCGAGCCCATGGTGCTGATTTCGTTACGAAGAGACTGGTAAGGCGTGCGGCTAGGCCGCGTAGGGTCCCCATTTCGTATCGCTGGACTTGGTTGATACGGACTTTAATTTATGCACGGATGTGTAGGTATCATAGAGTGTAGCCCGTTGTTGTAATTGGTATATATTTTTTACTGTTCATTTTAGTAGGATATTACTTTTGGTATGGAAATGGAACTATTGTTTTTATATTTAGTATTTTTGGTTAAAGTATTTTTCGTTATCATTTATTTTAAATTTTTTTTATGTAGCAAAGCTTTAGGTTTTAAAATTTTAAGCAATTTTTGTATTCAAAACTTTTTGACGTAAAGACGTTTCAGTGTTCGAATCATAGGTAGAATGGATATTAACTAAATATTTATATGGATGAATTGTAAAAACGCTTTGAATTTGAAATTCTACTATGTAATGAAGCTGTAGATTTTAAAATTCTAAGCAACTTTTGTATTGAAAACTTTTAATTTGAAGATGTTTTGGTGTACATATTGTAGGCACGACGGATCGCATGCAAGCATTTATGCAAACAAATTGCAAAGGCATTTTGAATTTTAAATTTGCTCTATAATGAAATTGTGATTTTTGAATTTTCAAATTTTATATAAAACAACTTTTGATTTCAACATATTTTGATGTTCAAATTGTATGTATAATGTTGCTCTGGTAGAAGTAACGGATGGAATAGGTTGTGGTTTGATTTAATTAAAATCCGAGGGTTTTTTCTAAAACAATTCCTAAGAGAGGACTAGGACGGCCGGTTGAATTTATGGAAACTTAATGTTTTATTTGTAAATTTTTCTGAAGCGGGAAGGTTGGATTGCAGGTTGATTTTGAAAAAAGTTACGAGGCTTTCGCAAAATTATCTGATAGAGGAGGCTGGACTGCAAGTTGATTTTAATAAAGATCAAAGGCCTTTTATAAAAATAATCTAGACTTACATGATTTGAACGGTGCGTCCGGCCGATCCGACGGCCGGAAACGGACCGCATTGTGACCATGTTGCCTGGGCCTCTTTTGGTGCAGCTTTTCTATATAAAGATTCCCTTCGATTCAAAATATACATGCCAAATGAGGTCATCGGTGAGGGTAAAACTTTAACCAATGCACGTCTTTTAATTTCATGACGAATATTTAGTATAATATGTATCTTGAATTGTCAATCCATTTAGCTTTTTATTTATATATATTCAGATGGTCAAAGTTAAAAGAAAAAAAACAACCGGTAAAAAACTTCCAACATGTACTTATATTTTGAACCAGCCAGAGTACACTCGTGACATGGATTGGCTAGCTTGTCGTTTTGTCTCATACGCCAGTGTATGTTAAGCTAGCTGTAGCTGTACTCTGTAGGCTAGCTATCTTCCAACTAATAATAGGGTTGCATGTGGAAAATAGTTTAGTCTACTCGAGATCTCACATCCACTAGTAAAGTATATTTGATGTTTAATTTATTTATATATAATATGTAAAATGCTCATTCTTATCATAAATGTAAAGAAATTAAGACATTGATATAGTCCATACCAGGTTGCAATTTTGACTGTCAATTTCTGTAAAAACCTACTATTTTGGAATTTTAAAAGTTATATATATTATTATATTACTTTTTCACGATGAAATTGCATCAACCTATGTCGCAGAAGTGCAAAACTATTTGAAGTTTCAGCTAGCTTTTGATGGTCAAAGCTAAAAAGAATTGACAACATATATACTCAAGTATTGTGCTTAAACTACATATATATATTTTTGTGATCAAAAGGCAATATTACATTAGTAAATAAGGTCAAAGAGATTGTGTGCCGACGACATCTAAAAGTGAGAGGAGGGGGGGGGGAGATTTTAAACAACTATTATCACAAGGCTCTTGTATAATAAAACCAACCCGCTGTCTGATCTAGCTCCATTGTCTCGCAAAGCATGCGGCTGGCTATTTCAGATCTAGCCCCCTTGTCTCGCAAAGCATGCAACGGCTATTTTACCAGTAAAACTTAGCAGTCACAAACATATAATGTTTTCGGTCGCGCATGCAGTCAACAATTTCAAATTTTGGCCACAAATTATATTTATGTGCTGACTTTGGATGTTTAAAAATATGATGAGTACATTTGACTCAAAAAATTGAACGAGTGTTATTTAGTATATAGGTACTCCATGAGTCGTTTTATAGTTTTGTCCTAAGTCAAAATTTCTCAAATCATCACCACCTATAACATCAAATTAGCTTCGCTAAATCCACTATAAAATATGACTTATTGGTGTGTTTATATTTAGTAGTGTACATATTGTTATATTGTTATGCAAACTTGGTCAAAGTTTGAGGAGTAGTAATCAAGTTGTATCTTGGACACACTGCTACCGATGTCCCAAGCATCACTTATTCGTGACAAAGAGAGGGTAGCATATCGTGCGTGCGTGCCTGCATGATGCAACTAGGGGAAGTTAAAAGCATGTGCGCTAGTTGATAGACTAAAGAAAGCATGTGCTCTAATCTTTACTTAGATCAGACCCGCACCGGCCTTATATATATATATTACCTGGAGTATACATAAGATCACACAAAATCCCAGGAAGATATATATAAACAACTCCTAAAGAAAAAGAAGAGCAGCTAGGTTCAACTGTTACCCAGAAAATATCTACATGCACGCAGAACACATATGTATGTTGTTGATAAGATTTCTGTAAGATAAGAATCAACGGTAACACGGTGTAACCATAGAATAAAAGTAGGCCTAGAAAGCGAAGTAGGCCGGTCAAATCGCAAAAAGAAAAAAAGAAAGGCTGTGACACTTGCATGCATTGATCGTCACTGCTGCAACGAGTGGAGGCTATACACGCACAGTTAGACTCTGCTTGGTACTGTTGGAAGGTTATCAGGCTCTTGTTACATACGTGTTAATATGCAGCAGCTGCAGGCACATCTAGCTTGTCATCGATGATACTGTATTTGATATGGCTGCAGCTAGAGCAAATACGAGGGGTGCACCATTAGCACTATGTTTAGCACTATATTGCTCTCTAAGTTTGCTTAAGAATGTATCGCTTCTAATTTGGAGGGTGCTCAAGTGGTAAAAATTTAATTGTTTAAGTTTTTTTTTTGGGTGCATAGGCACCCAGTGCTCCCTACATAGCTCCGCCCGGCCAGCATAGTACAACAACGTCGTCTAGCTCGCCATTTCTTCTTTTAAAAAAAGCAGTACTAGCTATGCATCCCAAAATTGTAGCTAACTCCAACTAGGAGCTATAGCCAGCGCCAGCAGCACTCAATCATTCATCCTGCTACTTAGCTACTACTAGTAGATCATCGTAGCTGACGCGAGGTGTCGTGTCGCCGGCTGCCAAGATGATGGTACACGCTGGTAGCCTGCCTCCACGCGCACGTTAGGGTTGTCGAGGACGCCCGTGCATGCGCGCGCCATTTTCCAGCTCCCCTCCTCCGTACGCCGCGCCCGTGCCGTGCGTGCGTGCATGCATGCAAAAGGCAAAGCAAAACTAGCCCAACCCCGCGCGCGTGCGCCACCTGCGCCACCCCGTCCGCTGGCTGGCCCCACGACCTCCCCCATCCCACGCCACGCGCATGGGGAGCACGCTGTTCCGCCCGCCGCAGCGGATCCGATCGATCCGGGCCGAGGCGTGCCCGGCACGGCCGCGACCTTGCCTGCCTCGCGTTGGCGTGGGGCGGACGGAAGCTTCGAGAACAAGGCCAAAGGCCGGCCAGGCGAAGGCGGTGGGGGACCGTCGGATCTCTCGGCCTCTCGGGACGCGCGCGGGCGAGAGGCGACCGCGCGCCACGGTCGTGTCGGGCTCGGGCGGTGCGCCGTGACTGTGTCTCTGGTGCGCGGCGAGCGACCCGGCCAAGTGGCGCGGCCCGCTGGCCCCCGCCCACGTGTCATCCACGGAACCTCGTAGCCTATAGCTGTGGGGTAGGGGCCGTGACGTGCCGGACGACCAATTGGTACGCCGCCGTCAGCAACGGCGACGTGCACTCCACCCCGATAAAGTGGGTGCTGCGCCGAACCGACCGACCGACATTGGAGGCGGACGGTGCGATACACCTTCTTTTTACGGAGCTCTTCAGCTGGCTGCTACTTCGGCGATTAGCCTAACTTCGTAGAACTCGGCATTGGAGCAAAACATCTATTGGTACTTTCATTTCGTTGTTGTGAAAGGTGTCACCTCACCTAGAGCGTTATGATTTAACGAATGAAATAATTCGTCTCAATGTAAGTTTTACTTTGTTGTTTCAATTCATGGATGATGCGGAAGTGCTTAATTAGACACGGAATCGGGTGAAATGAACTATATATGTCCGTAGCCCTTAATGCATATGTGTAAAAGTTCTGTCGGTACATACAGACATGGATACCTTCTGCTAGTGTGTCCAGCCTGAGGGGCGCGAGGTTATCCGTAACCTCGCACTAAGCTTTTGGGTGACGGGACGTACGTCCCGTGATCCTGCATTTCTTGACTTTTCCCAAACTCATCTTAGACTAGGATTAGATGGGAGCATTCCGCCACCCGGATGGAGAAATCCTCCGATGTGAATTGAATCGAAGTAATGAAACTCAACCCCCCCTCTTTTTATCATACCACCATATTACCTCTTCTATGCAGCATGAAACTCCCACATACTCCATCTGTTCCGAAATATAGATCTTTCTGATTTTGCTGTAAAACGATATTTTTTTAACTTTGACTAAATTATGAAAAATAGTTAACACATACAATAACCCAATTAAATGCTCAATCATAATAACTTTATGATGAAGTTGACAAAATTAATTTGATTTTAAGGATGTTGGATATATGTTTTTCTATAAATTGATTAAAATTAGAGAAAATTTGATTTATTAGTACAAAAGTTTAAAACGAAGGAAGCTCAATAGTTCATGATGTGCTAATACCTATCCTAAACATGTAATAGAAACGGCTTGCAGAATGTCTGACCTTTAGCTAGCTTGTGGCACGCACATTAGATTAAACGAAGCGCAAACGACGATTTTTCACGCACAAGCAAGTGACAGATATACATGAATAGTTATGCAGCGTTTCTTATAAAAGAAAAAAAGTCTACGCAGGCGACGCTTATACAGTTCTACCACGCTCGTTTGTGGCGCACTGTTCGCGTGGACCCACAGCCCGGGCAGACCGCCCCAGTCCGCGCACTCCACCGGCCGACCGCCCCCGCAAATATCTTCTCTTGCTAAGTGCATCTCAACCGACCACGTGTCACGCTGCATCGGCCGTCTACGAGATCTGTGCCGCGGCATACCTTGTCAAACACGTATGATCCCTCACCTTTGTTGTCCCCCGGCCCCTACTAATTTCTTATCCCTACGAAACGTATGAAAGCTGGCTGACACGCAGGCCAGACGGTGTCTGGGGGTCGTACTGTCACTGACAGGCAGGCCCTCGGCACCACGTGGGGCCAAAAAGTCAGCGAGAGAAGAACAGTGGCCAGATGTGTACATGTACCCACTGTTGAATAATACATAATAACTGCATACCGCTGCTCTGAAAAAGATCAAGTTGCTAATTCGGGAATGCCGTGCGCGAGCCAGAAAGCATCGAATTTTAGGCTTTTTCCACGCAAATATAAAACTAAAAGTTCTCGATCTCACCGCAAAGAAAAAGAGGTGATTTTCTGCTCTCTCTTTTTTCCCTTTACAAGGATCGATATAGATGGGGGATGAAAGATGCCTTCTTGCAAGGTATAGTAGAACAGGATCGGAGAAAAGGTGAACCCCCTAACGTGTGTAACTTCATGTCACGTGTAACTGTGCATGTGACATGGAATCACTTTCGCGTATGGCTCTTCTCTTCTTCGGCCATGCATGAGAAATGAGAGAGATGGCTAGCTAGCTAGCTAGCTGTGCTTTAGACTTTGCGTAGCAGGTCTTGTTTACTGATCGATGCAGCTAGCATCTGCGCGTGATTTTATGGGTGTGGGGCCGGTGAATAAATATTTTATTTTCTTAACCGTGCAACAAGCCCGTATGATGCTGTCAAATTTGGTGCCCATGGCCATGTTGTTACGTGCCTGTCCTCCCTATAAGATCAAGCTACTATCCCATTTCACGGCTTTGAAAAGATTAAACACGTGAATGCACCGCGCGTCGCGCATGCCTTCTTGCATTGCTTAGTGTGCATCGATGCATATGTGAGAGCAATGGGCAATAATGCCAATTTTCTTCGGACCAAAAAGGAATGAGAAAAATAAACTAAAGGAAGTCTTCGGGGATGGCGACGCGTTTGCTTTTGATTTGCTGCGTTACACTTTCGTCAACTTTCAAACCGTACTACCCCATCACGAACACATCATGTTTTGGAAAGATCGTACGCTCCACGTCTCAACAACCAATCAAAACTACTAGCTGTATCGTGCAAGCGCCAGTTCAAACAACTTGCATGCTTTACATGCGATGTATACGCATCTTTGGCATGCAAAGCGTCGCACTACGTGTACATCAGCCGTGACCTCTGATAAATTTAGAGGTGGTAAAGGGTCGGACTCTAATCTTATATAATCTTAAGCTAAAAATATATAAGAGTCAAGTTGAATTGTGAAAAAAAACACTAGAGCCATTATTATTGGTCAAAGCCAAACTGGTCCAGTTTCATGCATTTTAGGTTCAATTTTCCTTTTTGTCGAGAAGGAATCTTATACACCATTATGTGCTAATTTGCTATGGAGGGGTAGTTAGTTTACACAACAGAAGATGTGTCCCACCTAATTAAGGATACGAACTCTAGGAAAAACTAACTATAGAAGAAGAGCAAGATCACAACTTGTCTCTGTTGGTGGAGTATCTCTTAACTCCCACATTATAGTAAAGATATCGTTAGGGACTAACAATGTCTGTTTCCCCTGTGATCATTGCAAATTTCATTCTCTCATGCACATGAGAAATGTTCAGATGATCCAGATGATCCATTATATTTGGAGGAAACAGCACATACAACTGTGTTATTTGCCTTCGGTATAGTATTCCCCCCTTTTGCTCATGCGTGGTACTTTTACATCTATGCCTTCTCCATCTCATTTACAAACAACCGTGTCGACCTTGAAGAGACGACGGGCATGGTTAAATAAAAAATCGTGTTGCGAGAGGAGAATTGAAAATTAACAAAAAGGAAAAAAATACTTACTAGAGCACGTAGCTATAAGGCTATAAAGAGGTGCCAAAGGAAACGAAGCCGGTCCACAATTCCCGTTGAGCAACTCATAAGTTCCTGCCAAAGGATGGCCGATGAACTCAGGAAAAAGGTTAACACCATTTATTACATGCATATCTATCCCGTCTTTAACTCTTACAGAGGCAGTACGTGCACAGCAGCAGTACTCCGTATCTCCCAGCATGACCACTTAAGTCACCAGCTGTCCACAATTACCACCGGCCAGCCCTTTTAAGTACCCCCGGTAATAAGCACCGTACCCCACGGCCGGAGAGCCAAGCAAGACCGACCTTCTTGGGAACTGGCTACGGCCGCGAACCCGAGCGGGCCCCGGCAGTCAGCGAGCCGGGGTCGCGACCCCGTCTCGCGCGCTCCGTTCCATTCCGTTCCCATCGCGTCACCGTCACGCCCCCCGGAGTCCAAATTTCTAAAGCACTACCAGTACCAGTCTCTCTCTCTTCCTCTCCTCTCCTCTCTCTCTCCCTTCCTCTGCTCTCCTCCGCGGCGCTGCTGCTTCCTCGCCACGCTACAGCTGAGCGAACCCCACCCAATCCAATCCCTCTCGTCTTCGCTTCCTCCTCCGCGCCGGCGCCCGCCGCTCGCCGGAGCCCAGGTAGGATGGAGGAGGAGCCGCTGGCCGCCCGCGCCGGGAGGTAGGGGCGGGGGGCGCGGCCGATCGGCGGGGGTGGGAGGGAGGGGAATGAGGGCGCCGCAGGAGCGCACCATGAGGGATCTCTACGATCGCACGCGCCACAAGGATCTCGCGGCCCCCGAGGTGCGTCGTGCCGCATCCAACGCCGCCCCACCGCGTACGCGGTGGTGGTTGTTGGGTTTTCCCCATAGGATGAGATGGGACGAGATGGGGATTGCTTTCGATTGGGTTGGGGGCGTCCGGGGTTTCGGGATTCGAGGTTCTGCAACCTTGCATGCGCGTGCGTGTTCATGGGATTCGGGCTTCGTTCAGGTGACGCGGCTCCGGCTTTACAAGGAGGCGAATCGAATTTGATTGAATACGTCGGTTCCATTCCTCCCGTTTGATTTGGGTGTTATGTTAGCGTTGATTCACTCGTCAATCGAAGAGACTTGGCGTGTTCATTATGCGATTTTCCCACTGATACTGCCGTTCCCAAGTTTTGGAGATTGATGCGCTTTGTTTCTCCTCTACAGGAACCAGCGGAAGGGCGCGGCGGAGGACGCGCGGAGGGGTCGGGGCACCGCGAACTGGTCGCCAGGATGGAGGTGAGCATTAGAGGCGTGCGGTTTTCCCTGCATATGCATGGAAATATTCTGGCCGATTAGAATATCATTACAATGCTGCCTGTTCGTCGGATCATCAGATGCTCAGAATTCAGAAGCAGCTCAGGATAGATTGCTCCTCTTCTACTCGATGCCTCCAGTTTTTAGTGGTGGTATAGATGCTTGGACTGTGGTTTGGATACCACCGTGCTGTAGAGAAAGGATTTGTCAGCGCATGAATACCGCATCTCCTGCTTTTGCAGGAGCTATTCTCGCTTTGGAAATGGAGGCTGCTTTGATGATCATTCAATACATGGTTGTTTGATATGATATTATGATGCATTGGTGTTTTTTCAAGTAAACCTAATACATTGTAAATTGTATACATCACCAGTTTTGTTTGTCATCTGTAGAATTTTGGTGGAACACTCCATTATCCATTGTCTAAATTTAAACTGCCAATGTAATAGCTTATAGTTATAGGGTAGTGTGCCAATTAGAAGGAAGTACTTTAATGGTCAAACCCTAGAATGCTTATGATAACATTTGTCTCGTCTGTTTATTGGTTTAAGCCATGATCTCTGCAGTTCATATCCCATGCTCTCTTACTGCTGTATCCATGTCTTGACAGACATGAGAGTGCTGCTTGTACCTTTCAGGGCTTCATGCTTGTTTTTGTTGTCGCATGAGTAATGCTTTAAGGCTGATATTGTTTATATTTGTAGGACAAGGCTGCGGTAAGGAAAAGAGTGGTATCAAGCAACAACCCTTGTGTGAAGGCAGAGTCAGGCACATGTAATGTCTGTTATGCTCCTTGCTCCTCTTGTCTACACCGAAGTCTTGCAGTTGAGGATTCGAATGCTGAATGTGCATCATCTCAAACATGCTCCACAAGGTCAGAAGTAAGAAACAATTCACTTGTTCGTAATGAGAAAGGGCTCCGCAATAAAGGAGGAGAAAACGACGATGAGTTTAGTGCAACCTCAGGTCATGTTTCTTACTCTGCAACTGGTGGAAATAATAAAGTGTTCGCAAGATCGTCCATTGCAGACGACTCTTCAGAGGTTGACATGCCAGCAAAACGTAGGAGGCTATTAAATCAAGATACAAGACTATCTAGAGCAGAACACCATGATGACAGCAACTCGTGTGTTACTGGTACATCAGCAGAAGGCAAGGTTCACGTGGATAGGAAAAAACTGTCGACTTCTGCATCCAGTCGAGATTTGACTGCTAATGATTATAAAGACAACAACATGGCATGCCACAGCAGGTTAAGAAATCAATGTGTTGATGAATCTAAGAAAGGATCCGATGTTCGTGATTTGCATCCTAGTGCATCTGGTAGATTGTTTCCTGCAGATTCTCCTTCTATTTCGACCAAAAAGTTGCTGCGAACCCAGTCTTCTGCCAGTGCTTCGAGCAGATTATCTCCTAAGAAGCAAGATCATGAGTCTGGGAAAGCACAAGATAATTTATCTCATCAACCTTGTGAAAAGGTTTCTCTTTCAAAGAATAACATAGAACAGCGACGAGGTGGAAAATTGAACCCCTGTGTACCTGATGGTGACAAGCAGGTCACGCTGGCAGGTTACACTAACGGAAATCAAAATAAAGGCGGATTCTCATCGAAGGATCTGGACAATGGAACCTTATGCCCAAAAGATGAAATTCTAGAACATGCTGGCATCCAATCTAATGATGGTGTTACTAGGAACGATGGTGACAAACAAGATTGGGATCAAGATTGTTCAATGGATATATGTAGTGATGGAAAGTTGAATATAGAACATGATATGACGACAGATGGGGGGAATTCGGAAGGCTTGATAGATGTAAGTAACTCTTTTATCACTTCTTATGTCTTCCCCTTTAAATGCAGTGCTTGCTACTTTCTTAGTGACTAGTATTGAAATAAAAAGAAGAATCCATTATTTGTTAGTTTCCGTGTTCTTAAACATGGCACATTCTATGTAGTATTCTGTCAGAATGTGAGATCAGCCTAAGTTTCATTGCCTCTTTGTTGACCATCTGGCATTCGTCTAGAAAGTTATACCTGTAGCAGTGTGCTGCCTTTTTGTGTGGAAGATAGCTTGAATTGGTGAAGTCTTATTCTGAAGTCTGAACTCTAAATAGTCTTCAGTAAAATATCTGTAATTCTGGAATATCATCTAGCATTACCCATTGGCCGTTGGTGTGCTTTTGCATGAAATCTACCTATGCCAATCTCAAAAATTTCAAATTGCTACTATTATTTTTAATTTCACACAATATTGAGTCACTACCAATAGTTAGAACCAATGCAAACAAGTTATTTGGTATATATTTTCTCATTTTGGATAATTGTGTGGGATTCTAACAACTTCTTGTTACTTAATATTGGAGTTTGCTGCACGTCATTAAATATTGCTGTTAAGAGACACGCGTGTAATCAATTTTGTTAACCTCACTGCTGTCCTGCTGAGTGGTAACTGGGTGGTAACTTGTCGTCTGTCTATTACTCTCAGCTACCAGTTGCAAATTCTAAAATCAACCACCAGTAACTGGAACTTAAACAGGCTGGATATATTTATTGGGTGCATGGTTTTCCTATTATTGATTTAGGAAAAGTTAATGATCTCTTATGTCTACTTCTCTTTGATTGATTCAGAATTCTTAGTATCAAACAGTGAGAATTTTGTCATCAACTCTATAGCCTTACAACTATCAACTTATAAATGGGAACCAATTCATATTCTACTAAATTGTTCCTGCTTCCTGTACCTGTAGATAATAATGCGATTACTCTTTGGATGATTCCACTGTTTTCGGTGTAGTTATATTTTTTAAGGAGTTCTCTGTGAAATGTAGTGAATGGTACTTTTGTTCATATTTGAGAGAGACATTAAATACTTCAAAGCATTTCCATATTGTTTGTAGTAAGTATTTTATGGCTATAATCATTATTTGGCTATGAACTCTCCCTTGCTTATTTTCTGATCAAGGTCTAGCCTACTTCTAATAAAAATTCATATGCATTATTTTCTCCTTGCTTAATCATTATTTTCTGATCAAGGTCCAGCCTGCTTCTAAAAAATTCATATGCTATAATCATTATTTGGCTATGAACTAGCTTGGTATTTGAATATACATGAGCAAAATAATTTTTATCTCCTTTTATCTGTCTTTTTGTCACTTTTATTGTTTGACAATTTCAAGATGGCTGGTTTGCGTTGATTCTGCATTATTTTAAGCACTTCCTTTACTATTTGTAATCAACATATTCTTTTTGTCTACTTGTATGCTATATTCGTTGGATAACATTTATGTGTCTGGTTTGCATCGAACCCAGGTTAACGTTTGTGATATATGTGGAGATATTGGTAGGGAGTATCTTCTGGCTACATGTACGAGATGCCTTGAGGGGGCGGAGCATACGTAAGTTATATTCTTGTATGATTGTGCAGTATCTATTGGAACTATTGTAGGCTGTGTTCAGTCTCTTGTTTGGCCAAGAGGTTACTCGTTTAGCAATCAAAGTCATGTTGACTCTACTTACCAGCAGTTTTCTTAGTTCAGACAAATGAGGCACTTTAAATAATTTAATCTGGAGCTTTACCTACACTAATAGTCTGCTCAGGTCCTAGCAATGACTAGCCTATTGATTTATGCGCAGAAGTTAATTTCCTTTCCATGATGGTTCCATAATGTTTTTAGATCCATCAGGGTGTATGTGTTGAAGGAAACAAAAAATGTTATTGATTGTTTCGATTAGTGTAGTGGTTGTGGCATAACTTCTTAGGTACATTATTTGTAAGTTAAAATGCATATGCAACATCCATTTTTCACATGGATGTGTTAGTGTTAACTGTTAATTTATCTTTTTCTAGTTACTGCATGCGAGTGAAGTTGGATAAAGTTCCCGATGGTGAATGGTTATGTGAAGAATGCCAGCTTAGGGAAGATCAGAACAATACAAAAAGTAACCATGGTGTCACGGCGGTTAATATGTCTGAAGGAAAGAACCAAAGTTCAGAAAGTCGAAGCAAGCCTAAGGCATTGCAAATTGTTGTGCCTGAATTGGATGCTCCGCAAAGCACATGCAGCACACCAACAGCTGATCAGTGTGATGGCAAGAATAAAAAGTTGCATTTAGCTTCAGCTGATACACAAACACGGAAAGTTAAGGTTGCCACCCCAGCTGCTGAAAGACTGGATGTGAAGAGCAAAAAATTGTTGAGCATTGCAAACCGTAACAAGCTGCAAGTTCTTACATCTGATTTGGACGCACGACCACACACTTATGGAACACCAACGGCTGGAGGCTCAGACAAGAAGAGTCAAAATTCAGAATTTTTGTTAAACCGCAAGAAGTTGTGGGTTTCCACTGATATGGAGTCACCATTATCAAGTGAAGGACTACGGAGTCCGCCTATATCATGTAAGAGACAGGTTGAGAATACTTCATCCCCTAAGCCTAGGCTCATCAAGACGGACAGCCATAGAAAACATGATGTCATCTCTCGTGAGAACTTGTTTAAGAAATCAAACAAGGGAGGTTTAACTTCAGTTGATAATGCCCCAGTGAGAACTACTCAAGCAGGCAAAAGTTCTCAGGTCTTGTCACGGTCATATTCTTTGGGAAACATGGTGAATGCTAAAACACCAGTTCCCTCGCCAAGAGGTTTGACCAAATTCGTTTTGTGTTCTACTCGCAAAGCATTCTTTGTTTTATTTGTTGTTACTCATGGATCATTCTGTTAACCTCCTAATTTTCTTCAACAGGTTTATCAAAGCAACTGTCTTTCAACAACACCAACAATGGGCCAAAGGTCAAGCAGTTGGTTGAAGGGGCGGCTAGCAAGTTGAGACCTGCGAAATATTCCCCAAGAGATCCTAGAGATAAGGGCCCCATCAGAAAGCTTGTACAATCTGGATCTTTCAAACGCGAGGGTTCAGTTTGCTTAGATTCTGGCTCATCAAAACAAAAGCAAACATTTCATCTGTCTCAAGATGAAAAACCAGTAATATTGAAGCCAGTGAAGGAAAAGAATTTAATAGAAAGAAGAGCTTCCTTTAGTTTCAAAAAACCAAACATTCCTTCATCTCCAAGGCCTGACAGTTGTATGAAGTTAGGGGAAAGAAAAATCGACCAGGATATTTCAAAGTCTGTGCCAAGCATACTTAAAAGTAGTAAAAGACCTGGTAAGCTCTTCATTTACTTAAACTCTTTTTCTAGAGAAATGGTAAATCTTAGTTCTCCTTCATTTTGATGAGCTTTCATTATGTCTCGCTTGAATTAGGAAATGTTGAAAAGAAACAGAGCTCTGATTTGTCAAAGGGTGACAATGACAAGCAAGATGTTACTGTGCATCCAAAACCAATGGGAGTTGTTTCTGGTAAAGATACACATGCAATGAAGATATCTGATCCACCAGTTCCATCCCAATGTGTCAAAACGGATAGCTCAAATAATGTTGAGGATGAAGATCTGTTCGTTTCAGTGAAAAATGGTAACAGAATGCCAAATGGGTCTGCAGAGGTGGTTCCCACTATATCTACTGCCACAACTTGCGAATCAGATTTGCGAGATGTGGCAAGAGCAAGCACCTGCGAAGATTCAGCTCCTAAAGTGGTATGCTTCCAACAAAAGCTTTTGGAAAGCGCAGGAGATGACTCCTGTAATATTGTAGAGGTGGCTCAAGCTTCAGGAGATATATTGAACGAGACTCCACATGGTGTTCAGATGGCACACAATCTATACCCCCCTGACCACAAATTTGATAAACCTGATTTGAAGCGGGAAGCTTTTGGTGATCAATCTTCAGCTCTTGAAAATCCTTTAGGAGACTTAGTTATTCCAGAGCTGTCTTACATCTGGCAGTATGACCTCTTCTCTTCCCCCTTTACTCCCCTTAACCAGTTAATAATTTTAAAGAGTCTAAGAGTGCATTTCTTTTATTTCAGGGGTAGCTTTGAGGTTTCAAGACATGGAAATTCCCCTGAAATGTTTGATGGGTTTCAGGCTTACTTGTCTACTTGTGCCTCGTCCAAAGCACGCGAAGTAGGTGAACAATTACCTGACAAAATTCAGCTAGCAGAAGTCCCACGGCACTCCTCATGGCCGCTGCAATTTAAGGAAGTAAATCCAACTGAAGATAGTATTGCTCTTTTTTTCTTTGCTAAAGATGTTGAAAGGTACCTTTTTCTCAACATTTCACTGATTTATCTGATTCAACCCTCTGTATACTGGCTGAGGTCTCTGATCCCCTTGAACAGTTACGAGATGGCATATGGTAAACTCTTGGAAAACATGCTTCTTGGTGATTTATCCCTTACTGCAAATATTAGTGGCACTGAACTTCTCATTTTTCCGTCTGATAAATTGCCAGAGAGGATTCAACGTAAGTTTTTGTTTGCTAATGTTATTGTCTCTCGGCAGGATTGCTCATTGCCTCATTTAACGGTTCCATCTGATATTTTACAGGTTGGAATGGCTCGCTTTTCTTTTGGGGCATTTTTTATGCCCGGAAAGCAAGTAGCCCACCAGAACTTCCTCTGACTGAGAGAAATAATTGCCCATTAGAACAAGTCACTGGACCTGTTATCCAGCATGATATGGGTTCCCCTAAGGCACTTCAATCTTTGGGTATAGATTTGAACGAGTGCCCCAATGATGATATATCTGACCCAGCTATTTCACTTGGATCAGAGAGCGAGAAGTCTGGTGCACCTGTAGATCATAAAATTTTGTTGGAGTCCAAACATGAGGATAGGAAGCTGAATGCAAGTGAAATACATCATGAAGTAACTGCAGGCACAAAAGAAATTGTACTGGAGCATCCTACTGCGGCTCCCTATGGAACTCATCCTCCCACATTATCAACAGGAGAAGGTCATGACATCATTCCAGACTATCCAACTGCTGCAAAAGGTGGTGGTACCTTTTTATGTGATGAAGCCACAGACAAATTCCGGATTTATCCTTGCTTTGTTTTTTTCACATTCTTCTTATATTATTCATTGCAGGTAGCACAAGAACAGCAGGTATAAACAAAATGGAGGAAGAAGATCAGGATGAGGCTGTCTTCTGTGTTGCACAGAAACCAGGTGCAATCAGGTCAATCTCAGAGGAGATAAAACCTAAGAAACGTGGTATTCTTCCCACCATAGAAGTATCAAAACTCCATTTTACTGGATCAAAGATATGTGGTGGTCCAAGAGAATCAATCCCAAATTCAGATATGGGTTCTTTGGATCCTGATCTCACCTACAAAAGACAGAAGACTTCTTATGGAAAAAATTCTACTTGCAGTTTTGGAGATGAAATGCCACCTAGCAAATGCTTGTCCAAGATGCACCCCTTACCGGCTGGACAGCATACACCATTTGATGATTTACAGTATAGTTACAGGGGTCCCTCAGATCCTGGCTCCCTTAAAAAATCGGTACCTGATCATATAATCCATGTTCTTTCATCTGACGATGAAGATTCTCCAGAACCTAGTACTAGCTTAAATAAGGCATCACTGAAGGCAGATGAGAGCTCCTCCCCTTTATTGTCACTTTCCCTATCTATGGTGGCATCGAAGCATAATCTTTCTGGTTCAGATATTGTAGATGATGAACCACTGTCTCTATCTCTTGGGCTCCCTAGTGTTGTGGAAGGGAGTAGGGCTCTGGAGATGAAGCAATTTCTGCCGGAGAAGCCAGGCATAAACACTTAGTGTTTTTTAGGTTTGCGAGTGTACAGTTTTGTGCTATGTTTAGCTGTATGGAGTTTAGACAGGGTAGAAGTATGGTATAGCTTTTAAATTATGAACATTTTGCCTTTTTTTCTCAGTGTTATATGCATCTGCTGCTGTTGATAGTGATGCTGGTCTGATGATGTTATTGCCTACCGTATTTTATGTGATATATGGTGTTAGTTTCCCATGAACTCTATTGGTATGACGTAAAAAGGATATATCAGAATGTGGATGTCTATAAATTCAATTTTGCATGGTTGAACTTGCACTTCCTAGCACGAGGTAATTTGCGTCCCAATTCGCATGGGCCATGTGTCATGACTAGAAAGGTAGTTTTGTGCAAGACACCTTTGCCAATCATTACAATATTACAGATCTTATTATTTGGTGTATTCTGCATTTCATTATACCATGTGGGAAGTATCAAGTAACTTTCCATCAGGGTTGAAGATTATTTCTATGCTACTCTATGGTACGTTTCTTTTTCTTCTCTATAGCATCTTATAAAATGTTTGCTTGCAGCTGACAATACATTAACCTTATCCATTAATTCTATATTTGAAAGGTTTTGCCAGAAGAACTGAGCATTTGGGTGAGTTACTGAACGATCTCATCTTGGGAACTTGATTCAAGTGTTTTCTCTCAAAAATTTCAATGAAGGTAATTGTATATGATGTTTTTTGTTGGTGGGTATGGCAAGCTGCATGGTCCTTTCTGAAAGGCAAATCTACCATACCTTCTAAATATGATAGGTTGTCATTGGAGGTATTTGTTTGCTTAAGATGACTTCCTTGCACAACTGGGGTGTTGTTGCTAGCTTGCACTCCTCAACACAACTCAATTGACGATGCAAAAAAACTGATGCTCAACTCATATGCTTATTTCTATGTTAATGGTTTATCCATTGCCAAATCGCTCCACTTCTCTTTGTTTAGTTGCTAGCATTGGTTGATCTGCAGCTTTTGTTTCTTCCAGCTTCACCAATCTCCTAAGCTCCCCATAATAATTTTTTTTAGTAATTTGACATTCACTACATGTGTCCCTAAAAATGCAGACACTCTTCTTCCCAGCACAGTATTGGTATTACTGGAGGTTCCAGTCATTTGGTTCAATTTCATATCAATCACTCAAATTCGAATTTGAGCAGTGCATCTGAAGCTATTTCCCCTGGATATCCACTTATCTTGAATTATGTGCAACTTCAAAGCAAACCTGTGGTGCTCCATATCCTTGTGCTGTTTCAATTCAGTTGTGTATAGTTCCTACTACCAAGTTCGTCAAATTGCTTAGGGATTTCATAGGAGACTCATTTCGATGCAATTTTCATGCATGGATATGCTGTTCTTTTACAGATTGAATTCTAGGGTGTGCTCTAATGAAATCACACTTTGCCACCAATGCTCAAAAAGTATTTTCCAGCTTATGCTTTAGTAGACTGGTACACTGTGCTTATGAATCTAGTCATTTTGGCTCAGTCCTTACTATGCCCCAAAAGGCTGTGGGTTTCTTTCCCTTTCCCTTTTCACTTTCCATTTTACAGATCATACTGATTCAAATTTTGAACTAGGTCAGCCTTTTTTTTTTTGCATCAGATTAGGTTGATAGTACATTGCACCGTTCATAATGGATCTAAGTTTTAAAATCATGGGATCACATTGTTGTACATGTACAGAGACCAACTTGTGTTAGCTTTCAATGGTTTGGATTATTTACATCTGCCTGGGGAAGGAAATTATAATTATATCCTACACTCGTGCACATATTCACTCATGTGTCGTACCTTTTGTGTCTCTTTTATCATTCCAATCCAGCAATGTTGTTGCAACGATTTTGCATGTGTTGCAAGAGGAATAGTTGTTGGTACCCATTCCTATTCTGATGTGTTAAACTATAGTCTGTGCTAGAGAATGACGCAATGGTTATTTATTAGAAAAATTTCAAAATTACTCCCCTATTTACTCCTACAATTATATCGATGGTCCCAATTTACCTCTTAATAATATTTATCTTTTTGTTTTGTCCATGCACAAGTGGAGTTTTAAATTTTGCAGGGTGACAGGGCACACAACAAATTATCTAAAAAATATATGATGATTTTTTCATCATTATTTATTGTACGATTTTGTATCCTAAATATTAATTTGTTATGTAATATGCTAGCCTATCAAAATAATTGTAAAAATTCATATTGTATTTTTAATATATGTTATGATGTTCCGAATCACCTTGCAAAATGTTTACTTGAAGCTCTACCTTTGTGTGGAGTAGAAACAAAAAGGGAAATTCTAGTTAAGGGGTAAATTGGCCAATTGATTAGTTGTGGTGAGTAAACTGAACAAAAAATAGTTTAGTGGTTATCCAACTTTGACCATACTACTTGAGGGGAGTAATATGACTTTTTTTTATATATTTACTGTAGCCCTCCTCAACTTGGCTGTGGTTTTGACGGACGCAGTCGGATCAGTTTGTTAGAAAATGGATGATTTGGTTGCATCATCGAATGCCTCGGGGTTAAATTAAATTCGAAAAAAGGGTGCCGATTGGCAAAATTTCGGAAAATCGGTACCTCCCGCCCGATGAACGGGCGGGAGGCGTGGGGCCGGGCACCTCCCGCCCATCCAACGGCGGAAGGTCCCAAAATTATTTCCAGGCCCCTTCCGAGGATCTCTTCGCGAATAAAAAACTTTTCTTATTCACGAAAAGGCTCCTAACGCGGGCGCGGGGGCATCTCGCTCGCCCAACGGGCGGGAGGTCCGGGACCTGTAGACTGCGGAGGGGCATTCCGCCCGTTGGGCGGACGGGAGGTTCCATATAAGTTAGGTGCCAGCCACGTGGTCCGCTGAGGGGCCGCGGGAACGGGGAATTGGTCCGGTCTCCAATGAGTAATCACTGGGCTGTGGAGTGCAGTATACTCAATGACACGTGGGTCCGTATTGGAACAGCCTGTGCGTCCCGCTAACCCAGGTTGCTTTCCTATTACTTTATCTATATTTCCTCTGCTAATTAATTCTAAAAAATTCCACGCGTGATCGAGCGGGACCCACGTACGAACCGCATGGCGATGCAGAAAGGTCCATGAAGAAGAAGCAGTGCAGCCTGGGTTACAAATACACATAATTTATTTTTAATGGCTTGATGTATCGTAGTATCGTAATATTTGGATTCTACGTTGTAAAACGTTATCGCTTAACTATCTTCATACGAGTTTTAGATACCGTAATCTTCTTCGTAAAATTGAACTAAATTTAAAATTTATGTATACAAAAGAGTATGGCGAATAAATCTTGTATTTAAAAAAATATGAATTTTAAATAGTTTGTAAAATATAAATTCTAACAAAAAATAATAAAAAATAAACGAGATGGGCACCTCCCACCCGTTGGGCGGGCGGGATGTCTTATGGGTCTCTTCGTGAATAATAAACTTTTCTTATTCGTGAAGAGGCCCTCGGGAGGGGTCTGGAAATAATTTTGGGACCTCCCGCCCGTTGGATGGGCGGAAGGTCCCCGGGAGGTACCCATTTTTTGAAATTTTGCCAATCGACACCCTTTTTCGAATTTAATTTTTTATCCTTTTTCAAAAAAGCTCGGGTTTTAACTGCTTTGCTGACCTGCGTTGTTCGTGTAATGTAGTATGGGCCCGTCCTAAGCAGCGCGCATGGAGCCAAGCTGGACATCTCTATCCTGCTTGAGCGACTCGTCAAGTCAGGGCAGTAAACTCTCTCTCTCACTCTGGCAGCGTCCTGCTAGTGGCGAGCCTTCCTAGCACTGATTTTGCCGTCTCACACCAGGATATTATATTTCCCATCTTTTAAAGGACATGTTAGCACTTCATGGTTGAAGCACATAGGCCGTGCTCGTAAGCTCGTTACCTATGTTGGACCAAGAAAGTGTAGGTCCAAACTGATCAATCGTGTTTACATGGACCCGCTGAAACAGAGCTTAATGCCTACTTGTGTGCAAAGCACAATATACCGAAACTTGGCAGACTTCACGCGCCAAATTCCTAGAAAGTAAAGGGTTGTAGTTTAGACCCTTTGTGCGTGTACTTTGCGACCTACACGTGCAGTTACATTCAGATTTCTAGCCAACTACAGCCCCCAGGGCAAGAACTATCTCCCTAATGAAACGCACTACGACCCCTCGAACACGAAACAGGCCAAAACTGACGAGGACTACTCCTGACAGCACCTGAGATGGCACGGAACAAGACAACAAAATACAAGCCCAAAACTGCGAGCGGAAACGGCATAAGGAAATAGGAAAAGCAGCGAAATCCACTCATGCCAAAAGATTATTCGGAAAGTTGCAATAAACTTCTATACGGGATAATTGCAAATTTGCCACTGCTCTGAATCGTTATTACTGGCTTGCCACTGTCATTTAAGCAATATAATTGCAAAAATATTAAAAATCAGTGACAAGGTTCATCAAAAGTTGTATGGTTCAGATGAACCCGCAGAAAAGCAAAGGAAACGGTATGAATGAACACAGAGAATATTTTTCCATAGACAACTGGGGGTAGCAAATACAAGCACTGACGGTGTGAAAGCTTCACACCAGCTAATATGCCCTAGACTATGATTAGGAAGCAACGGCACTGTTTGGTCTATTGCCAGGCGCAATTCATTTGAGCTGTGTCCTACCAAAGAAGGATAGGATTTTAATTGGCAGACGAAGAGTTCTTCCAACACTGACGTGACCCTGTATCTGCCTCTCGACACACACCTACTCTAGGCAACGCAGTTTATGATCTCTAGATAAGTACACAAGAGCTCAGATGGAGCCATCAGTATTAAATTCCAATACCAAATTATCTAACAACGAACACACCCAAGTCAATCAAATCCCCCCTCCTATTCAACTTTTTTTTATCAAACTAGTTGCCAATTCCACAGTAACCATGATGGCATCCCAATCAAGAAAATATCTCAAGTCGCATGCTAATCACGGAAGTGATAGGCGAATACAGCAGTAAAGGAAATTACAGCCAGCAATTGTGAAGAGATTCGGACGCGGACATTAAGCATTCAGGCTACTGTACGATAGACCAAACTACTGGTTGATAAAAGAAGTCAAGTTGCATCTTAACATGTTCTAAAAGGATCTAGGCATATGGAGCTTCATGTTTGGCACATTAGTATAGCATCCTAACAGGTGTTTGATCAGGATTAGAATCAGGTACATGTGCACCATTGTCTGTCATTCACATTATATGAAAGTCAACAGCTTGGCTCAGCGCAAATTCTGGACAGCTCGTGTTTCATGTAATGGAGTGTGACATGACAGCGTATCGAGTATTATACATATCAACTTACACACAGAATGAACCTTATGTACAAGAATGCTAGATACATCCTTTGTGTACAGAGACACAAATATAAGGGGAATAAAATTAATTATCCATGTCTTATTTCATCGCTGATCTGAGACATGGACCAACACTGAACAATTCATGACTATACAGATGAAATGCTTCAGCTAAGCTGAACTGATCCCAATCCTTGATCCTTTTTGCAACAACCGAACAGCGTGCGGAGCCAGGCCCAGAAGCTCCTCTTATCTGTTTCCTTCTGGCTTGCTCCCCTAGAAGCAACCATATTCTTCATAAAATTAACCACCTCCTGACATGTAGAAGAAACATCATTCAGTCAGTGAAGGACAAAAGTTAGCAAATATGGAAGAACAGCACTGCAATGCATACCTGTGCTCCTAATTTCACAACTTCTTTAGGTGGTACTTCCAGTGGAGTTTCATCAGCAACAAATACCCGTAGTTTGGAGAGGTAACCAAACGAGTCCGGCAGTACTCGTATCTGGTTACTACTGATGTCCAACTCCTCTAGCATCTCAAGTTCCCCTATCGATCTTGGCAGTGCTCTTAAGTCGGCAAAGTTCCTGCTGACGTTCAACTTCACAAGGCTGGCCGCAAAGCAAATGTTCTCAGGGATAATTTCAACTTCATTGAAACTGACATCCAGCTCTCTCAGTCTGGTAAGCTGGCCAATTGTTGTGGGCAGGCCTTTGATTCTGTTGTAGTGTAATGTGAGGATCTCCAGCTTTTCCAACTTTCCAATGGCTTCTGGAAGGGCTTTTAGCTGATTAAAATCCAATCTAAGTTCCACGAGAGAGGTGCAAGATCCAATAGTATATGGTAGCTCCTCAAGCTCGTTTGTCTCAGCAATTAACCTTCTCAAGTTTGTTAACTTTCCTAAACAATCAGGAAGGACCTTCAACATATTTGAGCTCAGGTCAAGATTTGCCAAGCTCGTGAGATTTCCAAATGATGAAGGAAGAGATTTAAGCTGGTTTGCACGCAAGTCAAGATCAATCAGGCTGGAAAGTTCCCCAAAGGTATCAGGCAGATTGATCAGCTGGTTTGCATGGAGGTCAAGCTTTGTCAAGTATCTAAGGCTACCGATTGTTGATGGGAGTGCCATGATCCTATTCTCAGATAGATCAAGCTCAGTAACGTCTTGTAATTTCCCAAGTGAAACAGGGAGCCACTCAACTTGGTCCACCAGCTTACCCCGGAGATTGAGCTCTGTAGTCCCCTTCTTTGCTGATGACTCTATAAGGCTTGCCACTTGGATAAGGCCCAGTTTTTCTGTGTCATTATCTGTAAAAAAAGACATTTTATACTTTAGGATAATACAAACACTGAATTTTTTAAATATTACTGTACAAAAAGCTGGTCTGGCCTAAGTATGGCTAGGCCTACTCAAGAAAACGCCTCAAAAAACATGTCTAATTGTTCATCATCCGTACCCATCTCATATCTACTACAACTAGTAAACTGAAACCATCAGATTTACTAAAGGCAGAAAACAACTGGTACAAAGAAGGAAGCGGATAGGCCTACAATAGAAAGCACCTCAAAAGTCAATAAAATCAATTGACTAACTGTTCACTATTCATATTATGGTAAGATAAATCAAAAGACCTCCTATCTATTAAAACTAAGCAAGCTGGCACCATCAGATTGAGTGAGAGATGCCACATAATATTGGCATTTGGCACAAGTGAAATACCCTTCCTAATAGTGGATCCTGTGGCGACAATCGAAGGATAGTTCCCAGATTCCTTAGAACTGAGAAGGATTATCACAAAAAAATAAGAGCTAACACAGAATTATCACAAATTGCAATCTGTGCCTCATATTCCAATCACTACCACTATCGATGAGCTACTGAGAAGGATCCTATGAAATATGAGTAGATCCTTTGCAAACAAATATCAATGTGGGAAAAAAAATGTTATCATAGCTGTAGGAGAAAAAAATCAGCAGAAACAAATTCAGCGACTGGCTGCAGAATTGAATTAGTTATTTAGTTCTGGCATGATATTCCATGAAAGGTAGTCCATGCCCCATACAGTCCAATTACTAGCATTAATGAACTACTGCAAGGAAAGCGCGATTATGATAACTGAACTGCCAGTATGATGGCATCCTATGAATAAGCCAATTGTAAACAAACTTCAAGGTGGAGCCCAATAATACGTTACCATTGCTGTAGTGGAGAAAAAGAAGTTGATTCAACTCTTTGCTTCTAGTCGAGTTTTTCTTAGAAAAAATGGACTACTCCCTCTTTCCCAAACATATCCCAAAAAGAGTACACTTTTAGCTTTGTCCTAAGTCAAACCATCTAAAGTTTGACCAACTTTATACAAGTAAGTACCAATATTTATGATAACAAATAAGTATCATTAGATTTATCATGAAATATATTTTCTATAATATACATAATTGAAGTTATAAATATTGATATCCTTCTCTATAAACTCGGTCAAACTTAAGATAATTTGACGGGGACAAAACTAAAACAGTAGAACTCTAGAAGTGCAGTCTTTTTGGGATGAAGGGAGTCTGGTAACGGAACTAGAGACTGAAAATATAGAGGACCGAAAAAAATTGAGTAACAAGCAGAAACTACACAATTGAATAAAATAGAATAATAATAAAATACATAACAGCCGAACAATTAACATACATTTCGAGATCCTAGAGAGGAAATTGAACTCAGCTTGGGGAAAATGATATCAAATGCTACAAAAACATAACCCCGGAAGAGAGTTGTAATAATACCTGCAGAAGCAGCCCGACGCAGCGACGAGACGGACTTGGTTTCGAAGCCCAATCCGCCCTTGCTTCCGCGGTCTATCTCTGTTGCCGCGGCAGCCACCGCTGCCGCCAGCTCCGGCTTCCGCTTGGCCTCCACCTCCACGACCTCGTTGACGACGGCGGCGGCATGACCCCAGCCCCCTCCCTCATCACCGGGGGACACCACGCGCGACGCCCTCTGGATGAGGTCGTCGAAGACCTTGAACCTCCTCTCGAGCTCGACGACGTGCGCGGCCTCCTTCCGCTGCTGCAGCGCGCGGAGCCTGATGGCGTTGCGCCTGGCCTCCCGCAGCACGTCGAGGAGCTCGGCGGGCACGCCCTCCCGCGCCCGCGCCGCCGGCTCCCCGTCGGCCTCGGCGAGCCGCGCCTCCTCCTCCGCGTCCGCCGAGGCCAGCACCGCCGCCGCCGCCTCCACCTCCTCCACGGCCGGGCGCGGCGGGAGCTCCCGGTACAGCCGCGTGAGCTCCTCCACCGCCTCCGCCGTCGCCGGCGTCATCCCCGGCGCCGCCACCGTCTCCGCACCCCGCAAGCTTCCCAGAAACACAGTGAGAGAGAGAGACAGAGAGAAGCAAGCTCGCAATAATGGCTCGGTGGCGATGGGAGCGAGGGTGTATAAAAAGTGGAAATTGGAGGGCTTAATTGCGAAGCCAAGTGCTTCGAGATGGCATTGGGTAGGGTGGGGTTGGGACTGAAAATTAGTGCGAGGGGCTCACGCGCAAAATGGGCGGGTGGCGGCCGGTGCGGGACGTGGGACCCAGCGATTAGCTGTCAGAAGACCGGGACGTGTCCGGTAGGATCTGGAACGAGGTGACCCGTTTCTTCACCGCTCTGTGGCCCCTGCTGTGTCCGATCCGACCGCTCGAAGAGGAGCCAAGCGAAACATTTTTTTGTCCGAAGAACTTTTGAAGAGGGCAGAGTGAGCTCCTGCAGTTCACTTAAGAATAACCCGGTTTACACGAAAAACTAGCTCTCAAATCGTACAAGCTCACAGCTAATTAAGAAAAATCGGCGAAAAATTTGAAACGCAGTGCCAAACCGCTAACCTAAAATACAACCGCAACCAACGCTGATAAAGCTCATCGTTCGTCATCGTTGCCAAACTCGTCACTAAAGAAACGAGCAGCTCTGACTTCGGATAGTGGGCATCAACCAAAACACCGTATCACCGCTCCTTACACATAGCAAGTAGTAGCACAAAGAAAGGAGACCGCGAGTGTCATCGCTGTCAAGCTTCGTCGCACCCCACGCGAAGCAGCTCCAACTCCACCACAACGTGCTCCTGCCAAGAGCCCTGCGCGCCATAAGCAAGAAACAAGCCTACGAGGCAAAGATCTTGTCGAAACACTATTAAAGAAGAGTACCAAACATCCCACACTGGCCAATGACCATACAACTTAATATCAAGAGGTAAAGATCTTGTCGAAACATTCAATCAAAGAAGAGTATCAAACATCCCACATTGGCCAGTGACCACAAAACTCAGTGTTAGAACTTCTAGGCGACGCTTTCAGAAAGGTATACGAGGAGCCCGCCTAGCAAACCTAGGCCGAGCATACCTTTCGGAGACTCAAAAGATTAAGGGGAGAGGTACCACAACGACGTTTTCCAGGAAAGGAACGATAGTCATGAGTGTAGCGATCATCGACACCGGTCAGAGCCGTTTAGAACTTTCGCCTATCACCTCCTGCCTAATGCGGTTTGCGCGACAAGCCCTAGCGTCTTGATGCGGTCTGCGCGCCTGCCGCCACATCTCCTTGAAGCAGGTTGTGGACGGCTAGATATGGCCACAAGAGCGCTAGAAACGGTTTGAGCGATGCCGGATCTACCGCCCCGCCACTGGCTGAACACCACCGCTAAAATGTCTTGACGGGAGAGAGAGGATGGCCGGGGAAGAGGAGATCCCCGCCTCCGTCTTCCTCATGGTCCAATATACTTCCAACAGGACGCTTGGGCGGCGGCAAGGAAAGAAGAAGGAAAGAAGAAGGAGGAGATGGTCCGCAGTCGGCGGCTAGGCTAGAGTATCTGCCCATGACACGGGATGAGCCTCGTCGCCGGAGCTAAGCGAAACAGAAAGTCTCCAACGACAATTGTGATTGATTTACCCTTTACTGTCACAGAGATCTGATAGTTACTTGCCGCGATCTGTTCCAGCACCCGCGATTGATTACAGCCACTGTAACTTTGCAAGGTGGCAGCTGTCTCAGCTCTTTATTGATACTAACTGGAAATTACGTATCATCAGGAAGGCATGGGATGGGAGCCGGCATGTGTTCCAGCTTGACACTTGACAGGTAATATGCGCGGTAGATTATTCCTCTTCGGTGAAACCGACGTGCAGGTCAGACACATGGCAACAAAATTTTAACGGACAAAACGGGAGGAGGCCGCGCCGGTTTTGGACGTACCCGGACCTCGTGCGCGCCGGGTGGGTGGTCAAACCGGCGCTCCTGCGAGTAGGTGCTCGCAGCAACAGCAGCCGGGCAGACTCTGCCCGAGGCGCTACCCGATGGTAAGTTTTCTCGTCGAATGCGGTCAATTACCCGACTCTAATGTTTTTTTTCTCCTTTTTGTCGAGATGAACTGGGCTCTCGCCGCCCGACTTTTTCAACGGCTGCATAGACTTGCTTGTTATCGGATTTATCTACTAGTTAATGCGGGTGAACGAGAGCTCTAAAGGACTCGCTTATCCTAAGAGATAGCAGCAAAGGACGAGTGCTTCGCTCATTGCCCAAGTCATGCTACGTTGCTTGTTTTCAATTCAACATGACTCGAGTTGCACGAGTGCAGAGTGGAGGCCTGAAGGAAACCGCAAACCAGCAAGATCATAGGATTGATGGCGAAAACAGAAAAAGTAAGCACAAATTATGGAGATGCGGGGGATCGAACCCCGTGCCTCTACCATTTGAGCTACATCCCCGCTCTGATATTTATCCGCTCCTATTTTCTAAGATCGGAACACCGGAAAAAGCAAAACGAAGTAAGTAAAAACAATGGATCAGGATGCTTCCGTTTGCTCGTGGAAGCAGCGCGCATCGAAAGTTCCTCCTGCACCGAGCGGCCGAGTAATTTGGAGCTGGGGCTCCGGCCGGGACCTTCATTTTCATTCAGATCAGCAACCGCAGGTTGCCAGCAAGGCTCCGGTCTCGGCCAATCTGCATCCAGCGCGCAAGGCACCCATACGTAATAAATATATTGAAGCCGGTAGGTTACATACAAACGAGTAGCTTATACGTGCACTGAGTAGGCTGTTGCTTAAAAGAAGTTTTGATTAGTCTTGCACGGGCATCTATTTTCGTAAAAGAACGACTAATTAATTTCGTGGTACTTTGGATTTGCAGTGGAATTTGTCGAACTTTGGGCATTAATATAATATCTTAATGAATAGGAAAAGCGGATTCCGTCCACCACAAAAATACAGATAGGTGGAGGACCCTATAGACCTAAAGGATTATCCACTAGTGAAATGAAAAAAAACATATTTCTTCCGCATCGGATCTTAGGTAAGACGGTAAAAAAAATATACGTGAGGCAAGAGATCCTCACTTTGAAGCCTACGCACCGTGCGTATATTTCGAGTGAATATCACGCGTGCGTGTAGGCCTGAGAAGAGTTTGAAATAGTTTTTTTTCAACTTTTTTGATGTCTTACCCTTTTAGTACTAGTTGATGATGATACTTTTAGTACTAAGTCATGCAACAAGTGCTGAAGATCAGAACTTTTAGTTTCGAATTCGCAGCACTACAGGTTGCGAATCTAGTACTATTCAAAGTTTCCGAATTTTCAGTAATAAAAGATTATCTAATAGAACTTCCTTTTTTGCCAAATGCATTCGTATAATCTGGTGGGTATATAGGATGGTCTATCTGTAGTAAATCATATTTCTTATTACTCGAGGCAGCGTGCGTGGAAACGATCACTGTAACACCCGGCCCATATGGATGTGGGCCGCCGTGCCATACCGACCTGACCCAAGGTCCAAGCCAAGGCAACAACACTGGTAGAAAAGAGATCAGCAGCAACAACAATAGAGAACAGATCAGAAATTGAATTGGGGTTTCCCCTTCTTGTTCGTCCTCGGTGGGGATCCAATAATCTCACGCCCCGGTGTCTAACGTCAGTGGCCGCGGGAGCATCTATCGGTGATGCTACGTTCCTGCGCCCACAGAGTGATTCGTAGCTGGGCTCCGGCCGTGTCATCTCCAGTTACATGACTACATCTGATCAGCCGGTGCCAAGCAGCTGATGGCTAGCGAGAGAGGCTCCGGTGCCGGCCGATCAGCTCGCGCACGCAAGGCACCATACGTTGGGGCTCGTTACACACCACATCAACGTTGCGTCGATCATCTTAGCTTATCCGCGGAAGCTGCCGCTGTTTGGCCGTCCCGGCACCAGCCACACTAGGGTAGGGTGTTCTCTCTTCTTGCTCGAAAGCAGGAACAAATAAAATACTACTTGTGTGTGTTGCACGGTGCCCTTGGTCACCTCGCTCACAACTTACTAGCTAGTCCTTTCTGTATTCTGGCCCGTGTCATGTGCGGACGGTGTGGAACTATGGTGTGTGTGTGTGTATATATAGGGTGAATAAAATAAATATAGGTCGGTAGATGAAACAGTAAGTGTATTGTCGGGTACTTATATCAACGAGTAGGTCATTCATGCACTGAGAATATGTTTGGTTGGATGGATCAAAGTTCAGTGTTAAATTTTAGTATCTATTAGCACTTATACTTTTGTTAAAATTTTTAAGTCTTAGTTAAAATTTAGTCTATCATATTAGAATTTCTGTTTGGATAAAACTAGTACTAAAGTTTAGCACTTTAGAACATTAGCACTTGGATCCAAACATCCCTAAGTAGGTTGTTGCTCGAAAAAAATATTATTAGTTGGTTTCGCACGACTGCACAACCTGTATTTTCATGAAGGAACGACTAACTAATTTCGTGATACTTTGGGACATGCAATTGGATGGATTTGCCGAACTTTGGACGTTACTAATAACTTAATGAATATTCGAATTAAAAATGGGAAGGAAATGGAAGATTATAATGTAATTTCATTTTTGCCAGATTTGTTCATATAATATGGTGGGTGTATACGGTGATCTATCTTTAATAAATCATATTTCTTTTAAAAAATGGATTTGTCTAATACTTTGGCAAACTATTTATAAACATAAATGACTTGTTCATCTCATTCAGACATATAATTTCCATATCCAATTTATTTGTCGTGGTCCTCTAAGGATAATAGATTTTTGAAATAAGCTGAAATTTAAATTACAAAGATGAAAAGTATCCGTGTCGGCTCTAAATACATCTACTTTGATAGCCATAGCGGCTCATAATACGATCTGGTCCATATTATCTTCTATATATCTGAGCCGGCTCGCATTTAGAGTCGGCACGGTTACTTTCTATCCATGCCAGCTCGTCATAAGAGTCAGTACGAACAGTTCCAAGGTATCCAACTTGGTGGACAACACTTGAGGGACTTATCGCTACAGCCTCCTATTACAAGCTGACAAATTGAACTTTTCTATCCCGACTTCAATTTTACTGGCACGGATGAGTCGGCAAGGCCGAGATCTTTTATGTTACTATAGTATTTTGTAGCATTTAGAATACATACTTGAGAATGTTTTTTTTATAAATGTAGCTTAACTATAACCCAAATATGATGAAATTGTTCATGACCGAGATTGCTAAGGCATTGGCTATTGTCGATATTACCATTATCCCTAATGGGAGTGAATGTGCCCTATCTTCCGTTAGGAGGGAATAACTATCGATTTAGCTACCATTCGACACAAGCGATCTGCCTTCTAACTTATAAGATTTGAACCTACAATCAAAGCACCACGTCATCTCTGGTTATTAACTGTGTGTTGTCCAGGTGATCTCACCATGAAAACTAATTCTTATCTGTGAATTGAAGAACATAAGCAAAAATAAAGAACACAACAAAATTTTACAAAATGACCGATTAAGCTCATAAACTAATATCAACGAAACTGTTCTCGATAGATTAATCTAAGCAAAATTCTAACATAAGTCAGGTGGCGACTCTTCATATGAAGGGGTAGGTCGGCTAAGAAATCCTAGACGCGTCCCTGATGGACTCTAATATGGTACACAACCAAATGACCTATGGTAACGCAACACATTGATAGATTCTGGACGTCCATTTATTTCGACGATTCATATTCACTTGGACCTAATATTGATATGGATCCAGTGGCATTGAAAATATTATCTCCTTAACTTTACATATATATGTAGAATGTCGAAAACATATTCCATATGTGGCATGGGCGATGATTTTAGTCTGCTCCTGAGCTTAATTTGAGGTAGACTCGAATATGGTATCTTCTGCACCTCCAATTTGGCATGGACGTCTTTATTATTCTTCTCCTCCACCATGACTGTCCCCAATCCTTTTCTATACAACAACAACAACAACAACAACTTAGCCTTTTGTCCCAAGCAAGTTGGGGTAGGCTAGAGATGAAACCCACAGAAAACAAGAATAAGAAACACAAAAAGGGCACAAGCCAAAGGAAGAGTTAGGAGTTAAACAAAAAGTAACAAAAATCACGGTTCAGGTATGTTAATTGCTGGTCTCCAAGCGTTCCTATCCATAGCTAATTCCTTAGCGATATTCCACTCCTTAAGGTCTCTCTTAACCGTCTCGTCCCAAGTTAGTCTAGGTCTACCTCTACCTCTCTTAACATTATCGCCCCGCTTTAAAACTCCACTACGCACCGGCGCCTCGGGAGGCCTCCGTTGTACATGTCCAAACCATCTCAACCGGGCGAATCGCCGTCCTATAGAACTTACCTTTTAGCCTCTGTGGCACCTTCTTATCACAGAGGACGCCCGAAGCCTGCCGCCACTTCAACCAACCAGCTGAAATTCTATGTCTAATATCTTCATCAATGTCTCCATCTTTCTGAAGCATTGATCCTAAATACCGGAAAATATCCTTCTTGGCCACCACTTGACCCTCGAGGCTAACGTCCCCATCCCCAATCCTTTTCTATGTTTTCCATTATTCTTAGGTACAACAAAATCATTAAGTAGCGCATCATTTCTAAAGTTATCAAAGTATATAGGGACGAGCTTAACAGTTAATTTAGCCGTGGTCGATCCTTATGCATTTTCAGAAGTGTTCACATGCATCACTATTATTATATTATATGATTATGTTCTTAGCTTGTATTGATTATTATGGTTATGGAAAGGGCTAATCAAACGGCCGCGCGCGTCGAGACAGTAGAATGCCATCGTTGATTAATGCTCCATCACTTGTCATCCACACTAGCTCAGCATCTCCAATCATAGTTTTCCCGTTCTACAGGACATTCTAAGCTCTACTGCTCATGCGTAGCTTCATGAACATACATCGGCATTCAAGACGCCACTCACTCCGATTAGTTGTCAGTGTGGATGCATCCCAGCAGGCCGGGGATCGTTGTATGAGAGGGGGGAAGGAGCAAATAACAAAGTTGAGAAAATTCCTTATTTGATATTACCAAAATTCCTAATTCCTTTTTTGCCCTCGTTTTCTAGAAATTTTCTATTTGACACCACAAGTTCATTTCTTCTCTAAATTGAGACTTCCATTACCTCCGTTAGTAGAAACTCAGCCGAATTTAACTAGGCAATAGGGTTTAAACTCAAGCCAACCCACCCTCCACTCTAGCGAGGATGTGGCCGTCGGGAATTGAACCCGGGCTGACTAGCTCCCACTCTAAGGCTATCTCCACTGGCATCCGGTAAAACGACCTGTTCGCTATTTTGGGGAACACTGTAGCGTCCTCCATCGCTCCAGCGGTAACCGCTATGCGGTGCGGTAAAATGGAGCACCACCTCTCCGTCCCGCACAGAGGATGCGTCCTCCATCCCGGTCGCGGGGCCCGCATCTTCGCCAGCTTCCGCGCGGGCGCGGGAGAGGCGACGGGCGGAGGGCGGAGGGCGCCGGGGCGGAGGGGCGCGGGACGGCAGGCGCGGCGCGGCAGGGGCGAGGCGGAGGGGCGGCGCGCGGGGCAGGGGCGGCACGGGACGGCGGGCGGCGCGGCAGGGGGCGGCGCGGGCGCGGGAGGGCGCCGGGCGCGGCAGGGGAGCGGCGGCCGGCGCAGGAGGCGGAGGAGGGAGGGGCGCGGGGGAGGAGGGGCGGCAGGGGAGGCGCGGAGGAGGAGGGGCGCGGAGCGGCAGGGGGGCGGCGGGCGCGGAGGGGGAGGGGGCGGCGGGCGGCGGAGGAGGATGGGCGGGCGGAGGAGGAGGAGGGGCGGGCGGAGGAGGCGGGGCGGGCGGAGGAGGGGGGAGGAGGGGCCGAGGAGGGACGGGCGGAGGCGGAGGCGCGGGCGGAGGCGGAGGAGAGAGGCGGAAGGGCGGCGGAGGCGGAGGAGGGAGGCGCGGAGGCGGAGGGAGGCGCGGAGGCGGAGGGCGGAGGGCGGAGGGGGAGGGGCGCCGGGCGCGGAGGGGGGGCGGAGGAGGAGGGGGCGGAGGGGGAGGGGGCGGCGGGCGCGGAGGAGGAGGGGCGCGGAGGGGGAGGGGGCGGCGGGCGCGGAGGGGGAGGGGGCGCCGAGCGCGGAGGGGGGGCGGAGGAGGAGGGGGCGGAGGGGGAGGGGGCGCCGGGCGCGGAGGAGAAGGGGCGGCAGGGGAGGCGCGGAGGAGGAGGGGCGCGGAGGGGGAGGGGGCGGCGGGCGGCGGAGGAGGAGGGGGGCGGGGCGGGGCGGAGGGGCGCGGGAGGCACGGCGGTTGGGGGTTGGGGAAAGAGCAGTTGGAAGATAGGATAGAAAATTGAGATTGTGGGGTATAGAGGATGTTGATAGAGGATGTTGTTGGAGTAAAAATTGGTATAGAGAATGAAGTTGATATGGAGGATGGAAATAGGGGATGGAATTTAGAGGATATCGCTGGAGACACCTTTGCAAACACGTCAGAATTTTCACGAGCAGACCAACGTACCCCTAGCTAAAAGATAGGGTTGAACCACAGGCATCTCGGTCTCTTCTACCCTCCCCACTCGATCCATCCAAACCCGGCGGCGCCGGCATGGAGCCGGGGCCACCACACCCCCGCGCGCGACCAGGAGGAGTCGCGGGGCCCGACGGTGGCGCGGGGCGCGGCGGGCGCGCTGCCACGGGACGCGGTGGGCGCGCGGCGGCCACGGGAGGCGCGGGACACGGCAAGCGCGGCGGGCGCGCATCCGCGGACTGCTCCGCGGGCCCAGCGTCGGTCCCGGCTCCCCTCACGCGGGCTGCTCCGCCAGCCGGGCTTCAGGAGGCGGGGGTACGGGCCCCAGCAGCCAGGCTGGTGCGGCCTGTGGTGCAGCGGTGCCCTCTAAACTATTCTCTCC
Organism: Panicum hallii; assembly: GCF_002211085.1. Lineage (NCBI taxonomy): Eukaryota > Viridiplantae > Streptophyta > Magnoliopsida > Poales > Poaceae > Panicum > Panicum hallii. The sequence goes on from NC_038050.1 coordinate 54,611,476, forward strand.
GTTCTCCGTTGTTCCAGCAGCGTTCTCTAAATGGTGCTCTAAAGTTCCAGCAGCGTTCTCTAAATGGTCCTCTAAAATAGAGAACGCTACAGGTTTCCTCTATATATAGAGATTCTCTCTCCTCTTCTCTATTTTTTCTTTACGTTTTAAACACTGAATTAAATAAAAATAAAATATGTCCATAGCGTTTGAGGTATGATAAATACGTACGTACAAAAATTTGGAACAAAATACGTTTCTAATATAGGGTTTAATGTATAGAGAACGAGATTTAGAGAACGTTGTTGGAGAGAAATGAGATATAGAGGAGAGAATCTTGTAGAGAATTTTGTAAATGAAGGATATAGAGAAGGATATAGAGAACGACGGTTGGAGATAGCCTTAAGCGCTGCTGCGGCTGCACGTGGAGGTGCGGGCTCCAGTATGAGTAGTAGGAATAGGTTAATACCAGTAGGAGATCTTTACCGGTAGCCATGCTCAAGCATTTGGTTTTATTTGCAGGAGGAGAGGTAAAATGGTCTTTTCATATGACCGTTAACACCGTTGGTACTCCAAACTGACGGAAGTGTCAATTTAGGGAAGAAATGAAGTTGTGGTGTTAAATAGGAAACTTCTGGAAAATGATGGTTAAGGTGGGAATTAGGAACTTTAATGGTGTCAAATAGAAAATTTTCATATCGTCTTGTGATGCCGTCGTCACGAATCACAAATCTTTTTTTCTTTGTGCACTTTCTCCTTGTTCATGTGAAATGCCGCATGGGCTCTCTCAAAAGATGGAGGTGAGCTTGTGGTATATATAAAGGATATAAGACCGTGGTGACTTGGCAGAACATATATGTTAGTTTAGTCTATGTATTGAGTGGGGTGAAATAAGGTTTGCATACACACTTAGGCCCCATTTGGAACCTTGGAATTGAATTCCATTCTAATAATTATAATTTAGATGCAAATCTATTGAGCTAATATGATTATATACGGAATATATTTGTATACTATTGTTGGCTATACGAGGTAGATAATTATATGCTATATTTCTACTACTATAGAGGAGTGAGCTAAAAAATATGCTATAAGTTACGGAATAGAAACATATATATATAGCTTGGTGGTGTATAGAATCAATTTCCATCTCCCACCCTATGAATTTAGGATAGGCTTATATCTAAATTTTGGAAAGTGTGGTTAAAAAATGGTGGCATGTCAAATTCTAAGCCAAATAGCCAAGTTTATTAAGCAGATTTCAATTTCTTCAAAATGAGAGGATCCAGACGGCCCTTACTCTCGTTAAGAAATAAGTTGTGAATTGTTACGTGTAGTCGAACTCAATCGTTACCTTGAATGTTCATATTGGACGCATAAATATGTAGTACTTTAGTATTATGCTTCACGGCATGATGACATAGTAAGAACTGCTTGTCATGTTTCACAACATAATAAATAGTGAACAAAAACCTTGGAGGACCTGGTGGTTAACATCAATTATACAGGTGAAAGGATCCATCTAACTCAATCCAACACGACTGGAGACTATGATGTGCAAGAAATTTCCAACTGGGAGTAGCAATATTTCTCCCAAACAAGAACTGAACATGCATTGAGAGATTGAAAAATAATTGAGAATATGAATATCCACAACAGACACGCAAACATAGTGCATGTAGCAGCGGAGAGTTATCCAATAATCTAAATAATGCCCAATTTATAACAGTATCAATCATCCAATCCTTACTGTACTGTCTATGTATATCCGAGTTTGTGAACATTTAGTGGAGAGGTCTACGGATTCATTGAAGCGGCATCCATGGTCTGCCGCCAAAGTAAAAATCCTGCAAAAAAATTACTTGCGTCTTGTATGACCATCAGGATTCTTAGCTCTGCGATCTTCCTCACCTCAACTATTATCCGAGAATACCCTAGTTAGACTTGTCGTACCACATATCCAACAATATGTGCCCATGCAACTTTTGTATTAGACTTTTGCCAAAATCCTATGGGCTCGCAAATTGTTGGACATGGTCCAAATAGTAGCGAAGCACACATAAAAATTTGTAAGGCAGCTCGAGGCTACAAACCAAACGCACTCCTTGACCACATAGGTACTCTTGATGTTCTAGTCAGATCACCTTTCCTGACTCCACCCATATGTGATTATGTTGTGTGGTGCCCTTGGACAACACCTAATTAAAGAACAATAATAGTTCTTGTCTATAGGGCGGCCATTTTCAAAGGTGAAGCGCTCAATGGAAAGGTTTATATATATATATATATATAAACGTAGTAGAAGTGAATATGATAGCGGATGGTAGATGAACCAATATGCGCGGGTCATTAAGGAGTACGTGGCCCATGCATGGTAAAGTTAGATTGGAGCTGTACACGCATTTGCTTTCATTAAATAAGAAACATGCGAGTTTTCTGGTATTTGCGATCCGATCTATTCAAACGTTTGGTATAAATCGGAAAAAGAACGTATAATTTGATGAAGCAATTGTTGAATCTACATATAGGCACCGATTGCTTTTGATATGACGATTAGTGCCACTTCAGAAGAAGCTGGTCCTCTACGCTAGTGCTGTAAATGGTACGGATAATATCCGTTCGTATTCGATTCTGGATATTCGGTATCCGCCACCGTATCCGGATCCGAAAATAAAATTTAAATTTTTATAATGTCGATATCTATTTATATCTTATCCGACACATTTCGATCCGAATTCAAGAAGAAAAATAACTATCTGTATTTGTATCCGTATGCATGTGACCATATGCGTTGTGAGATGACTCCGTATGCATCTGACCATATGCGTTGTGAGATGACTCTATGCGTTGTGAGATGACTCACAAGACTGATCGATACCGCCCGGAGATGCAGCGGGCAGCCTACCTAGCACGTTGTTATCCGCAGCCACTTGGTGAATCACCTCACCTGATCCGTCTGTTAATCAGTGCCATGGACGTCACAGGACTGTAGAGCACAAAATTTCAATTCCAGGCGCCATGAAGCACCCACATGTTTTTTTTTTTCGAAAACATATGGACTATTTACCGTAGAGCTAGCTGTCTTGATCTCGTTGAGTTGTTGAAAATGTCCAGATAGGCAGCCATTCACCACCGTGGCCCTAATCAGGCCGTCCTTCAGTCTTCTAGAATAGTGTGGCCTACGAGAGCCTCCTCTCCTCCTCCAACAGACGAACCTAGAGCAAATCTTCGTGCTGGCATGGGAGCCTGTATTTCAGGTTCTCATCCAAACTCCACATTCGCCACCACCTGTGCGCTACAGCCTACATGAGCCGCAGTACGGCGGCTTCGGACGCTGTTCGGGTCTGGTCAAGAGACCTTCCGGCGGTCCTGGAGCAGCTTGGCTTCGTCATCTCGACACTAGAACCTTCCTGACACCGCTCATTCCTACTCATATATATGTCTAACAAGCGTGTGCTGATTCTGCATTATGTCTAATGTTCGTGTGGATGTTGTAGGAAGGGCCGGTAGCTGGCTAGAGGTGATACAATGGCTTTGAATGTAAAGGGCACAGGAGAGTGTACCCGTTGCTATTTAATTCATTTCCGAAAATAATCTTACTATTTAGCACTTATTAGCCCGGCATATATTTGATAGTCATACTCCTTACAATTTAAGTGTCAAGGATTGTGGTTCATAATTCATTAGCATTCATGGATACATCAGTATATAGCGACCGTATGTGGAAAACAGCCGGCGAAGACCCTCATCAGGTCACCGGACTAGAAAGGTGCCGTACACTGAAGTGCTTACGCTTTAGTTTGTTATTCTTCGTTTATTAGTCAAGGATTTCCAAAAGAAAGAGTAATTGTTTGCTTGGAGCAACTCGAGCAGACCTTCTAAACAGCATCTTAGCTTAAGTTTAGAGGATTAATCTAAAAAGATACACTCAAGCAGACACTCTACTGGACCCTCTATTTTGGGAGGCATCCAAATTTCCTCCTTGATCCTCTATTCCTATGGGTCTATAGCAAGTCCTCTATTATAAGTTAGAATTGAGAGCTATTGTTAGAGTTGGTGCAAATTTGGAGCCCCCTAAAAAATAGTGGCAACTTCTATATAGCATTTGGAGGGTCTGATTTAGTGGCTGCTGCTGGATTTGCTCTTAGTCAATACTCTCAAACATATTTTTAATGCTTGCTTTAGTAACCGGCATATAAATTAGACGGACATGCGTGCAATTGATGACAAACTAAGCACAAGGCGCACGATGAAAGATTTGCTTGTTCAGTTTCTTGCAACCTGTCTTGGTTCGAGATTCAACATGAATTTTTTGCATTTATAGCTAATTATTCCTTCAGCGGCAGGCGACATGACGGTCGAGTCCTCTGCAGTGACTTTGCCAATCTTAAAACGGATCATGCATGCCAAGATGCACGCAAAGTTCACGTTTTCAGGCGAGGTGATGTACTGCAGTTTTGATTACACTTGCTGGGGAGTGATGCACAAATGAGGGCCTTTTGTCCACTGTTCTTCTGGACTTTTTTTGATGTAGCTAGCTAGCCATGAAAGTTGTCTGATGTACCACAATTTCAATGGTTACCTACTGCTGCGCACAGCTTCATTAATTTATAGCGAGACCATGGCGCCCCAGCTAAATGTGCCTGGCACAGGTGAGGCCCACATGCTGAGCTTATTACTAACCACATTGTATCTTCCATTTCTAGACTACGCGAGATCACAGTAGGATTATATATCTTATTTGCAAGGTACAGATCCTCATTCTTGTCAGATCACCTCTCCCAAGTCCACCCAATCCGATATATACAGTATGAGAGCGTTCCAGCAAGGCACGTCCTGTTGGCTAGAGAGAAGTGATTGTGTATTATTGTGGGTGCCCTTCGATCCCCACCGCAAGGAACAACAATACTAGTGTTTTTTGTTTGCAAGAAAGCTACCCACAGAGATGAAGGTGAATGGGAAGGTATGTAAAGGACCTAGCTAGTAGCAGTGAATAATGGTACATGCATGAAAGCAGTACGCAGAGATTAGTAAGGAGTGGCCCATGCATGCATGGTGAAGTTAGGTTGCAGTTGCATATATAGGCATCTGTTTTCATTAAGGAACAACAGAATTTTTTTTTAAATTTTTGCGATCCTACTATTCAAACTTTGGTATCGATCGTAAAAGGAACCCTTCTATATTAGTAATTGGAAGAATTAACTAACTGTTGCACCTGACCCGGCTAAGCCATTGGTTGTTGTTGATATCATATATACATATTCATATTCATATCACCATCACAGCATCATTGAGTTGTACCTTTACCATCTATCTAATCTGTCATCACTGCATTGCAAAGTCTACTTTTTGTAGGTTAAAGCAGTTATGCCTCTTTTATAATTAGACACAGCCTAATATATATGCCCCGACCTACTGACATACCTTTTGTTCTGCTAGTTTACGGAACAAGGCAGCTGAACTCTTTTTTGACGGGCTCCATTGACTCTTTTTCTCGTTGAGCTGTGGACGATGTCCCAGCTAGTCCACATTGCTATTCCAACTGCTAGTCCACTCCGTATTGCATTAAGCCTACTGTTTTTCCTATTCCAACTGCTCTGTCCTCTTGCTACATGTATAGGCTTCTGCTCCCCCATATGGGTCCAAAGTCCACATTGGCCACTGCAACAAGGACCGGCACTGAATCAGCTCTTCTTTGGTTCAAATCAACGGCGTTGCAGTCAGTGGGAGGGCCGGTGAGGAGCGTGCCAAGGTCTTCCTGACATGAACTGACGAGCAGCCTTCCCGACGCCATTCGTTCCCAATAATGCCCAAGTCAAAACTAGCATGATGTGCTGTCTGGTGTCTTTGGTAACCACTCAGGTGAAGGTGAATGGTATATGCTACGGTAGTATATAAAAGGGCACAGGAGCTATTACAATATCGCTTAGTAGATGAAGAGCAGCCAAATGACTGGCCATGTGCATTTACTTCTTTCTTAAGAACTAATGAATCTTATTTGCGATATAGGAAAAATAACGCAACAAGCTTTGATTATCAATATCTTGTATAATCAGATTAGATGCGTTGGAACGAGAACTTTTTATTAATAATGTTGCTTAAATAATTACTACAAAGATGATGACACAATCTCTTTGTAATTGTAAGACTAACTCAAACTGGTGCACATAGACTATGTATTTTATAGATGATGGAAGATATATTAAGGAGTGGCACACATATGTTTTCTTAAGAAACAACTGAGTTTTGTGATATTTGCCATCTGAATATTCAAACTTTGGGTATCATTAGGAAGAGAACAGATAATTTGATTAAGTAATTATTGCATCTATGGATCGATGTTGCTAACGCATCAGGTGACTACTAGAATTCACAAGTTTCCATACGGCTTAAATTCCTAGGGGAAGGGTAAAAAACTGTAGGGAACATGTTTCCCTAGAAAAATTAGTAGGGAAAGCCTGGTAGGGAAAATTTTGACGAGAAAGATAGATTGCCCTACTTTTTTTCTGAGAAACCGTAGGGAACGATTCCTTCCCTAGGCTTTTGAATGGTAGGGAAATTTGCTCACGTGGCAAGCCTGTCCTACATGGAAAGCTCCTTCCCCTACTATTTTAGCAGCCTAGGGAACATTTTCTCTAAGCATTGTTAAGAATTACTTTCAACCGAATATTAAATTTTATTTATTTGTTACTTTCACCAGTAATCAAATATATTGCAATCCGATGAAGAACCAAATTAATTTCTTTGAACTAAAACTGTACATCAAGATTCATTACAAATGATTCTTCTAGATCCTTATTTACAAACCATGCAAGAACAGAAAATAATTCTTCTCCATCCTCTGCATCTACAAAGCACGACGGCAGCACAAGTCACTGCCGATGCAGCTTGAGAGTTTGCATCACCAACAGTCACTACCTAAGTGTCAGCAGGCCCGAATGGCAGTTGCGGCAGCAACAGAGTTCCAACAGCACCACCCGAATGGAAACTAAATTTTCTAGCTGCCAGACAAAAAGAAAATCTAAAGTTAGTTAGTGCCCAGTAAACAATACATCCTGGCAAGAAGAAGCTAGCAAGATAGCACATGTAACAATAATTCAGTTAGTGTTTGGATCCAAAGTGCAAAAGAGCGAAAGGGCAAAAATTTTGCCATTTGCCAAAAGTGGCAAAAGTTTTGCCATTAGGGGTGTTTGGATCCAAATGGCAAAAGTTTTGGCAAAAGCTCATTTAAACCTCTTTTCTCCTTTTTGCCATAGCGTGTTTGGGTCCAAATGGAAAAAAAGAGCAAATTTTTTGCTGTTTTCTTTTGCTATCTGTTTTTGCTATTTCCTTTTTCTCATAGGGTGTTTGGGTCCAAATGGAAAAAAAAAGAGCAAATTTTTTGCTATTTGCCCTTTTGCCATCCAAACAGGCCCTGAAGTTTCTCATGTCGCGAGTCTACTAAACATCAGCAGATCTGGTTACCAGTACTATTGGTCCAGCGCTATTTGCCTCCAGGCTTAGATCTGAGCAAAAGCAAACAATGGAGTTGTTTTAGCAACCACCAGCAGATGAGAGACAAGAAAAGAAATAAAAAGCTTCACCTGTTCTTGTCAACGCATCCTTCCGGTGTCCTCGCTGCTGTGGTACCCAGTCCGACGACTCTGCTCCATACGTGGCTCCATCCATCGCCGACGCAGACGAACTCACCGGCAACCAACACACGGCCAACTGCTACATGGGCAGGACCGGCACATCCAAGGGAAGGATGACCTGAGCAGGGAGGCAAGTTTGAGGGAGGGAAGATGGATTTGGGAGGAGAAAAGGAGTGAGTTGGTTTTGGGGAAGGAGAGGCCTGCACAATATAGACGCAAGCAAGCGGGCTCCAATTTCAAAATTCTCACGGCCGCGCATGGGTGATTGGGCGGGATGCGAATTTGTTCCCCTACGGTTTTACTACCACCCTAGGGAAACATGCTATCGTGAAGTCCATGTGGCGTATCTTTGATGCATTCTTATAGTTTCTCCCTACGAACTGAGTAAAGTTATACGCAATATTTTCTTTCCCTAGAAATTTCCAAATTGGTCGTAGGATGTAAAATTCCCCTTGGGGGTGCTTAATTCTTCCTAGGGAATGACTAAAACCGTAGGGAAACTTGCATATTCCAGTAGGTTGATATGACTTGTACTTGTACTTACCATCTATTAAATCTATAACCACTGCATTGCAAAAACCTATTTCTACTCAGCCTAATATGCCAACCGACCTAGTGATATATTTTGTTCCGCTAATTACTCGTGCTCAAGTTCCAGTCATAAATGTTGATCAACCTAGAGAGGTAGGCATCCATGCCACTTCAAATCGAGCTGATCCTCTCTACGTGAGGCGATTGACCAGACAGAGGCACCTGAGGATGCAGCTGGCACCCTAGCATGCCTCAAGGGGTGTGGCCACGTGGCTAGTCACCTCATCACATGATCCGCCACTTGATCGTTATGTCGGAGGACAGTAGAAGATGGCACTTTCAATTTCAGGTACGGTGTTGTAAGGCCTCCTCCAAAGGCCTTACCGATATCGTCGTGGGGTTGAAAATATTAAACTAAGTAAAAATAAATTCGGCTTCTTCTCCATTTCTACACTGCCTCACCCAACACTTAAAAAGCGTGTCATCAGCTAGCGACTAAAGAACCGCTAGCGGAAGAAATATTAATATTTCCTACTCCACCACGTCAGCTCAAGCTGGCGACGTCGCCAGCCGTTGGACACGGCCTAATGCACAAAATGGGCATATAGCTGATGAACTCTTGGCACGCTCCCTTATCGTTGAGCTTTGGGGATGGCACAGCCACGAGCCATCCGTAATAATGAAGAGTAAATTGCATCCGGAATGTAACAACTAAGCATGTGCGTGCAAATTGGTCCGAGAACTTGCAATCTAATTAATTCGATGCACAAACTTGATATTTTGGTACGGTCCAAATCCCACCATGTCACGTATTTGTCTAGGGTGGGCTATGATATGGATATGCTTCTCAAAATTAATTTTTCTGACATGAGGCAATTTAATCTGGAAGGTTTTGTACCGGCATCAATGAGCATTTAGAATCTGAAATGGATCTGGAAGTTGACCTCCGTTTATTTCAGAAACAGAGTTCATAAAATTTTTAATGCACATTCCAGATTCTTTCATTCTAAATAGTTCTGGAACGAGTTTACCTTCCAGATCCATTTAAGATTCTAATACACATTCTATATAGTTCTTGAACAGATTTGCTCGTCACGGGTACAGTGCCAATTCTGGGTACAACTAGCCACCCTCTCTCCTCAAATGGTGCCGTAATGGATTGAAATTCTTCATGTACCCTCCTTTGTTTCTCCAAATTGATCAGCAGTTTCTACCCCTAGCCTTTTGTGTGCTCATGATTTTGCTACAGGTCTATCAAGCAGGTGTGCTCGAGCCCGCAGCTGTCCCCAATGAGGCACCTCTGGGTGATGAACTCAGCTGCAGAAATGTAGTCATGTTATACTGCATGTTACAGTCCATTACAATAAGGCTATCTATATATGTATCGTAAACAAACTAAATCCATTTGGTTCAAAGTTGTAGGTCTTTCAGTCGGTGAAAGATGCAATCCCTGATGTTGTCTTCTCAAACAATAAAATACATTGAATCGCAAAGGGAAATGTGATAACCTAAATCTATGTCATCATTTTTACCAATGTTGTAAATCTTATTATCATCATGGTACAAATATGTTCATCTTCCTATTTCTAAGGTTCTGAAATCAGTTTTGGTAATAGCTGAGGTATCTGGCAAGTTTTTTGTTATTCTGAAATCTACCATATATGTGGAACCTCAACTCTTATACTTTCCATATCACCTCCTATAAATCATCTTTTCACTTTGCTATCAATATTGGGAAATCATCTGAATAGGCTTGGCTGCATCTGGATGTAAATAGGCTATACCTATACAGTTTTGCTATGGAAACTATTTAGTTCACTGTTATTAGTTTTTTTTAAAAAATCCCATCATGTAGCTTGGATCCCTGTAGTTTCATTTACCTCTGTTTTGGCCAGATGGACCAGGGACAACCAACATTTACATAAGAGAAAGTTGCAGATATCATTTGTTTGTGTAGTTGAGTAGATTGTGCTTTGACTTGAGCTTATTAGGAATTCCACTGAGCCTTTTCTTTATTAAAGTAAAAAAACATTTCACAATATACGTGGACATATCTATATGCTGATCTTTGTGATACTCAATGTTTAGAAGTAGCCAAGATAGAAAAATGATTATATGTCTAATTAAATTACATGTCTATCTCAATTTGCGGTACTCAATGTTGGTACTCAATGTTCTGGACTGCTCTATCTCAAGTTCGTATAAATGATTTTAGCATACTAGAATTTCATAAGATAGAAATTTACAATCAGTTTAGTTTAAGCATACTCAAGTTTTTTTCTTTAGAATTCTCATTTCAAACCTTGGTAATTTTGGTTCTTTTCTCATTTCCTCTCCTATTTTTCGTAGTATTATGTTCTCCCATGGCAGTACCAGATTATTTGTTTAAAACATTGGATTTGGAATGTTGCACGAGGCACTCTACAAGCCTCAATCATAGGCACTCTACAAGGTCTCAATCATTTCTAGCGATGCACCTTCATTCTTATTGATTATTAAATTAAGGGGTTTACTGATTTCATTTACATATCTTCCTTTGTAGACTTCACCCCATGTGAATTACAATCCCAAAAAGCGAGAACCATGAACAAGTTCCCTTTTTTTGAAATTTTAGCTGCAATCATGAAATTAATATGTGGTATTAGTTTTGCCTTTGATTCTAAAACTTTGCTCCTTTGGGTGAGGTTGAAGTAGTCACCGCCGAGCCCCTCGAGTCGAACACTGTCGATGAGGGTGAGGGCGAAGCAATCATTGCAGAGGTAGACGGCGGGCTCCTCGAGTCGAACTATGTCGATGAGGGAGAAGGCCGAAGTGGTCGTCTCCGAAGTAGACGGCGGGCTCCTCGAGTCAAACTGTGTCAACGAGGAAGAGGCTGAAGTAGTCGTCGCCGAAGTGGACGAAGAGCCCATCGAGCCAAACTGTGTCGACGTGGATGTAGGCCGAAGTAGTCGAGATGCTGAAGTTGATGGCACGCCTCTTGGGCACCTTCATATGTTTTACAAGCTTTCCATGGGCTACAAGAATATAACTTCATTTTTCCATCCAGAGTTATGAATTACATAGAAATAAAGCAGGCCTTTCTTTAATTTTTTCCCTTAAAAATAACGTAACCGCACTTGGTTTTACGATTTACCTTCGGCCTTTCGCTCGAGAGGGTTTTGTTTTTTCATTTCTATGAATACCTTCGGCCTTTTGCTCCAAAGGGTTTCATTTTTTCATTTCTATGAATACCTTTGGCCTTTCGCTGGAGAGGGTTTCATTTTTTTTATTTTTACGAATACCTTCGGCCTTTCGCTCGAGAGAGTTTCGTTATTTCATAGGCGCTCTCGGCTCTATGGCTCTTCGACATTTTGCATGAGAGAGTCTTTAGTGTGAGCACTTTGGGCTCCATGCTTCTGTGCAATGCAATGCAACATGATTGCAATGATTGTATGTATGAAATGAATGGTGAATGAATGGATGGATGGATGTATGTATGTATTCTTTTACGATGATAGTAAAAAACGGAGGGTTAGCCTGACAAACAAGGCACAACCTTCGGTTGAGTCCTACTTTCTTATGTGGCAGAAATCCCGTAAGTTAACTGGAATCAAGCAGTATCGAAGGCCAAATAGAATTCTATGAGACCAATTTGGTAAATTTTAATAGATAGGGAAAACGGATTGATATGGCATAGTCATTTCCAAGTCAATAACGGACTGAGATAACCTACGTTCCATATAGAGCTTTAGGCTATCCGCACGCACAGCTCCAAACCGCCCTGAACTGCAAATGTACAGTCCAGACTCCCGCACCGCACAACTCTATCTGCTCCCCAATCCTTCCGTTTGCTACAGGGAATCTGCAAATCCAACGCCCGTCCTCTCCACCTCTATCCTCTCCACCGCAGCAGCCGCTCCTCTCGTGGCAGCCCTGCGAAGTGTTCGCGTCCTCCTCAACGGCATCCTGGAGAAGCCGACGGTCTCCCTCGAATCCGAGGGCATTGGGGAGGGAGGGGAGGAGGAGGCAGTGCCAACCGGAGAGTGCAGGGGTGGGTGGAGTGGAGGGAATAGGCGACGAACCCTAGCAGCCAGCCATGCTGAGATCAAATCTAGCTATTTGGGCGGCTAGATGGGGCAGATGATAGCTCAAATGGATGCTTCTAGGCCATGGCCACTCGTAGCTCCAAGAAATCGACGAGGAGCTCACCGGACAGGAGGAGGAGGAGGCCGCGGGCCCCCGTGCTGGGACATCGCGCTCGCCCACCGGGACGCCGCGCCCGCCCGTCGAGACGTTGCGGGCGGGGAGGGAGAAGGGGAGGGGAGGGAGGAGAGAGGGGCGGCGAAGAGCAGCAGGTCGGGGCGAGAGGGAGGAGACGGTTGGTTTGCCGATGGGGATAGCGGCGGGGCGGCGGCGGAGAGCTGTGTTTCACTGATCTCTAAATCGGCTCTGACGGATAGCCTTACTTCGGTGTGAAAACCAATAATCCAAAAGTAGGATCCTACATAAATGTGACGAAGTGTCATACGGTGTGTAATAATTCAAGTGATGTGGATAAGATGTAACAATCGAAGTATAAACGTATAGCATGCTTGAGATGAGAACGTGCGAACATACTGAAAACAAAGGGCAAAACAAGCTAGAGTTTCTTACCTTGGTGAGAAGAGCCTGCAAAACAGAGAAGTGAAATCCTTCAAATCGAAGGTAGTATAAGTGTTAGATTAAGTAGTCTTACAAACAAAGGATAAAATGTGAGATGCTCCTGAAGAAACACGAGCTGAAGTATTAACAATTCTTTAAATAAAGGATAACTCGCAGCTGCGCCGATGAGCCGAGAAGAATATGTTGGTTTCACGATTAAGCAGGCAATGGACGTCATTACCATGAAAGTAAGGACGGACCATGGCCGTTGTAACACTCTAAGGTAAAATTTCGAGATTTATAATTTAATTGGGCTCCAGTAATTTTCTAAGGATTTATTTTGCCTAGCTTGCATTTATTTATAATTTAATTCATAAAGAATTAAAATTTATCTTAGGTTCAACATGTTTGTGCATTCATGCTGGTGCATAAGTTTTATTTGGTTGAGTGCATAGGGGTTGAATTCAAATTTGAGTTGAATTCAAATAGGTTTGAGTTGGTGCGGGAAAAGTAAAGGAGGGAAACAGGAAGGTGGGTCAGTCATTCTTTATTTTCTCAGTCATTCTTTCTATTCTCAGTCATTCCTTCCTTTCTCTCAGTCATTCCTTTTGTTCTCAGTCATTCCTTATATTCTCAGTCATTCCTTCTGTTCTCAGTCATTCCTTATATTCTCAGTCATTCCTTCTTTTCTCAGTCATTCTCGTTCTTTCCTCAGTTATTCCTTCTTTCTCGGTCATTCCCCCAGCTCGACCCCACCTGTCGGCCCCTTCTTCCTCCTTCTTCCCCGGCGCGCAACGACTTCCGAAGTCCCCGGCCGCCGTGATCCAGCCTAGGCCCGCACGCCAATGTGGGCCACTGCTCTACAAGAAGGGAACTTCCGCGCCCTAGAACCCTAAACGTAGCCGCAGCAGCACCCTTGGAGACCCGCAGCGCCGCCGCCTCCTTCTCCCCTCTGCCGCGCAGACGCCTCGGCCTCACCGTAGACCGGCCGTTCCGCTGCACCCCGGACCACCACATCAACCGCAAAAGCTCCTCTTCGCCATCCCGAAGCTCCACGAGCCCAGCATCGAAGCCCTACGCCTCGGCATCGACCAAATTTCCCGAAGGAACCTTCGACAGTGAGCCGCTCCGCCGTCGGAATTCCTCGTCGTCGTAGCATCCTGATCCGTCTTAACCCCCTGGTTACCTCCGGAGGGAGTTCCCCGACCGATCCGCACGTCCAAGGGACCCCGAACCCCCCTACAGCAGCCTTCCCCACGAGCACCGCCGTCTCCGCCGCTCGGACCTCGTCGCCGACCATCTTGCGCTGTTTCTCCGGCCAGTTCGAGTCCTCGGTGAGCATCAGCACGTCCCCCTCTCCCTCTTACGCTAGCTATCATGAACCGTAGGCCGCACCCGAAGTCGCGACGCCGTCGCCGGCGTGTGCCGCCGTGCAGACCCGCCGTCCCGCGAACCCAACCAGATCGGACCAGTCTGATCCTGATCGGACCGTCCGAACCCCGCTGTTCAGATCGGACCGTCCGATCGTAATGCGTCCGAACCGTTCGATTTAGATCGAACCGCCCAGATTAGAAGCCGCGTACCCCCTTCAGCCGTGGCAGTTTTGTTAAAGAGCCCCTGCCCTTTTGAGGAATTAACCCGCCGTCTATCTCTAGTTCAAAAGTATTCGCAGACAGGTCCTTTCATTCCATTTTGGCCCCTGAGCTTCCGGGAATTAGTGCCCGCAGTCCATGCCTTGTGTTTTCATGTGTTAGCCCCTGCGTCTAGCCTTTAATTACGTTTAGGTCCCTGATTTTTGTCCAGAACCCCCCTGTTGTCCAGTTTTTCTCGCAGATAGGTCCCTGGATCTTGTTTCAAGCGTAGATTTTGCGTCTTAGCTCCGTTTTAGGTGTTCTTTATGTCCACGTGATCGTTGTAACGCGTAGAATAGTTCTAGGCCAGTTTTGTGTGCTGTTCTATTGTATTGGTGTACTATTTCCTTATAGTTTGCTATGGTTGTGCATGTGTGTATGTGTGGACTATGCTTGATGATCGTGAGTAGACGCGGAGCCTTTGGACGAGTATCAGGAGCAGCCATCTTCCGAGCAGTTTGAGCAGCAGCCGGGAGAGTACGAGGAAGGCAAGTATAACATGAACATCCTACCACTTTTAAATACAATTTCATACTGCATTTTAATACTGTATGCCTATAAGGACTTTCCTAGCCACTTTATATCCTATATATATACCCTTTGGGTTGCATTTTGGTTAGTTGTGCTAGATTGCTGCGCTATAACACACTTGATCCTTTTTAATTAAATTAATTAATGGTATATGCAACTTGATTCTGAGAGTGGCCCTCTGTGCTGTGTGCTTGAGTGGCTCACGTCTCCGTAAAAGATGTTTTGTTAGAAACTTGGTTTAGGGGGTCAGCACGGTGCTTAGTGCTTGGTTGGCCACCCTCCATAAGGACCGGTTCATAGAGCGACAACCTGGGACAACCGCGCAACCACAAGACTAGAATGGGACGGTCTTGACTTATTAATTAGGTCGTGTTGGTTCGGGAGTAACTTACCTGCGTGGGCAAGAGGGGTGGTAAGCTTCAATGGTCCCTGCTCCTCCGGCTTGGTCTGTGCTGTGTGTCTTGTACCCCCGGAGGTGGGCCCCATCGTTGCTGATCCAGAATCCTTAGCGGTTACACCTTACTAACGTGATCCTTTGTAACGGTCTCGTAGTGTGCTTGCTAGTCATCTCACCTAAGGAA
The DNA here is from genome assembly GCF_002211085.1 of Panicum hallii. NCBI lineage: Eukaryota > Viridiplantae > Streptophyta > Magnoliopsida > Poales > Poaceae > Panicum > Panicum hallii. Next base: position 54,626,983 of record NC_038050.1, read on the forward strand.
GTGTGATGAACAACTAGCGTAGCCCACGACTTGTGGGTAAAGTTGTGCAACCTCTCGAAAGTGTAAAACTGATATATCAGCTGTGCTCACAGTCATGAGCGGCCCAGATCCTCCTTTTGATTAGTGGGGTTATCAACCTTTGATTAGGGAGATTCCCCGGGTGGTTTTGGTTTGGATGGTTCTCAGTAGTTCTTAATTAATATTGATTAATTTCTTATGCAATTTGGGTTTATGGTAATCCATCCACTTATAGTAAATAGTGTTAATAGAATTTGCCAAGACTAAAAGCTAATGCAGTTGAGTCAGCTAGCCTAGAGCCTCATAGTTTGTGTTATACTTGTTGAGTACTAGTTTGTACTCACACTTGCCTCTCTACTCTTCTGCTCTATTTCGGATATCTTCGACTGCTGCTCAGTACCAGGCGACGTGGAGGACTACATCAGCGGACTCGACGATTTCTAGGCGTTGTCTCCCGGTTGACGTCCCTGTGGCGCCCCGCTCTTCATGTATTTATTTTTACGCTTCCGCATTTCTCGAACTTATTCTTGATTCAGTTGTAATAAAGATATTCATTTTATAATTTATTCGCTTTTAATTCGTGACATGTGTTGTGATATCTTGATAATCTGTTGTATATATGCGTGACTTGATCTGGCGCATATATGATTGCTCGATTTATGTTCTTATAAATCGGGTGTGACAGCCGTTTCTTATGGGCGTTTCAGCCCCTTCCGCCGATGACAACACCCCTTTGAACCGAAGGGGTAGATTGCTTCAGTGGTAAAAAAAATAGACTCTTCGGTACATAGAGAGGAGGTTAGATAAATCAATATATAAGAAGCTAATAACTCTTCGGTAACTGAGCAGGCAATGATATCGATGTATTTAAACATGATAATGCTAAAAAAGTAAACACTTGAGGCATATGATAACGTAAATGAAAATAAATTAACTAGTGGCTTATCATTCCTAGAGTCTATGCTGAAGACAGTAAAAATAGCAGTATTCATCGACCGGAGAAGTGGCTCAGTGGTATCGTCCGAAGGTTTAACATTCCCTAGGGCCTTGTCTCAGTTCAATCCCCTTTCGGTGTGTTGGTTAATTTTTTTATATATTTAAATCCTTTAACAAGGGAACAGCTGTTCATGCATACGACATACCTGGAGCCTAATAGGATAGTGTCACCAAAGCCCAACAAACCACCGTTGCAGTGGTGAGATAGACTATAACCTGGATGACTTCTAATCCCGCTGTCACGAGCCGGAGATGCGGCTCCGAAGTCCAAATATTTGATCCAAGGTCTCTAGACCGATACCCAAAAAATAAAACCCGAAGCCAGATATGGAGTTCATCCAACTGCACACACGATCCAACTGCACACACGATCACCGGGGGTTGCATAAAATAGCTCTAGGTGCCGAAGCTCCTCAAGCTAGCCCATTTTGCACACCGGAGCCTTGCATTAGGTAATACCAGATGAATGCTTGCCGTAAATGATGCATTCTTGACTCTTATGATACCCAAAGATCCGTGAAAATCATCCGACTAGATAAAGTCCGGACAGTTGTGAATAAATTGTTAATCTCCAACATCTGTATGATGCTCAATGATGAATTTATCTACAAAAGCTTGTTAGTGCATCCACGTACATATTATTTATGAGCAAGAACACATATGCAAAGGAAGATAAAATTATACGTTAAAAGTGCATATAGCTATCTAAAGAATAACTCTATGCTTAAGCTGATACTAATCACAAAGTGCAAGCTAGATGAACGAAGCAAGTCTGAAACAGGGCAGCTATTTCTGATTTATTTATTTATTTACTGTGCCCAACCGAAGGGGCAAAAACCTACAGGCAAGCAACTGTCTCTGAAGCATCCAGTAGATACCGAATATTTACTCTGTAAACCAGCATGCATCCGACGCTGTGGCTGGGTTGGTTGATGTGTGAACTCCGAGGTTGGAGATCCAGAGATCGATCCCTGGTGTCCCCCTGCGCCACGGGCTGAAGTTAGGGGGCGCTGAGCCGAAGGTGGCCGCGCGCGTCACTGACTGGGGGCGCTGGGCCGAAGGTACACTCTCTTGGCTGGGCTGGTGGTAGACTCCCGAAGCCCAATAACTGGGGCGGCCCGAAGCATGCACTTCGGTTGCATGGCTATAAAGAGAGGCAGAAGTGTTGATTTTGAAGGATAAAAAACCAACTCGAGTCACTGACTGAAGGGTTAAAAAATTAATTTTGAAGTGAAAACTTAATTCCGAAGTGTAATAATCAACCTCCACTCTTCGATGAAGGACCCGAGAGGGAGAGGGCGAATATGAAATCCTAGAAGACGAATATAGGACTCTAGAGGACGAATATGAAACCCTAGAAGATGAATATGGGATCCTAGAGGACGAATATAGGACTCTAGAGAAAGACTCAGAGGAAGAATACGGTAGCCCAGAGAATAAATATAGGACCCGAGAAGGAGAGGGCGAATATAAAATCCTAGAAGACAAATATAGGGCTCTAGAGGAAGACTCAGAAGAAGAATATGGGAGCTCTGAAGATGGCTCAGAAAAGGAATATGGGACTTTAGAAGAAGGAATAAATATAGGACCCGAGAAGGAGAGGGCGAATATAAAATCCTAGAAGACAAATATAGGGCTCTAGAGGAAGACTCAGAAGAAGAATATGGGAGCTCTGAAGATGGCTCAGAAAAGGAATATGGGACTTTAGAAGAAGACTCAGAGACCCGAAGCCCAATAACTGGGGCGGCCCGAAGCTCTACATGCACTTCGGTTGCATGGCCTATAAAGAGGCAGAAGTGTTGATTTTGAAGGATAAAAACCAACTCGAGTCACTGACTGAAGGGTTAAAAAATTAATTTCGAAGTGTAAAAATCAACCCGAGTCTCAGTGAAAACTTAATTCCGAAGTGTAATAATCAACCCCACTCTTCGATGAAGAGTGAAAAATTAATTTCAAAATTTATTGATGAAAAGTGAAATATTGATTTTAAAAGGGTAAAAAACCAACTCTGCACCGATGCTGACGGAAAAAACAATTCGGAATCACCGTCGAAGGGTCAAACCAAATCACCGTCGAAGGGTCAAACCAAGACGCTTCGAGAAATCCCACTATGAACGAAAAGAAAACCAACAAAGGTCTTATCTGAAGATACTTTGCACCTCTTTTTTCTCTCTTCAATTTTTTTCTCGAGCCAAACACACGGTGCGTGCTAAACTGTTGGGATGTAACTCTATCACGACAACCAAAGAGAGAGAGAGAGGAAGAGAGCTCCGAAGATCCAAGTGTGGAGTGCTCCCAAAAAAGAGTGCCCTTTAATGATCCCGTGGGTCCTTTTACATAGAGGTGGGAGGGTGCCAATTTTATAAATTTTTAAATCTTTACATGAGACCTATTTTTACGTAAGCTCGGCCATTTCCCACCATCCAATTCTTCCAATTTGATGCATTGCGTTAACTATGGTCGACTTGCCAACATTAGGAATTCCGACGAGGAGGACTGTTCCCGTGCAATCGCTCTCTCCATGCTTGATCTCCCCGATCCTCAATCGCACAACACTCAATAACTACATAGCAGTAAAAATTTGCCAGCGCAATCAGATATGACATCTGCCCGAAATTGTCTACCCAAATTTTAAAATCTATAAACAAGGGGGAGGCGGGCGCGTATCGCGCGCTCGGCGGCGGCCATGTGGCGCCCGTACCACGCGCCGGAGAGCTCACGCACTGCCGCCGCCAGGCGGCGCGACACGGCCTCCGCCGCCATCGGAGACGACGGGGCGGGAGTCGAGAAAGGAGCCGTCGTCCGTTGGATGGGCTGGACCGGCCCACGTGCTGGACATAGCCTGCAGGCCCATCGATCCATTAACCATTACCTTCCACTTTACGCTTTTAGAGACACGGGTTACGTGTTCGCTCTCACGGGTACCTGGAACTTTCGGATCGAAATTTCTCTATGGGCATGCACGTCCAACAGCGAGCTGCAAACCATGTCGGCTTCGAATATCCTGTCTTCGTATCAAAATATATATAATATATATATTTCAAAATCTGAATGAAATTAATCTTACAGTGAGATTAATTGTTGCAAAACTTGTTCAAATCGAGTGTTAGAAAACTCTAAAAATCGGATAATCGAATTGCAAAATGGAATCAAGCAGCGCCTCGTTGGAACACAGAGATTTCACTAGCGTCGAGACAGGGACCAAACGCACAGGGTTCGGTCCTTCGCTTTCCACTTCTCCGCTGCAAACCGCGCGACCAAGGCTCTGCACGCACACGCAGCACACACGGCTGAAGAAAAAGGGGGGGAGCGCACTCGCGATTGAAACGCCTCGAAATCAACAAGCTGGCGGCCGGCGACGACGGCAGCTCGCCGTCCTCTCCTTTCGCCGTCAGATTCTTGGAATGACGGTGACCCCATTTGCCCTGGGATTCTCCCCCTTTCTCTAGTGAATAATGCTTCTCCTCCTCCGTCACCGATGTTGTGCTGTGTTGTTTTCCTTTTCTTTTCTCTTCTTTTTTCTCGTTGCTGTCTAGCTAGCTATAGCTAAGCTAGCTGCTGCACTTTCCTGGGCGGTCGGCAAAGCACTACTATGCCTGAGAAGCCGATGCTAATTAAGGTTCCGCTATTACGTGTCCCCAGAGTTCGTGCGAAGATTCAGCTGTGTTCCGGTGAGGTGAATGTTCAGTTTGGTTGCTGGTTCTTGGCTGCTAAGTCATTCCTTTCCTTTTTCACCAGCTGAAGAAACTACCCCAGCTAGCTCAGCACCCCTGGCAAACACAATACTAGACTACTAGCATACTCCATTTTATCTTTCCTTTTTTCTATTTGCATTTTTCCCCAGCACTTCGCTGGCAGTAACTTGATACTACAAGATACGTGCTGTCGTTTTCAGTCTTCCAGTATAGGGAAGATCAGTTCATGGCACATCACATATAACATCATGTTTGCAAATACTTGCAAATACAGAGCCGATCACAGGATAATTTTAATACACACACACACACACACACACACACACACACACATATATATATATATATATATATATATATATATAGCAAAGGGTTGTAATACAACATTGCCATGAAATTAACAAGGCTACAAAGCACTGCAATATATTGGTATTGCATTGTAGTACTAGCTCGACGGTACACAGTACAGGACAAGCACAGGAGTACATAGAGAATGAAGAAGAGAACACACACATTAGAAAAAAAAAAGGTGAGACGGTACACAACACGACCGTGCTACAGAGGAGAAGACTGTACTAAAATGGTGCCATCACTCTGTAGCCAATAGTACCCAACAGCCTTTTATATCTTAGTATCTTTACCAACTTATAAAAGGCACGGATATCCTGTATAAAATTAAACACGTATACATAATACATATATGTATATATACGCTAGCTCCCGTACCGTGGCTGAAAAATATACCGCCATTTCTGGGAGCAGGAAGCAGCAGGTCACCGAAAAGTCTTATTTCCCAGAGTCAAACATGCCATCTTCAGGAGCATGCGAATCAGGGGCATCGTCGCTTGGTCATTCCTCTCGAGGTCAGAACACGATCCTGTTGTCCTCCGAGAAGAAGAACGCCGCCAGGTCGTCGACGCCGCCGCCGTCGCTCGCCTGCCTGCACAGCATCGGGCTCGCCGCCGCGTTCCACATCTCGGCACCTGCATGCACACGTTCAGTTTTTACTCGAGCCGTCAGACACGCGAGCATCATGTGTTGCAGCTGGTCACTGTCACTGACCAGGAACATCTAGGTCGCGTACAATCAATTGATGAAATGTACCGGAAGAGCAGCAAGTACCATTTGAGAACGTGTTCGGGTAGGCGAAGCTGTCCCATCTCAGCTCGTGCTCCACGGCGCCCATCCCCATGTCGCCGCCGCCGAAGAGCGGCGGCGCGTGCGAACGAGACTCGGCGGGGAAGACGTCGCCGATGAAGAACGTGTCGTGCGGGGACGAGTGGTCGCTGGGCATGAACAGGGGTGGGGGCAGCGGGCTCGACGGCAGCCCGGTGGTGGCCGTCGCCGTCGCGTCTCCGCCGTACGCGAGTGGACTCTGCATGATCAGTGCATCTCAGACCGCGTTAAGACATGCCCCTCTGTCATAGAAAGCAATACTAGGAACACAAAGGAAAGGTTCTTCTTTTCTTTTTCTGTCCGTGTTAGAGTGGCTTTCAAAAAATAATTTCTTTATTTTTTTTCCGAACGAGTGGCTGCTTTGGAATTGGTACCTGGTACGTGTTGCCGGATTCAGCCATCGTGCACATTCCCCTGCTCATATCCAGAGTAGGAGGCGGCGGGCTGGAATTGGTGGGCGTGAACGCGCTGAGCTGCTCGCTGCTGACGAGGGACGAGCTGCTGGAGACCTTGCTCATCTGCCCTCTCCCGCCGGCCGCGTTGCTGGCCCCTTTCACCTTGGCCGCCGGCTCTCCCTGCAGCAGCCCGGCCTCGTGTCTTTTGATCACGCGGCACAGCGCGTAAGCACCCTGAAGGAGAAGAACAAGAGTCCCATTCAGTTCAGCAATGGCCGGCCGGCGCCAATGGCATCAGAAATTCAGAATGATATGGACCGATCGATCGGCAGGAGCATACGATGAAGTTGCAGGCGCCGTGCGCGAGGTCCTGGCAGAGCCGGTACTCGTGCATGACCCAGTCGGTGCGCTCGCCGCCGGGTGCGCGGCCGCGGTAGAAGACGAGCGTCTTGCGGAGGCCGTAGACGCCGCCGTCGCAGGCGATGCGGCGGTCCTTGCCGGTGGCCTTCCAGTACCCCGTGGCCGTGGCGCGGTTGGTGCGCGACCCGTTGGGGTACTTGCGGTCGCGCGGGCAGAAGAAGAACCACTCCAGGTCGCGCTTCGGCAGGAACGACTTCTCTGCAAGGGGGAACAGCAATCAGCCGCTGCCAGCTTCTGAGCAACGATCAAACGAATCATCGATTCTCATGTCCGTCGATGATGCGAGTCAGAGCTAATCATGCACCAATTGGTGTCGGGCTAATTGTTTCCAGAGAATGAGAACATGCCATATTTTTCTGTCCTGACTTCTGAGGAACATGTTTCTTTTGAAAAGGGACTAGTTATCCGCAACCGGCCTAGGGAGAAAAAGGGAAGATGCCCGGGGAAAAAAGGGGGTCCTTTGTACTTTCTGGTAGCTAGCAACGAAGCATCGATCCCTAGACCCTAGCAAGTGAAATTCAGGTGCCGTGTTCCTTTCCTTTTATTTTTCACTCTACTCCGGTAAATCCTCCATATATAGGCTACAGCTGAAAGGCTAGAAATTGTCCCGGAAAAAGTCAAAGGGTTTGTCTTTGTCTTGTTGAGTGCTGAAATTGTTCCGGAAAAAAAGTTCAGCATGCTGACATTTGCCAGAGTTCAACTCTGGAGGAACCACCATGCTGTCACAAACTAGTACTATCATCAGTTGACTATGTATCTATCATTCTATCTATTTATCAAAGCACGCAGGTAGCAGCTATACAAATAATGATGCACACACGCACCTGGCAGCTCCCATGGCTCGGACTTGTAGAGATCGATGACGGGGATGACCTCGAGCTCGATCTTGAGGTTGTCGACCTTGCGCTTGAGGTAGTAGCCGACGAGCTCGTCGTCGGTGGGGTGGAAGCGGAACCCGGGCGGCAGGGTCATGGTGCCCATTATATTGGCCGAGATGAGAGGGTAATATGAATGTACACTTGCAAGCTATTCAGGAAGAAGCAAATAATGCCGCTACCGATGGAATGGAACAGTACTACTAGCTGTAGTAATAATGCCAACTGCCCAGTAAATAGTTCAGGCAGAAGAGCACTTATGTATATATATAGGTGGTAGAGCGAGAATGAAAGCACTAGCTAGCGTCAATGAACAAGGAGGAAGTATCTGTTGAAGATGTGGAAGATCCAGAAATAAAAGCTCTTCCTGGTGTGGAGACCCAGCGGGCAGGCGGTGCTGACGAGTTCGATGCAGTAGCAGGAGCCCAAGATCATTATCAGGACAGACTTCTTCAGAGCCTGGCTAGATAGATTAAGCTATGACTAAGACCCAGATTAATGAGCGCCTACAAGATCTGTTGAAGAACAAGGACAAGTGGTGGTCCAGGCTTTCGATTAACCTGCTGAACCAGAGCAATGCTAGGGAAGGAAGAGGACGTTCTCTGAGAACTGCTGTGGTGTGTGAGGGAGAGAGGGTAGGGAGAGGGTAGGAGGCGGGGGTGTTAGAAGCAGCAGGGTGGTGGTGTTTATATAGCGGTAGCCCAGGCAAAGGGGAGAGGAGGAGAGGGGAAAGCGAGGCGAGGCCGGCGCGGCGGTCGTAGGAGCGAAGCGATTCCAAGCGTCCGCCGCGTCCCCCCCGCGCCGTTGTCGCGCCCCCACGCTGCCGCCGGGAGACGCATGACTGTTTCACACGTTTACGGCGGCTCACCAGAAACCGCTAGCTCTGAACCAAAGCCTATGGGTTCGTTCAGGTATCCAGCAGAGTAGCAGACCAAGGTGTCTCAAGGCTGGCTGAGCATGTTTTTCGTTAAGAGAAAGCAGATCAAAGTATCAAACTGCTGACTGATCATGACCTGGCCCTGGCAGCAGGTAGTACGTGTGATTCGGTCAGAATTCTTAATCTGCCAGGAGGCCACAGAAAGCACGCGTGTGTTGCATTGTATCTGCTGCTCTTTTCATCTACTACGTACTGTGATGAATCTTGTGGCGGCTTTGCGTTTGGCGTTTTACCATTCCGGGAAGGGCCTTCAGGTCAGCCAGGCCTCTCCTGCTTTATTTCCCAGGTGCCTGTTGTTAGCCGTGCCGCCGGCCGGCCGCCACGCTCAAAAGCGCTGGTTTGTCTGTTCATATAAACTTTGGTTTTGTCTATGGATTTATTCCGCGTCAAGTAGATCCGTGCTTAGCCCGCTGCTAATCGGCCATCAAGTCGGTAGACGCTAGATAGGCACGCCCGGGATATGAGATAAGTTTCGTGCCCAGTTTCACTTGCTTTGTTTCGTTTTTCTACAGCTAGTGTTCAGACTCGCGTCTGAGTGTCTGACTGATTAACTTGTACAGTATTATAATATTTCTTTTCAGCCGGATTATTACATTCCGTTTTAAGCATGGGGATCCAGGCCCTTCGGGGCCGGAACTCTCCGAATGCTAAATGAGAGCTGTCTCTGTTTTTAAAGATTTTTAAATTTACTTTAACTCCAACAATAATTCTCAATTCTAACTTACGGAGCTCCCTAAAGACACCCTAGGAAAAGAGCATGGAGGAGGGAATTTGGAAATCTTAAAAAAATAGAGAGTCTAGTAGAGGGTCTGCTGGAGTGTATTTTCTTTATTGACCCTCTAATCTAAATTTGAGATAGGAACTGTTAGGGTTTGCTGGAGTTGCTCTTAGGCAGAATCTTTCAGAAGAACAAAAACAAACAGCCTTTCGCACGGGACTCCCGGATCACTATGGCCAACTTTCATCTCTGTTCGAATTGGAAAAAATAGAACATTCTAAGCGAAAAAGTTTTACTCCCTCCATCCTGCAATGTAAGGTATTCTAGAACTTTTGAATAAGTATTAAAAGAAATCCTTTAATTTTTCTTAGCCACTAGCTGCATACTTACCTTTTCTATTGCTTCCTCCTGCTTAATCTTAGAAACAATTTTAATTATAATAGATAAATAAAGAGCTTTTAGAGAATATATACGCCTTTTGTTCCCTCCTTTAATATATTTTGAAATTGCTAGAATATCTTTTACGTTATAGGATGGAGGGAGTGCACGGTCTTTTTCCTCATGAGGCCCCCATGTTGCACTTCCCTACCTGCTCGCTTGACCTCACATGCTTCTTCTGAATTGAAATTGACCCCTCCTCTCCGATCCTGCTACTGCATGATACACGCACGAACGCACGCTTGGCCTTCCCCTACTCCTCTAGACTGAAAACGTGCAAGCGTGAATGTTGACGCCATAATTCGAGTCGCTTTTAAAAAATGGCGTACTACTGCGTAAATATTTTGTTCGTTTGTTTTCGCTAAAAAAGGGGCCGTTGAGACGACAGCAAAGCAAGTTGGCGGGAGCAGATCGCATCGGGTCGACCGACCAACACTAATCATCAGGAACTTGGTTCCTTCTTCACTTTACTGATCATCGATCAAAATCAGTGCTCGCAACCTCCTGCGCACATTCATATTGTTAACTCCACTCCGACCCGGACTCCAGTTCATGCGTGGAGCCAATGGATCTAGCAGAACGAAGGGCAGCTGCTTCTGAGATGAATCGTGCGTTGCTTACTTGCTTAGTTCCATGTATGATGCAAAAAAAAGGGGGATGGACAAGCAACAATAGATTATGCTTTTAATTATTACCTATTTATATGCACTTGTTTTCCTTTATTTTGTGGTCAATGACGGTGCTGATGATGACATAATTACTTGGCTGTGCGTGGTCGCAGAGGTCGGAGGCAAACCCTTTTTCTATAAAAACACAAAAAATTGTAAAAAACAGTAATCTTGTTTACATGTAAAATTAAGTTACAGAAAAAAAACCATATATAGGCATAGTGATATACTAGCTAGGATTTTTTGTGATGCAGCTGCTCTCTTCGATCATATTATTGCATCTTCAATACGGAAAATAACTAAAAGGTGCTTATGAGTCAATCGTGACAAGCCATTGCGCGTATCAGCATCTGAAAATGCATGTGAATCCTAGTCAGACAGCTGATTCTGAAACAGCTAACTACATGCTCACAAGTCCACCAGAAATGTTTATAAAACATAAGCCCAAACTGTGTGCATCATCTAACAGTTGATTCAGCCGTACATACACCAGCTTTCAGACGGCTTTAGCTGAGCCGTGCCAGAGCTATATATTTTCAGTCCCGTTCAGCCGTATGACCTGAATCTTGAAACTTGCCCTGCCGACACCCAAAGTTCAAAGAAGCACGTACGTACAGAAGTGACCAAGCAATGCATGCATGCATCTAAAGAGAGAACTTTGAATTTTTTTCCCACCGGTCGAGTTTTTTTTTTAGAACTTCGAAATTGGCTGCACATCTCTCACAGTCACCTACATGTTCGTAGGTATTTTCCGGAATTGCAACGCAAATCAAGTGAGCCTTTGCAGTTTCAGTCTTACTGACTGGGGTGGATCACTAGAGACAAGATTTGTTCAGAAGTACTACTTCTTCAAGTTACTAATTGGGCAATGCTTTTTGCTTCGAATTATGACAGTTTAAGTGAGCATTAGTTGATCACGCACTTACAAGTTACATCAAGTGCTGCTGCTACGGGACAATGATGTGACGACTAATCTTTTGACGAAAACATCTTTTGTGGCCATGCTTATGCAGCTTTGGAATTCAACGAACCCTTCCAACTCTCCAGTGACATCAAGCTAGCTAGAGCGCTGCACACACTGTACTACTGCACCTGTCCTTTGTGGTGCATCTATCGCTTTCTTCCTAGCTAGCATGCACTTTAATAAGAGAACTTTTTTTTTTAATTCGCTCCAACATGAGCAAGCCCTGGTCCATATGGGGCCCAAATGTACTTGTCAGCTGCCACTCTTCACCAAACGCCAAACCTCCCACAACGCAAGGGCAAAGCTTCAGTGCTTCAGTCAAAAACAGAAACCGTCTCCATCTTATCATCACGCTTTGTCACCGTCAGGACTGTAGTTGGTGCTCAACTATCTGCACCTCGCTCTCTCTCGCTTGAGTCTTCACCAAATGCGCGCGAGTGCTTTACCGCGGTGGTTTAGATTCAAACATGGAGCAGAAGAAAAACGCAGCTCCCATGGTTACTTTCTGACTGGGCTTAAGTGTTTAACTGCATGCTTAAGCACACTACGAGGATAATCATTATTCCTCATGTGTTTGTTTCTACTGAATGTTGTGGCTAACAAGATGAACAGTCTATTATTTAGAGTAACTGATTTTAATTTACCGGTTGGCGCAGATATATATAAAAAAACCCAGATGGCAGAATGAAAAAAATTCTTTCAAAAACTTTCAAGAAATTTTTGCTGCTTTTCATTATTTCTGAGAGTTTTGTTTGCTTACCCTAGGTCTCTGTCAGACGTCGTCCATGAGACATGATGCGCAAAGAAACAATTGTCGCCTTTATATTAGGGAACGCACGCACGGATGGCACTCACTAATAATACAATAATATCAAGTAAAGCAACGAGCTAACGAGCTTTCCCGGGTTAGCACTCGTGTCAAGACCAGGAGTGGTTTAAGGGCAGATGACGCAGGCGAGGAGCCCACTCTAATTTCCTAGCCATTTCCAGTTCCAGGTATGAAGTCAAGTGTGAACATGGGTGGGAGCCACTCGAAGACTAGAACTGCTTTATGTGTTCTGAACTGCTTGACTTGGGCAGGCCCGGCTGCATGACCAAGAACACTTTGGGAGGCATCTCTGCACCGTCAGATCCCCATCAGCATGGCACTAAGGCTGGCTACCTCCTGTGCAGCTAAGCCTACTGCTTTTCTGATCTGAAATTATCCTGCCATTGTTAAATCAGTCCAAAGCTAGAAAAATATGGTCTGACAGGACATCAGCATTGGAATTCCAGGGGCTTAGTAGCCTATCAGGTATGAACCCCCACTTTCAGCACCCGGCCATGATGATTTGCCATGCTAGATTATCCTTGTAACTTATTTGTAGTTGCAAATTAAAGAAGATGGAATGATATGGTATGATCAGACAGGGCAGCGTCAGCAGTGGGAAATGCAAGTGCTGGTCCTAGTTTAAAGGTGCCTTAGCCCTCTAGCAAGTGAGCTTACATGATTGGAGGTTCAAGAGGTTAGAAGTGACAAGGGCATCATCTTATCTTGACTGCAAGTCTCTGCAAGGCCTTTAACTGCTGCTATCCCAAAGGATCTCCTGTTTGCATTCAGCGCTGGTCTCTAAAGAGGCTATAAACATTGTAGGGTCATGTGTACCACCCCACATGCAACAAAGACCAAACAGCAGTAGTACCCTTGGTTGATCTCACAATGATTCTGCTGCTAGTTAAGTACACACATAAAAGAGTGCAGCGCCCTCTTGTGGCCTGAAGATTCTGTACAGTGGAGATGAAACAGCACTTTAAGTGACTAGTTGCCTCCTGCTGACACGCTGCTTGGAAAAGTATGGTAGTGCAGTGTGTGTTTTCTTTGAGGTAGCTTCCTTGGTGGCAAAAGGCAAGTGCCCACTGCCCAGTGATAATGTATAGAAGAATGCATGGCATTTCCTTTCAAAAAAAAAGAATGCATGGCATAGCTAGAAAGAAGGCTAGCACAAGAACAATTTAGAGGTCCATCTATCCTAATCAGCAAAGCGAACACTTTGTTGCAAAAACTCAAGAAATAAAAATAAATATAGAAAAGCATGCAGTCAGTGGAGAACCTTCTCTCCTATGTGCCAACAGTCAGCACAAAGGCAATTTATATTGCAAGTGATGAAGAGAATCGACCGCCATAATGCAAGGGAGGAGAGAATGAAGCATGTAGTTACAAGATATACCTTTCCTGTCCTACTGGAATCCTCCTCAAAGTTTTTGCATATTTAACAATAGAAAGGGGATGTTTATGCGCATGATGGCGGTGTAACTGGGCAATCAGGAAAGAGATTCAAAGCTTATGGCGCAAGAGACCAAATAAAAGAGATTCAAAGCTTCGCAAGGGCCACTCAGGAAAGGAATCGCCAAAGAAAGTCCAGTTGTGGGCATTTGCTTGGTTGCTTGCCAATAATTTCAGCAGAGAAAAAAGATTGTATTTCACTCGTCTCTCCACTACTACTAGTTCCATTCTTTTTCTTGTTCTCTTGGGCATCGACAAGGCCTCCAATATAATACATGCCGGACCAACAAAAGCAAGAGAGAATGAGTGTACAGCGTAGCTCCATCTTGGGATCTACCAAGCCATAGACCGTAGACAAACACTCAATTTCTGAATGAATGGATGGACAATAAAATCACACTAAATCAGATTTATGCACTAGTAGTATTTTTCTTCAAAAGGACAGAAAGAGCTCCGCCATAGTATTGTTAGAAGAAGAGAATTGGCTGAACTTAAAAGAAAAAAAAAATCACTAGCTAGTAGCATTTAGTGCTTCCGATTTTGTGACAAATACTTTACCATCACAAATAGACGAATCGTGCCTCTGCCGTCAGCTGATGTGCAACTACAGAGTGGCAGCCCACATCACACACAACTTCACGTGGTACAAAAACATGACGAGCTGTCAGTCAGCAAGCTAGCTAGTTGCACGGTCGCTTGCAGATAGATGGCAACAGGTTTTGGATCGTTGGAGATGGTCGGCAAGAGATAGATTGTCCGGGGCCTCTCAAGTCGCCGCCGGCAGATGGCGATGGTGGAGGACAATAATGGACGGAACGGGATCGCCGTCCCTGGTCCAGCCACCGAGGGATCGGAGGCATATCGTCCGTTCGGTGAGACGGTCGCCTTCCTATCATCACCAGCCAGCGCAACCTGTGTGCTTCCAAACTAAGTAAACGTGCAACTGCCCCCTGCAGTCCCTGTACCTGCCCATCATTTTCGACGGTTGTTTTTGGATGGCCTCATCAGATTCTCACTTTCAGGTAACCTTTTTTTTTGTTGGAGTTGCACTTGTTGATGATGATTGTATCGTGGCAAAAAAAAAGTTGCTGAAAATGCAGAGGAAACGGTTATTGCGTTGCAGTATTTGAAGTCCAGACGCCGACGAGAGGCTTCGATCATACAGGAGGGCAGGCTAAGATCGGATCGGAGAAGACGCTGAGAGGTAGCGCGCGGGGCCAAGTCGCGACGAGCAGCCGCGCATCGCATTCACCCGGCCCGTCCACATCGACGTGGGCGTGAAGGCAGCTGCCAATCGCTGAACGAAAGCAGGGTTTCACATTTGGGTAGCTTAGGGCAGTTCTACTACTAATAAGTAGTTTTTTATAATTATCATGTCACATAGACAACGAAACTACACTCTCTTCAAAGTAAATTGCTATCCAATCATATCTCTTCTCTCTTTTCTCCTCCTATCATCTCTTCTTTTGTCTTGATTTTCGTGTATGAGGCATGGTTTCTTCGTATTTTTTCTTCTCTCCTTATTAACTCTCGCGTCACCTCAGCTTTTTCTTACATGACAACGTATTTAATGTTATAGAAACTAGCTGAGTTAGAGGGTTGGAACTGCCCTTATCATCAGCACCACTAGCGCTCTTGTGAGAAACTGCTAGCTCCTTGGCATAGACCTATATTTGTGGATCTCATGCTCATGCGGTCATGCCGTGCCAGATATCAAAAGAGTGAACGTATACAACGAATCCAAGACTGCCAAAGGTATATTATGCTCCTAACTACTAAGGGTGGTCTCCGACGATGAGTTTCATTCTCATTTGATGAGATGTCACAACTTCTATGACACATGGTTGGAGGGGTTATTTCACGGGAAAATCCAGTTTTGACCTTCCAATTAGCATAATAGTATGATTTTTAAACTTAAACTATAAAGCTGAACTTGCTATTGAAATCGGATAAATTTGGTGCATTAGTGGTTATGAAGGTGATCTTCTTTTAAAAAAAATTAAAGAAATTAGTATAACATAAAAATTTTAATATTATTTTAAATCAGAAAAATATGCAACCGGCATCATCCTATTCTTTTTTTCAAAAAAAATGTATCTTATCTGTTGGTGCACTATTTGGAGTTAATGGATCTTGTTTGTTTATTCCAAATAGAACAAATAAAACAATAAGAACGTGAACAAATTATATCCAAATAACTCCAAATAGAGCACTAACATATAGGGATTACATTTTTTAGAAAAAATAATACCAGTTAAATATTTTTTAAAACAAAATGATTTTTTATAAATTTATAAATTAAATTGGAATATTTTAATTTTAGAAAATGGAAAGCCGCCTTTGAAATCACTTGAAGAATCATATTTGCCCAATTCAACAATTAGATGATCCTTTTGGTGTTCGGTTTTGTAGTCCAAGATTGAAAGTTATGCTTTCATGACCGTTAGATGGTATAAATTAGATTTTCCTTATTTCATTGATCAACTCAGAACACTCTAGATGATGTTAATTCTTGAAAACAAAAAAATAAAATTTTCCATTGAGATTGCTTTAAGAGCTCCAAATTACGGGATATTAAATTTGAACTCCGATTTCCAATGTATTAACTGTGAGAGGAGACCCTCGCTCTCAACTCAAAATTTATCAATGTTGTATGTGCTCTCTCTTTTGCTTGTTTGTTTAAACCTAATCTATGTAACCATAATTGGCCAATCAAGATGGAAAAGCACTGCAACGTAAAAATATACACCAGTACAGTCATCAAGCCACATCATTATCTGTCATCCATGTAATTTGTCCTGCATTTGTTGCCACCCCTATGCGTCCAGCGTATTGCCACCATATATACAACATCATACATTATGTCAACTTCATCTCATACCCCTAAGTCCGCATATGGGTTCCATGCTACTGGCCACACGGCCAACGGTGTAGTCCCACTATACAAAGTTGAGAATGGTGAAATAGTAGGATGAGGCAAGAGAGAGGAGCAGCATTTTATTTTTTGAGAATGGGAGCCCTCAGGAGAAAGCCTCAAAGCCTTCGCAATGTCCATAGTAGTCTTAGTCAAACTTAGTGGCGGAGGCAGATATGCGATACAGGGGGCTCACTCCTCCAACTTCATCTCCACTCGATCTTCTCTTTTCTTCCTTTTCTCCCCTCCCCTTTGCCTCCAATGGAGTTCTTGGACAACAGTGGGCGGTATGGATGATGGTAAACGTAGTGCTTATGTGACATGCAAGCATATAATCTTCTGTTTCTAGGCTAACCTAGACATAACTATATAAACCGATCCATAAAATTCATTGTGTCTTCTTGCACCTCTGTTGTCATGCTTTCAGCAAGTGTGCCGGTCTTTTATGAAATGTTGAACAGAAAATATTGGTGGGCGAATTTGTTCAGAAAATAAATATTTCTTTATGAAACAGGAAGGGCCATCCAATAAATGTCAACAACAAATGAATTAAAAAAAAAGAGAGGGAGGACTGTGGAGGCAAGGCGCCTGCTGTGTTCTCCCGAGGGCAACGGCCATGCACATATCCTCAATATATGTTCTTAATAAACTTTTGTTTGTTTACTGCATTTTATGGAAGAAATTAAATGATTTGGATTGCGATGACATGAAAAACAGATCGATCATCATCTGTGATAAATTGAGCCATGCCCTTTGCATGCATTTGGGAATTATGGAAAGAGCTCGAGGAATGCCATAATTTTTCAGCATCAAGCGCCCTTTGCAGCCTCTATGCGTGCTGGCACAGATGATCAAGGAGGAAAGCTGGCCAGAATGTGGGTACTAGCCGGAGCGCCTCACTTGGCACGCACCACAATAGCGCCATTGATTTCAGGAGGATGCATGATTCGTCAGTATGCTTCCCATCTTTGGGTTTAATTTCTCCTAGTTGGTTGTAAAACTCTTCTGCTGTATTCATTGAAGCTTGCACAATTTTATGTGGGTTCGTACATAATTTCCATGAATATGCATGATATGATAAAATAGAGATTAATTACTGCTTGAGATTTTCTAGATCATCAATCCAACATTTTGCTCAATGCCATACACTTGGCTAACCTTTTTTCACGCTTGTGCTTCATTCTCTAGCCCGCTGGCTGCTGCTCCGGCTGACCACGGTAAACCATTACTACTTCGTCATGCGCTGCACCTTCATTCTGGTAGCTGCTGTCAATCACTCGACTCTTCTTCTTTCCCCTTAGTGCATGCCATGCCATAAAGTTTCCATCTGCATAGACGGCTCTCTGCTGGCTTCTTTCTCAGCAGTCAATACCGCATCCTCTGGTTTGGTCCTACTGTCCTAACCTCATGTCTTCTGCAAATTCAGACTATCTTGGTCTCGATATAATAAACACATGGTCGAAATAAGTTCTATCAGATTGAGAGTTCACGAGGTGCACGACCGGAGAAAACACCAAGAGTTTGACTGTTTGAGAATGGAAGGCATTGGGAGAAATCCTCTAAAGATTGCCATATGCACAAGTGAAAGCATCTAGGCTCCTAAATGGTGTTTTGATAGTTAATGACAACTATAAGTGGACTAAGTGGACTAACTATTTCATTGAGTTTTATGAGAGTAGGATAGTCCACAAGTAAATAGTTGAAAAGGAGCATATGACGCAACAATCTAAGAAGAGACTCAAAATGGATAGCTCAAGGCAAAGGTATAACATAGGGATTTCATTTTTTCCGGTCCAAAGAAGAGTAGAGAAGAACTCGACCGGATTTTAGGCTAAATAGCCGTACTATTAAGAGGGGCCGATATTCGTTTGCTTGGAAGTTTGCTAAGTGCCTTATGATCGAGTCTTTGCATTGCATACCTTGAGAAATATGGCATATGAGAGAAAAGATGCACACATAATGAGGTTTCCTACTTCACGCCTGAACCGGACAGTCCGGTTCGTTAGACCGGACAGTCCGGCACCCCCGGACAGTCCGGTTGCTTACATCGGACAGTCCGGTTTATCTCCAGCTTCTGGGACAGAAAGTTTCGTCCTACCGGACTGTCCGGTCCTATATGGCGGACTGTCCGGTTAGGCTGTAACGGCTAGTTCTAACCACGCCGTTTTTGCAACAGTTGACCGTTGGGGGAGCTGGCGGACTGTCCGCCAGTAGCTGGCGGACTGTCCGCAAATGTCGCAGAAAACCCACCAACTCCTCCAAACGGCTAGTTTGTGTTGGTAGGCTATATATACTCACCCCTTGACTGCATGAGAGCTCTCTTGGCACTTGAAAAAGACACTAGAACATCTTTGAGCTCTCATTCACTCATCTCTCACTCACCATTGCTTAGTGATTGCATTCCTATGAGTTAGAGAGTGTTTAGTGCATTGCATCAAAGAGGTTGATCATTGAGGCACTAGTGGGATTCCAAGCAAGCGTCGTTGGCTTGTTACTCTTGGAGGTTGCTGCCTCCTAGACGGCTTGGAGATCGTGTGAGCCACCGAGCACTTAAAAGGAGATTGTGAAGGTGCCGTGGCCAAATTTGTGGGAGGTTGAGCTCACCTCACCGGAGCGGTGAAGAGCATCCTAGTGGAACCGAGGTTTGGAGAGATTCTTTGATCGATTGGCTCAAGGACTAAGTGAAGACTTGGTAGAGAAGCAATCGATTTCATTGAATCCACCTCAACGTGGATTAGGGGTGACCGGCAAGTCATCGATACCACGGGATAAATTCTTGTGTCTTGAGAATTGGTTCTTACCTTGCAATTCTTTATCACATCTACTCTTGTGCAAATTTACATTTCTAGATTCTAGCTTTGCTTGATCACCCTAGGTTGCAAACCCAACTTAGCTCGACTTAGGCTAGAAATTTAAATCTCTTGTTGTACTAATTAAATTTCCCCTAAGTGATTTGTTTTTAGTTAAAACCGTCTATTCACCCCCCCTCTAGCCGGTGTTCTTGATCCTACGAGTGGTAAAAGAGCCGTGGACTCCAATTTATAAGGATTTAATCATCCCGGAGTAGGACAAATGGCTCTAGAGGGAATAATCATATGGGGAAACCTCCATTCTTTGATGGGAACAATTATGATTATTGGAAGACTAGGATGACGGCTCGTCTTAAGGCAATGGGAAGGAAAATATGAAAAATTGTGATTGAAGGTTATGTGATCTTAGATGATAAGAACATGACTAGGCAAGATGAGGAGAATGAGCTATTAAATGATCAAGCTGTGAATGTGTTGTACGGTGCTCTTGATATTGAGGAATTTAACCGAGTCAAAGGACTTGAAAGTTCTCATGGGATATGGGAGAAACTCAAGGAAATTCATGAAGGCTCAAACACCGTCAAAGAGGCAAAATTGTACATCTTCAAGGGCAAGTTTAGTGAGTTTGCTATGAATAGGGATGAAGATGTGCCTACAATGTTCAACGGTTAAATGATATCGTGAATGAGCTGAAGTGGCTTGGATTCGTTGTTCCGGATGAAGAATTCTCTCAAAAATTCCTAAGATCACTCCCGGAGAAGTATGACACAATCGTCACATTGCTTGTGAGATCCGGATTGAAGACCATGACACCCACACAAATATGATAAATTAAATGTGATAAATTAAAATGTGCTTCATGTTGTCCTAGTACATCTAACTTCTCTTGTAGCACAAGTATTAGTTCTTGCACAAGTGATGCATCTCTTATCTTGGAGAATGAATCTTTGAAGAAGGAAGTTGATTGTTTGTCCAAGGATCTAGCTAAATGGTTTGGTAGCCATGCCAAATTCAACTATTGTTGGACAAGTCAAAAATTCACTCTTAACCGCAATGGTATTGATTATGAGCCCAAGAAAGGGAAATCGGCTTTCATCCCTAAGAAAACCATCTTTGAGAAATCTCAAATCAAATATAATGAGGAAGACAAGATGAAGACTTGCTTTATTTGCAAGAAAAAGGTGGAAGCCCATCACATGTGCAAGAACAAGAAAACCATATTCTTTGATGCATCCTATGTGCTTAGAAAGAATGCTAATGGGAGTGTCTATGCTAAATTTGTTGGTGTACCTATTAGTGGCAGTAAAAGAAAATCAATTTGGGTGCCCAAAGCTTTGGTAACTAACATTAAAGGATCCAAGCAAGTTTGGGTACCTAAACAAAAGTAATTCATCTTTGTAGGTGGATTATAAAGCCGGTGGAAGACATTGGGTGATTGATAGTGGTTGCACTAATCACATGACCGGTGATAAGAAAATATTCTCTTATATCGACTATGGTATCTCCGGCTTTGAAAACATCACCTTTGGAGATGATAGCAAGGGAGAGGTAAAAGATTTGGGTAACATAGCTCTCTCTAATGATCTCACTCTTTCTAATGTGCTACTTGTTGATTCTCTAAATTTCAACTTACTTTCAATTGCTCAATTATGTGATAATGGATATAGATGTTCTTTTACTAGTAATGAATTTGAGGTTACTTCTCTAGATGGTAAAACCAACATCTTTAAAGGTTTTAGGCATGAAAGCTTATATCTTGTTGATTTTGCTCCTAAGAAAGCAAGCCTAACCACATATTTGTTTTCTAAGTCATCTATGGGTTGGTTATGGCATAGAAGATCAGGACATGTTGGCATGAAACAATTAAATAGGCTTATCAAGCATGATCTTGTTGTTGGATTGAAAGATGTCAAGTTCGATAAGGATAAATTGTGTAGCGCTTGTCAAGCCGGCAAACAAGTCTCAAGCTCACATCCATCCAAGAGTAGCATGTCAACCACAAGACCTCTTGAGTTGCTTCATATGGATTTATTTGGACCTACTACTTATAGAAGCATTGGTGGAAATAGTTATTGTCTTGTGGTAGTGGATGACTATTCTAGATATACTTGGGTATTCTTTCTTCATGACAAGGCCGATGTTGGTGATATTTTCAAGAGATTTGTCACAAGAGCGGAAAATGAATTTGAGAACAAATTGAAGAAAGTGAGAAGTGACAATGGAAGTGAATTTAAGAATTCAAGAATTGAAAACTTTTGTGATGAGAAGGGTATTAAACATGAATTTTCAACCACATATACACCAGAGCAAAATGGATTGGTTGAGAGGAAAAATAGGACTCTAATTGATATGGCAAGATCAATGCTCTCAGAATATGATGTATCTCATTCTTTTTGGGCCAAGGCAATCAATACCGCTTGTCATGCTTCAAATAGACTCTATTGTCATAGGTTCTTCAATAAGACTCCCTATGAGCTTCTTATTGGTAGAAAATCCAATATTTATTATTTTTAGATTTTCGGTTGCAAGTGTTATATATTAAGAAAAGGTATACGGTTATCAAAATTTCAAGGCAAGTGTGATGAAGGATTTCTTCTTGGGTACTCATCTTGTAGCAAAGCTTATAGAGTATATAACAAGACTAAGGGCATTGTTGAAGAAGCTTATGATATTGAGTTTGATGAAAAAAATGACTCTCAAGAAGAAAAAGATAATCTTGAAGACGTTAGAGATGAAGGCTTGGCAAATGCCTTGAAGACTATGTCAATTGGAGACATTAGACCAAGACAAGAAGAAGATGAAGATGTCGGTGCATCGTGCTCTCTAAGGGGGAATCCACCCTCTTCAACGAATAATAATGATCAAGATCAACCCTCTAATGATATCATTCAAGAAAACGTTCCTCAAGATAACTCTCAACTATTGTCACCATACCCTCCATCTTCATCAACCCAAGAACCAAGTGCACAACCTGGGATTCATCATAATGTTGCAAAAGATCACCCCATTGATCAAATTATGGGTGATATTAGTAAGGGTGTTCAAACTCGATCTCGCATTGCTTCCTTTTGTCAACATTATTCTTTTGTTTCTTCTATTGAACCTAACTGTATAGCTGAAGCATTACAAGATCCGGATTGGGTGAATGCTATGCATGAAGAACTAAATAACTTTACCCGCAATAAAGTTTGGGAATTGGTTGAGAGGCCCAAGAATTACAATGTTATTGGTACCAAATGGGTCTTTCGTAACAAGCAAAATGAAGATGGAATTGTTGTAAGAAACAAGGCAAGACTAGTGGCTCAAGGCTACACTCAAGTTGAAGGTTTGGAACTCGGTGAAACTTTTGGTCCTGTAGCTAGATTAGAAGCTATTAGAATCTTACTTGATTATGCTTGTTCTCATAATATTAAACTATATCAAATGGATGTCAAAAGTGCTTTCTTAAATGGTAAAATAAATGAGCTAGTTTTTGTAGAACAACCTCCCGGTTTGAGGATTCTATGAAGCCGAACCATGTGTTTAAACTTTCTAAGGCTCTCTATGGGTTGAAACAAGCACCTCGTGCTTGGTACGAGAGGCTTAGAGATTTTCTCACTTCTAGAGGCTTCAAAATTGGGAAAGCTGATACAACCTTATTTACTAAGAAGATTGGTCATGATATCTTTATTTGTCAAATATATGTTGATGACATTATCTTTGGTTCTACTAATGAAAGTTTTTGTTAAGAATTTGGAAAGATGATGTCTAGGGAGTTTGAAATGTCAATGATTGGTGATTAAGCTTCTTACTTGGTCTTCAAATCAAACAATTGAAAGAAGGCATATTTGTTTGTCAATCTAAATATGTCAAGAATATATTGAAGAAATTTGGTATAGAAGAGGCTAAACCAATTAAAACACCTATTGCAACAAATGGTCATCTTGATCTTGATGAGGAAGGTACACCGGTAGAATTCAAACTCTATAGATCAATAATTGGTAGTTTGCTTTACCTTACCGCATCTAGGTCCGACATTATGTTTAGTGTTTGCATGTGTGCACGATTTCAAGCTGCACCTAATGAATGTCACTTGACGGCCATAAAGCGAATTAAGAGATACTTGTCACCTAAAGTATACTCCAAATATTGATCTTTGGTATCCGAAGGGAGCTCAATTTGAATTGGTTGGTTATTTGGATTCCGATTATGCCGGTTGCAATATTGATAGAAAGAGCACTTCCGGTGGATGCCAACTTCTTGGTTGTTCTCTTGTTTCATGGTCTTCTAAGAAACAAAACTCCGTGGCTCTCTCTACCGCCGAAGCGGAATATATTTCGGCGGGGAGCTGCTGCGCTCAATTATTATGGATGAAATAAACTTTTCTTGACTATGGTATTGATTTAAAGGATATTCTCTTATTATGTGATAATGAAAGTGCTATCAAGATTGCCAACAATCCTGTACAACACTAAAGAACCAAGCATATTGATATTCGGCATCATTTTCTTAGAGATCATGTTAGCAAGAGAGATATCAAGATTGAAGGAATCGGCACTAATGATCAATTGGCCTATATCTTCACCAAGCCGTCTGATGAATCACGTTTTTGCAAGCTTCGCAATGAACTCAATGTCATTAACTTCTCTAATGTGGCTTGAGACTTGATACATATTTCACATTCATGCTTTTTACCTTTATGAGTAAACTTATCTTAATGCATTTCATACATGTCCCATACTCCATGCATGAGGTCTCAAAATTCTCAAGTTTAAGCAATCTCCTTATGGCCAAATCTTCAACAAATTGGTTATTGGATATCGTGGATTCATCATGAACTTTGAATTTTGTGGTATTGGAAGATTTTGGATTAACATCAGCAAGTTGGACAAGGAATTTGGACTATGACTAGTCAAACTGGACTGTCCGCGAGATTGGAGTTTTCACACAGAAACTTTCTTCAAACCGGACTGTCTGCCATTGGTAAACCGGACTGTCCGCCTATGGCGGACTGTCCTGTCGGGTTTTATCCGGCTGCCCACCAAGGGGTATACCCAAGGTGGTAGGTTTTAGGTTGGGATGCGCCGAGATCAGGAACTCGAAGGTGCAGACAACACAAGATTTAGACAGGTTTAGGCCGCAATATGCGTAATGCCCTACGTCCTGTATGATGGTTTGTATTGCCTTGATGTTGATATGGTGATCTTATGTTTTGAGAGGGGTCCCTGCCCGCCCTTATATATCCGGGGGGACAGGGTTACATGAATCCTAGCCTGATACTAGCTTAGGAATCGTACTCAAGTACAACTCGAGTAGTTTCCTTCTATATCGACTAGTTCTACTCCGCATGCGAGTAGAATACAACATAAATGAGGTACAGGACATGTCCTATCCCTTAGTCCAATACGGACTCCTTAATGTACACAGCCCCGTGGCCCCGGGTCTGACAAGCCCCCGAGCTCTTCGTAGCTGAGTACTACAGGCTCTTCGAGTACTTCTGAAGTAGTCTTCGACTTCTTTCGCAACTCTATGTTGAAATCTTTCTTCGAGTACTCCTTTGGCTGCATCGAAGCTATGAGGTGCTCATGCCCCGAATTCCTTCTTTTATATGGGGTGCGATAATCGCACTCCATATGGAGTAGCCCCCGAGCCTTAGGTTGAATCAAAGAATCAGGCTGAGGGTCAAATTAGTCTTGAGTCTTCTTTTCTTCTTATCCTTCGAGTACTTTCGAAAAATAAGTAGTTGACGCCACGTGTCCCACAGCCCCCGAGCCTTGAATCCAAATCTTTTGAAAAAAAAAGGATCCCAAAGGTCGTGGCAAAAATGTTCCCTTCTGGTAAAATATAATCTAAGAGGATGTAATCAGCAGAAATTGAACTCGAAACTCAAAAAACCTCTTTTTTCGGGACAATTAACCCTGAAAAAATGATTAGTCAAGTACCGGCCCGAAAAATCCACCAAAAAATTACCCATATCCAATTAATCCCATTACGCGACGCTTCATCGTTCACACAGTAAACCGCTGCCTGAACGCTGGTTATTTAACCCCGCAGTCAATTAGGGTTTTTCCTGTGCCTTCAGATCTAACGCCGCCACCAGAAAAAGCAAAACCCCAACTAGGGCTTGTCCTGCCGTCGCCCTTCCGCCACCCTGCGTAGTCGAAAAACTTCGAGCCCACCACCGTAGCCCCCGAGCGTTGTGCGGACAACTCGTGGCGGAAAAGGGGTGGAAATGGCGCCGAAGAAGATCAACCAAAAAGACTTGAAGAAAGCGCAGGCGGCGACCAGCGAATGGTCAATTAGTAAGTGCTCTCGCCAAAATCTTGCAAGGTTGGTGCTGGGAGGTCTGCTTCAAGAGAGGGATCTCATTAATTGGCGCCTTCCTTTCCGTGATCCCTTCCCCATGGAAAGCGTCGATGAGATTGTTTCTTTCTGCTCTTTTTCCGAACGGGGATTCGCCCTCCCCACTTGCTCATTCTTCCGCGGTCTTCTATACTACTACGGGATCGAGCTGCAACACCTCAACCCCAACTCGATATGCCATATCTCCATCTTCATTCACTTCTGTGAAGCCTTCCTCGGAATTGAGCCCCATTGGGCGCTTTTCCGCTATCTCTTCCGCATGAAGCCCCAACCCACCTCAAAAAATCCTTCTACAATTGGGGGTGCTGGAATCCAGCTTCGGCAACATGCTAGCGACAAATACATTTCTTACAAATTTCCTTCCAATGTCCCTGGGTGGAAACACCAATGGTTCTACATTACGAACCATGCCCCCCAACTCCCTGTGCGGTCCGGCAGGCCTCCAGTTCAACGCAGCGAGTGGACATTGGAGCCCAGTGAAGCCGAGATGGACCAAGTAAAAGAGCTGCTTGAGTTGATTGCCGCACACAAAGAGATGGGGGTAACCGGGGCGTCTGTGATGTTATCATTCTTCAAACGTCGAATTCAACCCATCCAACAGCGCCATACCTTAGGATTCGAGTACATGGGTACTGAAGACCCATCCCGTATGTGCGCAAAAGAGCTTGGAGATGATGCTGCGCTTGTTCGTGTGAAGCGAATTCTGCTGGATGTGGATGCCGTCCCGTATGTTCCAGCGGGATTTACAGCCCAGAATCGACCACCAGCAGTAAGTGTTCGACTTCTCGACTTCTTCCCTTGATCTGAAGAGTTGATACTAACGGATTGTCTATTTGTCTTAATACAGGAATCATCAGCACTGTATCGGAGTTACCCGCCACACCCCGATCTGCCCCGGCCTTACCATACGCTGCCCAGTGCCGCCAAAGCACAGAAAGAACAAATTGTAGGCAGCGAATCAGCCACGGGCAGCCGAGCGGCTGGGGAGAGGGTACAAGCCGACGACTCCTCCGGATCATCCGTGGACTGGTCGGACGACGCACCTCTCGTTCCCCGGCGACGTCGGGACATGAGGAAACGCAAAGCCAGCGCCACTGACCTTGCCGGGTAAGTGTTTGTCGAACTATAAAAACTGTCGAGTTGTTTTGCTGAACACTGACGACTACCCTGTCTTGCAGCCCCTCGTCTTCCTTGCTCAGCCCCCAGCGTCAAAGGGTAGCTGAAACGCCCGCCATCGGAAGTGAGGCTCCGGATGCCAGACCTACAAAAGCCGATAGGATAAACCCGGCACCGTCTCATGTCGATGAGGTAACGATCGCCGTGTCGGGCCCTGCCTCAAGAGAACTCGTGCTCTCGACTGAGGCGGCCCTAACATCACCAGTAGAGGCCGCAGCCGCTACCACGCCGACACTGCCAGCCTCATCAACTGGCACGCCTGCCCCTCCAGCCACGAGCACAATGGCGAAGAAACCCTTGAAGCTGATGTTGAGGAAGCCGACAATGACGCGATCCCAGATGTAAGTAATGCCTTGGACCTTGCCCTTAGCCATGTGTAAAGATCGCAGTAAAAATGTTGTACTTTTGTCGTAAGCAGATCAACAGCTGAGGTGACGCCAGAACTCGAGTTGGCGCCACCAGCCCCCGAGCTGTCGCCTGGGCAACCCGACACGCAGGAGCCAGCAGGGAGGGCAGATGTAATCATGCTTGATTCACCACTACCCGAGCTCCAGCACACAGAACCCGAAGCCCCCGGCAAAGAGCAAGTCGAGGCTACCACTGCCGCTCCCGCCGACGGTGCAGGTAAATGATCCCACTGCCTTGTGCCACAATCATTGCTACTTTAACACTTGTCCTTTGCAGGGACCTCGCAGCCGTCAACTTTGGAGGGTGCAGGTGCTTTTTGCGAGGTACCCGAGTTGCGGACCCCTGTAGGAGAAAACACCAATATGCTCCAAGAGGTGCACCTCCCAGGGGATGATCTGAGCCGCCTGCGCCAAATGATCAAGGCGATCGACTCATTTGCTCTGGTGAGTATTGACTGGACCACTGGTAACTGTAATCGATATCCTCTGACGCCCAAAAACATGTAGGACATGAACCAAAAGACTTCAACGAAGCTGGAAAA
Organism: Panicum hallii; assembly: GCF_002211085.1. NCBI lineage: Eukaryota > Viridiplantae > Streptophyta > Magnoliopsida > Poales > Poaceae > Panicum > Panicum hallii. Next base: position 54,654,737 of record NC_038050.1, read on the forward strand.
GTCCACCAGGCGTATCGATGAGCTGCTGCAGGAGCGAGCCGGCTTCGAGCAGAACATCATCGAGCTCCAAGGCCGACTCAAGGAACAGCGAAAAGCCCATCAAGGTATGTTGAACTCAATTCTCGGAGTCATACCCGTAGTCGATAATTTCATGATCTGAAACCTGCTTATCATCGCAGAACTTAAGCAGCTATTAAATTATAAGGAGGAATTGCTTACTGATTTGAAGAACATGCTATATCGCCGCGCAGATGAAGTCGAAGGTCTGCGGAAGGTGATGGCCGACACAGAGAAGCAACTAGTCGACTGCCTCCGGCAGATCAAGACTTTGGGCGAAGAAAAAGAGCAGCGCCAGAAGGAACTCGATGATTTGAAGGTGGCAGCTCAAGAACTCGTAGAGATGGTAGATCCCCAGGAAGACGGTGCGGAAGATGGGCAACCACTACTTGATCGTCTTCGCGGGGCGCCACAAAAGATCCTTAATTTCGTCACCGAGGCTGCCACATCGTACGTGGGCCATGCCCTAGGCCTTGTAAAGTCCTTCTGGCCAAAGGCTCGGCTAAAAGTACTCGCGGAGGGTGCAGCTGCAGATTGTTCTGATGAAAACTTCCGCGAGTATTTGCTAGAGGTCCGGCCTGTAGCGGAAAAAATTGTAGGAAACATGGTCCAGGATTGAACCGTTAGTACTTAAGACTTTTGTAATATAAGAAACCACCTTTGTTCCTTTGTAGCCTTATGTGCAGACTAAAAGCCCCAACTGCTTTGAAGCATAGGCGCGCTACCTCTGAGTGCAGCGACTCAGAGAGTAGTCGATTTAGCCCTTCGCGAGAGCTCACCGGGTGAGCTAGATAAGATCCTGCCAAAAAGGATCCACTCGGACCCGGAACGCGCAGCCTGAGGCGCGACGACTAGGATGCTCATGGCAAACAGTCGAAAACTACCCTTAGGTGTAACCACCGCAGGAGTAGCCGAACGGGTTAGATAGAACCCGAACCGGACGGGCCTAACCAGTTTGAAAGAAACACGATTAGCATCGCGACGACCCATGTGCCGCTGGCAAGTAGTCGATTTTATAAAATTGAAGCGTGGCCAACAGCCGCCACCGTTGTATTCAAGAATTTACATTTCGGGTTGTGTGGCACAAAGCCGCCAAATCGACCCAGAAAAGTAAAACTTGCCATTGACGCATACAGAAATTGGACACGGGTCTGCTTAGGGGTAAAACCGTCGCAGGTGCTGGATGTTCCACGAGTTGGGTACATCCTGACCATCGGTGTGCCGAAGTTGATAAGATCCCGGTCTTGTAACCCTCTTGACGATGAACGGTCCTTCCCATCTTGAGTTAAGCTTGTGCAAACCCGACTCATCCTGAACGCGACGAAGGACGAGGTCGCCAATGCTAAATGACCTTTCCTTAATGTTGCGGTCATGATATCGCCGGATTCCCTGTAGGTAACGGGCTGACTGAACGAGAGCAGAGCAGCGAGCCTCTTCAACAGAGTCCAACTCCAGCTGTCGTGCTTCATCCGCCTCGCCTTCTTTATACATCTCAACCCTTGGGGATTTCCACATGATATCTGCAGGAAGAATCGCCTCGGAGCCGTAGACAAGGAAGAACGGAGTCTGCCCTGTGGCCTTGGAAGGTTGAGTCCTGAGCCCCCAGATGACATGTGGCAACTCGTGAATCCACTTCCCGCCCTTCTTGCTGTTGGCATCGTAGAGTCTCTTCTTGAGACCATCAATGATCAAGCCATTTGCCCGCTCGACTTGCCCGTTTGCCCTTGGGTGTGCCACCGAAACGTACTTGACCTCGATGGACGAGTTTTCACAGAATTCCCAGAATTGGTTGGCCGTGAAATTTGAACCCAAATCAGTGATAATAGTGTTGGGGAAGCCGAAACGATGTAAGATGTCGGAGATGAAGTCGACCACCCTGTCTGGAGTAAGCTTGGCGATCGGCTTGAACTCGATCCACTTGGTGAACTTATCGATAGCCACCAGAACGTGAGTAAAACCTCCCGGCGCCGTTGTGAAGGGCCCAATCATGTCGAGGCTCCAGCAAGCGAACGGCCAGGAAGGTGGTATGGTGATGAGGGTGTGGGCCGGGACATGAGTTTGCTTACCGAAAAACTGGCAGTTCTGACATCGACGTACCAGATCTTCGGCGTCGGACACGGCGGTAGGCCACCAGAAACCGGCTCTGTATGCTTTGCCAACCAGTGACCTTGAGGCGGCATGGTTACCACACACGCCCTCGTGTATTTCTCGCAATATGTCCAGACCATCTTCTGTTGTGACGCATTTCATGAGTACTCCGGATCGTGCGCCACGCCGATAAAGTTTGTCTTCGACTAGGACAAACCCCTTGCTCCGTCGCATGAGGCGGGCGGCAGCAGCGCTTTTGGGGTCCATCCCGGTCGGTAAGATGAGATCTCGGATGAAGTCGATGAAAGGTCCTCTCCAGTCCTCACCGACCAGCAGCACCTCCCGTTCTGGTTGTACGGAGCCAGTGGTGGTGGAAACCGGTGGTGAAGGGCTGATGGACGGATGCGTCAGCTCCTGAACAAATACCCCTGCCGGGACTTGAGCTCGGGTTGATCCCAGCTTGGATAAGGCATCGGCAGCAACATTGTGTTCCCGCAGCACATGATGAACCTCTATGCCAGAAAATTTGTTTTCTAGCTTGCGGACCTCTTGTACATAGGCTTCCATGGTCTCCTTGTTGCAGTCCCACTCCTTGTTGACTTGCTGAACGACCAAAAGTGAATCGCCGTATACGAGTAGCCGCTTGATCCCTAGTGATATCGCCAAACGAAGCCCGTGAAGCAAGGCTTCATACTCGGCTTCATTATTGGATACCTCCCAGAGAATTTGGAGGACGTACTTGAGTTGTTCACCTCGTGGGGAAATGAATAAAACTCCGGCGCCGCCGCCATCGAGCCTGAGGGAGCCATCGAAATACATGGTCCAATGTTCTGGCTTGTCAACCGGTCTTGGAACTTGATTCTCCCTCCACTCTGCCATGAAGTCGACTAGAGCTTGGGACTTGATTGCAGTGCGTGGCTTGAAGTCGATCGACAAAGCCCCCAGTTCTACTGCCCACTTTGAAATACGCCCCGTGGCGTCCTGGTTATGTAGGATATCCGCCAGCGGGTAGTCTGTGATAACGGTGATCTGGTACTCATCGAAGTAGTGACGTAATTTCCTTGAGGTGATCAATATGCCATAGAGAAGCTTCTGGACCGCCGGGTACCGCACCTTAGACTCCGAGAGTACCTCACTGACGAAGTACACAGGCCTCTGCACGCCAAAAGCATGGCCTTCCTCGGAACGTTCGACAACAATGGCACTACTGATAACATGGGTAGTTGCCGCAATGTAGAGTAAAAGGGTCTCACCCGGTAGTGGAGCCGTGAGGATTGGGGGTGACTGTAGGTGTTGCTTGAGATTCTGCAAAGCCTGCTCGGCTTCCTCTGTCCAGTGAAACTTGTCCTGACGCTTTAAGAGTTTGAAAAAAGGTAATCCTCTCTCCCCGAGCCGGGAGATGAATCTGTTGAGAGCTGCCATGCACCCTGTAAGTTTCTGTACATCTTTGATTGTGGCAGGTGCCTCCATATCAGTGATGGCGGTAATCTTTTCAGGGTTGGCTTCAATGCCCCGGTTACTAACTATGAACCCGAGCAGTTTTCCTGACGGAACACCAAAAACGCACTTAGTCGGATTAAGCTTCCATCGGTACTTCCTTAGGCTGGCGAAAGTTTCCTCCAGATCCGCAATGAGGCCCTCGGGGATTCGAGTTTTCACAACCACGTCGTCCACGTAGGCCTCCACGTTCCGGTGTAGCTGATCAGCAAAGCACATCTGAATTGCCCGCTGATAGGTGGCGCCAGCATTCTTCAACCCGAAAGACATCATCTTGTAGGCATAAGTCCCAAACGGGGTGATGAACGCGGTCTTGATCTGGTCTTCTTCCTTGAGAGCGATCTGGTGGTAACCTGAGTAACAATCAAGGAAACATAACAATACGCAACCTGCGGTTGAGTCGACTACCTGATCGATGCGAGGGAGCCCAAAGTGATCCTTTGGGCAATGCTTGTTGAGATCGGTATAGTCGACACACATTCTCCATTCTTTGTTCTTTTTTAATACAAGGACGGGGTTAGCTACCCACTCTGGGTGGATTACTTCTTTAATGAATCCAGCCGCGAGGAGTTTAGCTATTTCCCGTTTGATAGCCTCCCGTTTATCGGGGGCAAAACGACGAAGTCGTTGCTTCTTTGGTACAGCCTGTGGGTATACATTAAGACTATGCTCGATCAGCTCCTTGGGCACCCCTGGCATATCCGATGGTTTCCATGCGAATATGTCTCGGTTGGCCCGCAGGAAACTGATGAGCGCGAGTTCCTATTTGTCGTCCAAGCCTGCGCCAATAATGGCTGTCTTGGATGAGTCCCCTTCTTGGAGCTGGATCGTCTTGAGAGCCACATCGCCTGTCGACTTGACGCTCGATTGGCTCGCCTTCTTTGTCGGAATTTCCAGCTCGGCTTGAGAAAGTTGCTGTGCGGCCGCGAGTACTTCGTCGGAAGCATCTGGCACGCGGGAAGTCGATGCAAACTGGATGGCTTCTTGGTTGCAATCATAAGACTTCTTCAAGTCACCCCGGAGCGTGAGCACGCCGCTGCGTCCTGGCATCTTGAGAAGTAAGTAGACATAATGTGGCACCGCCATGAATTTGGCGAGCGCCGGCCTTCCCAGTATAGCATGGTAAGAAGATTCAAAGCTGGCCACCTCGAACTTGATGAACTCGGTACGATAGTTCTCCCTCGTCCCAAAAGTGACTGGGAGAACGACTGTTCCAAGCGGGTGCGCGGCATTGCCGGGGACAATACCGTAAAAAGGAGCTTTGCTCGGAGTGAGCTTGTTGGTAAGGTCCAGACCCATCTTCTTCAGCGTGCTAGCGAAGATAAGATTGAGTCCACTCCCACCATCGATAAGAACCCGAGTAAGCTTGACTTCTGCGACCACGGGATCCAGCACCAGTGGGAACTTCCCAGGCTCGGAGAAGCTAGTCCATTGATCGTCACGGGAAAATGATATGGGGACCTCCGACCATCGGAGTGGTCGTGGTACCGCTGGTTCAACTGACAGGATCTCTCGTAGCAGCAACTTCTGTTCCCGCTTGGAGCAAAAATCTTCGTCACCGCCAAAGATAACATTGACGGTCTTGGAGGCATCCTGGAACTTAGGCGTCTCAGATTTGTCCTCCTGTTCCTCGTCTTCGGGCTCTTTGCCCGTCGACTTGTTTTTCTTGCCGTTTCCAGGAGAGCCGAAAGTACGCTTGAGCTGAAAGCAGTCGATCGCTGCGTGTTTAGAGTTGACACACCACGGGCACTTCTTCTGCAGAAGCTTTTCAAACTGCTCCTGCGTGGTCGACTTCTTGCCACGCGAAGGGCGTTCCACAGCCGCGACGAGATCGTCTGGCTTGCGTTTACGGGACGAACCCGAAAAGTCCTGCCGGCCTTTGTCAATCCGGTTGTCGTTGTTGCGCTTCTGGTTGAGGTCGGTGCGTCTTGGGAACCTCTCGCGCATCTTTTCTTCTTGTTCGGACCAGTCGTGCATCATGTCGCGTAGTCCTGCAACTGTCTTTGGCCTGTTACGCCCAAAATCACGATATATACCTGGGTCAGTGAGGCCGTTGTAGAAGCAGTCGATGATGTCCTCTTCTGAGATGTTGGCGATGGTGGCCCGCACATCGAAGAAACGGCGGGTGTAGGATCGGAGGAGTTCATTACGCTCCTGCTTGCACTGAGCAAGGTCATGCCGTGTTCCTGCTCGAGATATGGCCCCCTGGAAGTTATCAATGAAGACCTTCTTGAGGCCTTCCCAGGAGTCGATGGAATCGCTGGGGAGACTTTCCAGCCAAGTCAACGGTGCAGGTTCCAAAGCCATCGGAAAGTAGACGACCTTGGTAGTGTTGGAGCCGCCAGCCACCTCAATGGCAGTAGAATAACAACGGAGCCATTGCTGGGGGCCTGCTTGCCGTCATACTTGGTAATGCCAATTGGCTTGAAACCCTCCGGGTACTTATAGTTGTTGAATCTCACAGTGAACGCGGGGAAACGATCGCTGCAGTCAGCATCGTCTCGCTCGACTACCTCGCGCTCCCGTCGTCTCGAGTCGAGGACTGATCGGGCATCGCGCCCCTCATTGATCTTCTGACGAAGATCAGGTTGGTGACGTGGAGGATTGGGCTGCCTCGGGTTGTTTGCCGGAGGTGGCTGTCGCCCCCCACCGGTGATCTGGCTTCCACCCACGCCATCATTGTTGTTGCTGCGTTGGGGTCGCGGGCGATGACCCGTTGTTCGACTTGGGGCCTGGCTTCGGCTGTCTCCGACGTGTTCGCCCCTGACGAGCGATGCCGGAGCCTGCTGGTCCAACTGGACCCACGCCCGTTGGGCGTAGATGAGTGCTTGTCGGACGTTGGGGTCGTTGCTTCGCTCGAGTAGTGCTGTTACCCGAGCAATGTTGGCCACAGGAGTCCTGAAACCACGTTCATCTGCCGCGGAGAATTCGGCGTCGAGTTCGCGCTGTGCAGAACGTATGCGCTCGTTGGCGCGCCTTCTGCGAACCGCACGAGCTCTGTTCCTTGCACGTCGCGCGTCGCGCTCGGCATCGTTCTCGTTCTCGGCTTCTGCGGTGTCTTCATCTTCCGATATGCCGTCAAGTGCACCAATGGGGATGAGGGCGTCGTCGTCCCCTTCTTCCGCCATCAGGACTTGGCGAGTTGCGAGTTCTTCGGAAGGGGCTTCGACTAGCTCAGTCGAGCCCTCGGATATGGCAGCCAACGCCCTGCCCTCTTGAAAAGGCAAAGGCTCCAGATGGGCTACCAATCGGTCTTCATGTCCGAATGGGTCGGACAAGTTCATCCCCCTCCAATGAACAATTCGTCCTTCGGAGGTGGTGGTGATCATCAGCCCGCAAGCAGCCAGGTGATCCTCAGCCTCCCGACATGCGGTGGCCTCGGAGCCTCCAGCCTGGAGCAAAGAGTCCAAGTCCTTCTCCAACGTGGAAAAAGGAACAGTAGAGACAGACGCTGCCTCGGTTTCCCTGGCAGAGTCAGAAAATGGCAACTCGTCGAGATTATCGACAAAGTCGTCGAGCCTTGCGGCAAGTGTTTTTAGCTTGAAGGTGTCGTCGACGGCGTGCCGACGGAAACCGCCTGCGCCGTTAGCGACGCAGACCCACGAGCCAAAAACGAAGGTTGTGCCCTCAAGGAGCACAGGACTGGGGAACTTAAAAATCGCCATCGAGTTCTCCAGCGGATCTCTGATGCGCACCCCTACCTGGCGCGCCAGCTGTCGGGTTTTATCCGGCTGCCCACCAAGGGGTATACCCAAGGTGGTAGGTTTTAGGTTGGGATGCGCCGAGATCAGGAACTCGAAGGTGCAGACAACACAAGATTTAGACAGATTCAGGCCGCAATATGCGTAATGCCCTACGTCCTGTATGATGGTTTGTATTGCCTTGATGTTGATCTGGTGATCTTATGTTTTGAGAGGGGTCCCTGCCCGCCCTTATATATCCGGGGGGACAGGGTTACATGAATCCTAGCCTGATACTAGCTTAGGAATCGTACTCAAGTACAACTCGAGTAGTTTTCTTCTATATCGACTAGTTCTACTCCGCATGCGAGTAGAATACAACATAAATGAGGTACAGGACATGTCCTATCCCTTAGTCCAATACGGACTCCTTAATGTACACAGCCCCGTGGCCCCGGGTCTGACATGTCCGCCTGTTGTTGATCGGACTGTCCGTGAAATTGTAACTTTTCACATAGAAACTTTCTTCAAACCGGACAGTCCGCCGGTAGTAACCGGACTGTCCGGTCGGGTCGATCTTTGCCCTGTAACCCTAGCGCCGGGCACATAATACCTCCTCACCTCTTCATTTGTTCCCATCCACCCCGAATAACCTCTCCTCTCTCTTTTCCTGACCTCACACCACAAGATCCCCTCCTCCAAAAGTCGATTTTTGGCCGGATTCGCGGACCCTCCACTTCAATTCCCGGACACTCCACGATCCCCTCATGTCTTCTCGGTATCCCCTCGTCATGTCCTCTCGGTATTGAATCAAACCCCCCTCTATTTCCTCCGGATTTCTCTCTTTTTCTTAGGGTTTGAGTTGGAGGATCTCTCATTCTATCACACATTTGGATGTATGCTTTAGGACCCTTGTTTTTTATGTTGAGAGCATCGTTTGCCTATGATTTGAGGATTTTCTCACGGTTAAATTTAGAGATCGGGCTAAGTGATTTGAAGAACCCTAAATGGTGAATCATAGGGTTATGGCTGCTCATACTTGTTATCTATGGTCTCTAATTTGTGAAAACTCATTTTGTGACTGTAGTGGAGGGGTCAAGAAAAGTGCAACAAAGGAGGACAATGCTCCCAAGAGGCAACACGTTCGTGATCCTTCTTCTTCCTCCGAGTCTGAGGATGAGGAATATGTTCCTCCTAGCAATACTCCTGTGGATGATCCTTTCGAAGACTATGAAGATGAGGGTGAGGATGATGTCTTGATCAATGAGAAGGCCAACACTGCCCCTAGAGTTTGGACTGCTGCAGCCTATTCATCGGAAAGACGTCCCTATCAATATGGTCTTGAGCGAAACACTAACAATCTTTATTTCCACACAAAAGTGCAAGAAGAGGCATTCTTTGGTCATCTTGTGAACAAGACAGTCTTTACACATCAGACCATTGATCTAAATTATATATCTTCTCAGCCAGTCATATGTGATTTGATCCTGATGCTTCAACGCATCGAATTAAGAGAGTTTCTTACTCACAGGTGTGACTGGAATAATACCATCATCCGACAGTTCTATGCCACAGTTGAACTTGATTTTGCAAATGAGCGAATTGAATGGATGACTGGGAAGACCAAGTATGAAGCCTTTTTTGCTGATTTTGCCAGAGCCATCAAAATCAACTATCAGTTCACCACAGGTCCTGACATTATCAGCCTACAAGACGACCCTGAAATGAGAGATGATGAAATTATAAGCTACTATGAGCCAAATAGAACAGGAATTGACCGTCTCTATGGGCGCATCACCGGTCTTAAGCATTGGCCTGTAGTTTTGAACAAAATCTCTAGGTGCACGCTAGTTCCTAAGAGCGGATATCGAGAAAAATTTCTTGGATATTCAAGGAACTTTGTAGATCATGTGCTCAGGGGTGAGAAGATGGATGTTGTGAGGACAATCATGCATCAAATTCAACATAAGAAGAAAAATCTTGAGGTCAACATCTACTTTGCTCCCTATATCATGTCTTTCATTATTCAGGAGACAAATTATGATGGTCCAAGGCCAGAAAAGCACACACCCTACAAGCCATTCTCTAATGACAGAGATTTTCATCAGAGAGCTCTCACTCCCATTAATGAGGTTGATGATCCACATGCTCCATTCAATCCTCATGCCGGTCAACAAGCTCCTACTCAAGAAGCTGCTCAAGATATGCCTCCTTCTCCTTAACCCGGTCAGCAATTTTGGGAGCCTCCTGCAGGGTACTTTGATCCTTACTTCACTACTCTCCAAAACAATATCAATGTTAGTTTCTCTTCTCATTTTGAGAGTTATGGGGAGCAAGTTAATCAAAGGCTTAACACTATGGAGCAAAACTTATATGGCTATGGGGACAATCGCCTGAATACTTTTGGCCAACACATTCACGATACTATGTATAACCCAATCATGACTAGACTTGAGCAAGTGCACACTGGGTTACACACTGACATTGAGGATCTTGATGCTCGGTTTAATGATATGAATGTGAGTGGAAGTCATAGTGGAGCACATGGTGATTCTTCCTCGAGTTACTCAGATATTGAGGCACGGCAGCAGCGCATCGAAGAAGACATTCACAACATCAATGCAAGTCTCACGGGTTTCTCGGATCATTTCTATTCCTTATTCCCGGCTCCGACTCCTCCGCCATCATTCTATCCTTTTCATCCATATTTTCCTCCACCGCCTCCACCACAAGATGATTGATTTGGGTAAATTGGTGAAGGCCTCTCTTTTTGGTATTTGATGCCAAAGGGGGAGAAGAAGAGAAAGGAGTGGATAGTCTTACAGGGATCTTACTCTTGGTGAAGATGAAGACCCTCTTGCATTTACATGCATGAACTATGAACTTTTGAACTTTTTGCATTTCATGTTTATTTGCTCCGCATGAACTATTTGCTATTTGGGCTTGTAATACTTATGTGTGTGCTTGGACCCCTTTAAAATCGGTTGTGATGAACTAGTTGTGCTTAATATTTATTTACTTATCTATCTTTGGATGTGGTTGATGAGGCTAACAAATTTTTGAATATTGGATATGTATATTCTCTTGCCTCGCTTCCATTTTGTAGGGGAAATTCCGCCAAAATTTTTATATCAAGACATATGTGTGGAATTCAATAAAAAAATTATAGGCACATATGTAGAGGAGTTATTCTTCTACTCTTAGAATTTTAAAGAAGTCTTACTCTACCTTACTATACTCAAATTGAATATGAGTAAGTCTTTCAAAATTCTTTCTCAAGTCTATCTAATACCTAGTGTATGAAATAGGCTTGAAAAACTCATTTATATCACTCCTTTGCTTAGTTGTCATCAATTACCAAAAAGGGAGAGATTGAAAGCATCTAGGCCCCTAAATTGTGTTTTGGTAGTTAATGACAACTATAAGTGGACTAACTGTTTCATTGAGTTTTATGAGAGTAGGATGGTCCACAAATGAATAGTTGAAAAGGAGCATATGGCGCAACAATCTAAGAAGAGACTCAAAATGGACAGCTCAAGGCAAAGGTATAACATAGAGATTTCATTTTTGCCGGTCCAAAAAAGAGTAGAGAAGAACTCGACCGGGTTTTAGGCTAAATAGCCGTACTATTAAAAGGGGCCGATATTCGTTTGCTCGGAAGTTTGCTAAGTGCCTTATGATCGAGTCTTTGCATTGCATACCTTAAGAAACATGGCACATGAGAGAAAAGATTCACACATAACGAGGTTTCCTGCACTTCACGCCTGAACCGGACAGTCCGGTTCGTTAGACCGGACAGTCCGGCACCCCCGGACAATCCGGTTGCTTACATCGGACAGTCCGGTTTATCTCCAGCTTCTGGGACAGAAAGTTTCGTCCAACCGGACTATCCGGTCCTGTATGGCGGACTGTCCGGTTAGGCTGTAATGGCTAGTTCTTACCACGCCGTTTTTGCAACAGTTGACCGTTGGGGGAGCTGGCGGACTGTCCGCCAGTAGCTGGCGGACTGTCCGCAAATGTCGCAGAAAACCCACCAACTCCTCCAAACGGCTAGTTTGTGTTGGTAGGCTATATATACTCACCCCTTGACTGCATGAGAGCTCTCTTGGCACTTGAAAAAGACACTAGAACATCTTTGAGCTCTCATTCACTCATCTCTCACTCACCATTGCTTAGTGATTGCATTCCTGTGAGTTAGAGACTGTTTAGTGCATTGCATCAAAGAAGTTGATCATTGAGGCACTAGTGGGATTCCAAGCAAGCGTCGTTGTCTTGTTACTCTTGGAGGTTGCCACCTCCTAGACGGCTTGGAGATCGTGTGAGCCACCGAGCACTTAAAAGGAGATTGTGAAGGTGCCGTGGCCAAATTTGTGGGAGGTTGAGCTCACCTCGCCGGAGCGGTGAAGAGCATCCTGGTGGAACCGAGGTTTGGAGAGGTTCTTTGATCGATTGGCTCAAGGACTAAGTGAAGACTTGGTAGAGGAGCAATCGAGTTCATTGAATCCACCTCAACGTGGATTAGGGGTGACCGGCAAGTTATCGACACCACGGGATAAATTCTTGTATCTTGAGAATTGGTTCTTACCTTGCAATTCTTTATCGCATCTACTCTTGTGCAAATTTACATTCCTAGATTCTAGCTTTGCTTGATCACCCTAGGTTGGAAACCCAACTTAGCTCGACTTAGGCTAGAAATTTAAATCTCTTGTTGTACTAATTAAATTTCCCCTAAGTGATTTGTTTTTAATTAAAACCGTCTATTCACCCCCCTCTAGCCGGTGTCCTTGATCCTACAACAAGTAGTCGTGAGCCAAGTGTGATGATCCTAGGCGAGAGAGGTGGGTGCCGGCGTCACGTGAGGCCGTGAGGTCGGCGGCACTGCCTCGAGCAAGGTTGGGGAAAGGAGGAAGAAGCCGATGTAGCTAGGTCTGATTCGTTACCCTAATCTGGGTTCCAGCACGAGTACACAGAGTCAGGCTTACGGCCCATAAGGATACACGGGCTCCCGGCCCATCGCGGCACGCAGGCCTCCATAAAGCTATTACATGGTCTCACGCCCACGATGATCCTGACATTTCCCCCTCCTTAAGTCGCAGCTTGCCCTCAAGGTGCGGTTGCACGGCGTCTGTTCTACAGGATGAACATATTCTCCCAAGTTGCCCATTCTGGTGGCCAATCCTTCCACTGCATCGGAGCATACGGTGTAACAGAACTGCCAATCTTTTTGAGGCAGACATCCATTACCTATATGGGGGCCGAGGAGATCTCAAGAGTGAGACATTGCAGCTGCTCATCCGTAGATACTTCAGTTTCAGGTGGTGGTGCCTTCTTCAGTTGTGGCACATGCACGATGGGATGAACTTGAGAAAATGTAGGAAATTGCAATTTGTAGGCCACCTTGCCCACCTTCTGTAGAATGAGGTAGGATCCGAAGTACTTGAAACTTAACTTGTGGTTGGCTCAGTGATGAATAGTTTGCTGTACATGAGGCTGAAGCTTCAGATACACCCAATCACCCACTGCAAATTCTCTTTCAACTTTGTGTTTGTCTGCTTGAGCTTTCATTCTTTGTTGGGCACGAAGGAGGTTCTGTTGTATGGCTTGTGTCATGGCAGATCATGTAGGTGTTTTACCAGCTGCCCACCGAGGGGTATACCCGAGGTGGTAAGTTTAGGTTGGGAGACGCCGAGATCAGGAACTCGAAGGTGTAAGGAACACAAGGTTTAGACAGGTTCGAGCCGCGATGTGCGTAATACCCTACATCCTGTATGGTGGTTTGTATTGCCTCGGGTGTTGATGTTCTCTGCCTATCTAGGTATCCCTGCCCTCCTTTATATATCCTAGGGGATGGGGTTCCTAGTAGGATTACAAGGTTGGACGCCGGATTATGCTGATCCAACTGGATCCAAGCCCTCTGCGCAAAGAGGAGTGCTTGACGTACCTCCGGGTCGTGGCTGCGCTCGAGGATGGCCGTGACCCTGGCAATGTTGGCCACCGGGGTCCTGAAGCCCCGCTCGCTGACGGCAGCAAACTCGGGGTCAAGCTCGCGATGCATAGATCGCCTACGCTCGTTAGCTCTCCTCCGCCGGATTGTTCGGGCCCTGTTACTGGCCCTCCGCGCCTCACGATCGGCGTCATTCTCGTTACCGGCATTGGCCGTGATCTCATCGTCGGAGATCACGTCAAAGTTATCGATGGGGAGATCCCCACCGTCCTCGCCTTCTTCGGCCATCAGCACCTGGCGGGAGGAAAGTTCATGAGAACTTTCGTCGACTAGCTCCGTCGACTCCTCCGCCGCGGTGGCCAATGGCCTACCTTCCTGGAAAGGCAATGGCTCGAGGTGAGCCACGAGCCGGCTCTCTGCCTCGAGTAGATTGGAGAACTTCATGCCCTTCCAATGCACGATGTGCCCCTTTGGCGAGGAGGCGATCACCAAATCACCGGGGCCAGAACAACCCGAAGCCTCCCGACACACGGTGGCTTCAGGGTTTCCGTCCCGGAGCAGCAGGTCCAGATCCTTCTCTAACATGAAGAGGGATCCAGGCGCGTTAGCCTCCTGAAGATCAGTGGCCGATTCGCACAAGCCGGGTTGAGTCCGACCATGCGAATCCCTAGATTGGAACAAGTCCAAACCAAGAGAAGTTGTCGCGACACCAGAGGAAGTCGAGCTTGGAACAGATTCCATCTCGACCTGTGCCGCGGAAGCGTGGAGCGACAAGTTATCGAGCTCGTCGACAAGCTTGTCGAGGCCGCTGCGAAGATCCGCAGCGACGGTTTTTGGCGTCATGTCGACGAGGAATCGCCGAAAGTTGCCCGCACCATCTGCGATGCAAACCCACGAGCCAAAAACAAGCGTCGTACCCTGAGAGGGAACTGACCTGATGAATTTAAAAGATGCCATCGAGCTCGCCGGTGGATCTTCAACGCGCTCCCCTACCTGGTGCGCCAGCTGTCGGTGTTTAACCGGCTACCCACCGAGGGATATACCCAAGGTGGTAAGTTTCGGGTGAGGGAACGCCGAGATCAGGAACTCGAAGGTGCAAAGAACACAAGACTTTAGACAGGTTCGGGCCGCACGGAGCGTAACACCCTACGTCCTGTATGGTGGTTTGTATTCTCTTTGGTGTAGAATGACCTAATGATCCTCTGTTTTGAGGGGGGTCCCTGACCTCCCTTATATATCCGAGGGGTCAGGGTTACAAAGATGCTAACCAACCCCCTCCGAGGGATCACACCAGAACTGGTCTCGAATAGATCCTCTCCGTGTTGGTTAGCTCTATCTCCTATTTAAACGGGATAAACAAGAGATAAACAAAATGAATAAGAGATAAGACGGGCTTAATCTCTTAAACTCCGTAACATGCCCAGCCCGGTGGCCCCGGGTCTGACAAGAAGTCCTAGTAGGATTACAAGGTATGAATCCTAATAGGATTACAGTGGAATCCTAGTAGGAATCAGATTTATTTTTCCTCACGGGTAGCTTCCTTACACCCAGGGGATCTATCCCTCACAAGCCCCCGAGCTCTTCATAGCCGAGTACTGCAGGCATTTCGAGTACTTTCGAAGTAGTCTTCAGCTTCTTCTGAAACTCCGTCTTGAAGGTCTTCTTTGAGTATTTCCTTGGTTGCATCGAGGCTATGAGGTGCTCATGCCCCGAATAGCTTCAAGTCTTCTTTTGTATGGGATGCATTGGAAAATCGCACTCCATATGGAGTAGCTCCCGAGTCTTAGGTTTAATCGAAGAATCAAGCTAAGGGTCAAATTAGTCTTGAATCTTCTTTTCTTATCCTTCGAGTACATTCGAAAAATAAGTAGTCGATGACACGTATCCTGCAGCCCCCGAGCCTTGAATCCAAAACCCTTAGGTTCGGAAAAAAGGTCCAAGAATCGTGGCATTAGTGTTACTCTGCAATCCCGAGAAAAACTCTTCGCCTTCTGCACAGTGAAATTGAGCCTCCCGCTGGTTTATTTAACCTCGCGGTTACTTAGGGTTTCTTCTGCACTCTCAGTCTTCATATGAGTCGTCTTCGAGTAGTTTTGCGGCGTCCAGCCCCCGAGCTTACGAGCCAGGAGAGCCGAAGGAGCCATGTCGAATAGTGTGCATCGCCCAGCCCCCGAGCCTGGGAACTAGCGGAACTGTAATGGCACGCCGTACTGCCTGGAGGGTTGTTGCCAAAGCTTGATCTGAAAAAAGATAATGCATACATTATGTAGCATAATGCGAAGATACCGAGTAGTACTCAGTGATAATGTGAAGACACCAAAATTTATTCGGTGTAAAAGTTGCTGTGTCGAGCTCTTTTTTAGGCCATTTAAATCTCCCGAGTAGTCCACCCTTTACCTAAACCCGGCCCTAGTTTAGCCTTCGCCAAAAGCATGTACAAGTCGCTTAGGTCTCTAGCCTTCGCTCATACAGGACGGGTCACTTAGGTCATGACTGGAGACCCGAGGTTTCACGGATCAAGTCATTTGCTACTCGAGTAGATTAGCGACCGTTAAGAGGAGACAACGAGCAGAAAGTAGTCATCATGCGACAAAGAGGATGCGCAGTGCGCAAAAGGTAGTCGACGAAGTGTAGCTCTGGAAGGTTGCAATGCCCATCGAGAGTCGTACACGGATAAGTAGTCGGCGAAGTGTAGCTCTGGAGGGTTTCATGCCCATCGAGAGATGTACACGGATAAGTAGTCGGCAAAGTGTAGCTCTGGAGGGTTTCAATGCCCGTTGAGAGACGTACACAGATAGGTAGTCGATCATGGTGTAGCCCCCAGGGTTTCATGCCCGTCGAGAGGCGTACCCAAAAAGATAGCCGATCTTGAGAAGAACAAGTCGGAAAAGGTATAAGTCACTTAGCTTGACTCGTGGACGAATGTCGACGAAGCCGTCGAGCTCGTTGATGGAGCTGCAACGGTTTGTTGATGAAGCTCGACTAGTCAGAGTCGATTCCGACTAGTTTTCAAGTCGAGACGAGTAGTTGATGTAGTCGTTGCTATGAGGCTCGCCCTCGACTAGTTTCTAGTCGATACGAGTAGTCAAAGTAGTCGTCAGCGGGCCGCCGATCATCCTCGCGAAGTTGAAGTGATCGCCGGCGGGCCGCCAAGCCTTCTCGTGAAGTCGATGTAGTCGCTAGCGGGCCGCCGAGCCTCCTCGCGAAGTCGAAGTAGTCAAACTCGTCACTGCTGCGCGGACATTGCGGCACAAGCCGAAGTTGAACCAGGTCGACGAGGTCGGCGACTGCAGTGCATCGACGTTGCAGCGCGAGGTAAAGTCGAGCCGAGTAGTCGAGGTCGATGTAGCCGTTCGCTGAAGGATCCAATCTCGAACTCGATGAATCGATCCGCCGATGCATATGTACGAAGTAGCAATCCGCCACCTTGAGTGGATTGATGTTGATGAAGAGGTCCTTCAAATTCACCCAATGATCACGACGATCAGCCCCTACCTGGCACGCCAGCTGTCGGTGTTTTACCGGCTGCCCACCGAGGGGTATACCCGAGGTGGTAAGTTTAGGTTGGGAGACGCCGAGATCAGAAAGTCGAAGGTGCAAGGAACACAAGGTTTAGACAGGTTCGGGCCGCGATGTGCGTAATACCCTACGTCCTGTATGATGGTTTGTATTGCCTCGGGTGTTGATGTTCTCTGCCTATTTAGGTATCCCTGCCCTCCTTTATATATATCCTAGGGGACGGGGTTCCTAGTAGGATTAGGAGGTAGGAGTCCTAGTAGGATTACAAGGTATGAGTTCTAGTAGGATTACAGTGGAATTCTAGTAGGAATCAGACTTCTTTTTTCTCACGGGTAGCGTCCTTGCGGTACCCAGGGGATCTATCCCTGACAGATCGCTCATTGAGCCATTCTTGCAAGTCAGTGATAGAAGAAGCGTCGGCTGGTACAATACCGAAGTGCCTAGGTGGATGCCCATATAATACCTCAAAAGGAGTTTTGCCCAGAGCTGAGTCGTGTTGTACCAATATTCTGCTAGCGAGAGCCACTGTGACCATTTGGACGGACAAGCTTGAACCAGACATCTCAAATAAGTTTCTAAACATTGATTGAGTCTCTTTGTTTGACCATCTATCTAGGGGTGGTAGAAGGAGCTCATGTTCAGTGTTGTGTCTGTAAGCTTGAACAGCTCTTTCCATAGTGTGCTAGCGAATATTTTGCCTCTATCAGATATAATGAAGCTAGGCAGGCCATACAACTTATACACATTGTTGAGAAAGACTTGAGCAACTGACAGTGTTGTATAGGGATGTGAAAGAGGAATGAAATGGCCATACTTGGAAAATTTGTCAATTACCACCAATATTGTATCCCAGGAGTTGGACTTGGGTAAGCCTTCAATGAAATCCAAGCTTATAGTGTGTCATGCCTGAGATGGCACAGGGAGTGGTTGTAGAAGAACGGGAAGCCGACAATGTTCAGTTTTGGCCTGACAACACACTTAGCATTTGGAAATGTATTGTTGGATATCTTGTTTCATGTTTGGCCAAGAAAACAGTGATTTCACTTTGTGTATGTTGCAGCAATACCACTGTGCCCCCCTCCCCCAAGCCACTTGAGTGTAATGTTAACATGACAGCCTGATGAGCCTCTGAATGATTGCCCAGCCATATCTTCCCTTTGTGCCTGATTAGACCATCCACTAAAGCAAAGCCCTTGTCATTGGCGCCAGTGATGCTCAATTCAGTTAGGAGTTGCCTGGTTTGTGGATCCTGATGATACCCTTCCACTATTATTTCCAGCCATCTTGATGTGCTTGCAGACATAGCATTTAGATCAGCAAAGGTGGATTGCCTTGATAAGGCATCAGCTGCCTTGTTGTCCAAGCCCTTTTTGTATACCAGTTTGTATTGGAGCCCCAAGAGTTTGATGAATGCTTTCTGTTGCATGCTCTGGTGGATCTTTTGCTCTCCCAAATGCAGTAGACTCCTGTGGTCAGTCAGAATAGTGAATTCTTTGTGTTGCAAGTAGGTTTCCATTTGGTTACTGCCATGATCACTGCCAAGCACTCTTTTTCATAAGTGGATAGGGCTTGTGCTTTGGGCCCCGGTGCTTTGCTCAAGTATACTACAGGGTGGTTATCTTGCATTAAGATAGCTCCAATTCCGGTTGCTAATGCATTAGTTTCCACTGTAAAGCCTTTTGTGAAATCTAGAAGTGCCAAGACAGGTGCTGAGATTAGTGCTTGTTTCAAAGTACCAAAGCACTGTTGGTGTTGAGGAGTCCACAGAAAAATAGTGTTCTTCTTGAGGAGGTCAGTGAGAGGTCTGCTAATGACTACATAGTGTTTAATGAATTTTCTATAGTAACCAGAGAGGCCCAAGAAACCTCTTAGTTTGTTCAAATCTATTGGGACAGGCCAATCAGTTACTGCTTGGATTTTGGCAGGGTCAGTGGATACTCCTGCTGCACCGATTATATAGCCTAGGTGCTCCAATGACTGCTGGGCAAATGAACATTTAGAGTGTTTGAGCAAAAATTAATTCTGTTATAAGATGCTGAACACTTGCTGTAACTGAGTGACATGGTCCTCCAGAGTTGGGCTATACACCAAGATGTCATCCACAAATACTAAGACACACTTACTGAGCCATGGGGCAAATATGGTGTTCATAATTTGTTGGAATGTTGCTGGTGCATTTGTGAGGCCAAATGGCATTACTTTGATCTCCCAATGCCCATGGTGGGTCTTGAATGCTGTCTTGTGCTCATCCTCTGGCAGCATTCTGACTTGGTGATATCCTAACCTCATGTCCAATTTTGTGAACCACTTGGCACCTTTTGGCTCATCTACTATGGGAAGGGGGTATTTGTTTTTCACTGTAATAGAATTTAGCTGCCTATAATCAATGCAGAACCTCCATGTTCCATCTTTTTTCTTGACTAAGCCCCTAAGCTTTCTCACCTTTATTTTTGTGCACTTGGATACACAATCTTTAATTACAGTCAGTGCAATTCTCTTTTCTTTGTGAGTGAATCTCATCTTCTTCCTCTTCCAATGGACCCACATGGGACTGTGTTTCTCCAACTAGTCCATGCCCAGCACTATGTCATAATATTGGAGGTCAAGTACTCTGGCCTTTGTGGTAAAAGCGTGTCCTTGAACCCACCAAGTCAGATCTAGGACAGTCGTGTTACTGACCAATTTGTTACCATTGGCTACCGTTACTTGCACCTCTGTGGCCTCAACTAGGTGGAAGTTCAGTTTCTGGACAGTAGCAGAGTTGATGAATGTGCTGGAAATACACGAATTGACTAGAATGAGGACTTCCTGACTGCCAATCAACCCTTGCAGTTTCATTATCCTTCTGTTAGTGATTCCTTCAATTGCAGCCAGAGATAAAGCTAGAATTTCTTCCTCACTGGATTCATCCTCTTGCTCTAGTTATTCTCCATCCATGTC
The DNA here is from genome assembly GCF_002211085.1 of Panicum hallii. Taxonomy (NCBI): domain Eukaryota; kingdom Viridiplantae; phylum Streptophyta; class Magnoliopsida; order Poales; family Poaceae; genus Panicum; species Panicum hallii. The sequence goes on from NC_038050.1 coordinate 54,674,462, forward strand.
CTCAATGTTCATAACCTCCAAGATTTCCTCTAGAATGTGCAAAGGTATCTGATTTGGGCATTTATGATTTTTGTTCCACTTAGCACCATATTTCATGCACAAACCTTGTGCTCTCCTTTGAGCTCTGAGGGTAGTTAGCTTGTCTTCCCATCTAGGTTTCTAAGTTGCGCTTGGTGTTGATGATGGTGTTTGTTCAGTTGGAGTGGAACCCAAAACACCAGCTAGGTGAGCTTGCTGGCAGAGATCTTGGACTAAACTTGCCTGCCTCCTATGGAGATCTTGAGTGATACCTCTTAGAAGAGGCTTCCAGCAGATCCTCCTGCATGAGAGCCAAGGACAGAGTGCCATCAAGGAGTGTTATAACGTTGCTTATGTTATATCTCAACCCATCCAAAAACTTCTGAACAAAGAAAACATCATCGATGTTGGGGTTATGAACTAAGACTTTGTGCTTGGCCTGTTCAAATCTCTCAGCATACTCTACAACTGTTTTGGTTTGTCTAATGGCAAGAAGTTCTCTCATGTAATTCCGGTATAAGTCTCGGATAAATTTGGCTTCTACTGCTACACAAAGATCAGGCCAGCTCTCAACAGAGTGTTGTGCCTCATAGGTTTGAAGCCAAAGGGCAGCATTGCCACTAAAATTGATGGTGGCAAAAGGTGCCCATGGATGCACAGGGACAGCATACATAGCAAGTACTTCTCACACTTTTCTCCCCAAATCTTAGGGTGTTCACCAACAAATTTAGGGAAATCTATCTTAGGCAACTTATACTCTCTGGGCTGATTGTAATGGGAACTTTGGCGCTTCTCATTGGTCTCTGGAACATCTAACACAACTGTATGTTGGGATTGGTTGGCAGACTCACTCTTGACCAGGGTTGATTAGATCTAGAGGTCGATTAGAGGGGGGTGAATAGTCAAAACTGAAAAATTACAACACTTAAAATAATTCTGTCAGTAACTTTTGGAGTCTCCGGATATTTTTCTAGAATCTCCGCAACTTCCGGATATTCCGAAGAAATGTCCAGACACTCCGGATAAACTTGCTGAAATCAAACTCGGCCAACCAAACCTCAACCAAAAGTAGATCAAAGTAATTTCCAAGGTTTATAGGCTTATTTCTACCCTTTTGCTCCTACTGCCTGCAGTCAAAATCTTTCCAATAAATAAACAAACCCTAGAATTCTAGTTCAAAACAAGAATAACAACAAGATACAAAGTAAATGCACAAAGACTCAAGGATTTGTATTTCAAAGTTCAGCTCCCCACAAGAAGCCTACGTCTCCGTTGAGGAACCCAAGAAGAACACTTACTTCTTGAGCTATGAAGCCTCCACTAAGGTCACTTACTATGTCGAGGTGGTCATACAAACTTCCCGGGGCACACCACAAGCTTGGGTGCTTGACGGGCGACGCCTAGCCGACTAGAAGCTTGAAGCTCCAAGAGTAATAAACATGAAATCCACCGGCTCGATGAAGAACCAAGTGCTCAAGAGATGGGAAATCAGCTCACTAGCACTCTCACTTGCTCTCCCTTCAATTTCCCCTCGATCCCTCACCAAATCTTGCTTGGAAGTCAAAGGAGGGAGGGAGTAGGGCTCTTGAATGCTCAAGAATGAGGCAGGTGAGTTTTAGGTCGGAGAGAGTTAATGTGGAGGAGGTGAAGAAGTATTTATACCCCAGCCCCCAACAATAGTCGTTGGCAGGTTAAGTTCCGGAGACTTCGAACAATTCTTCGAAGATTCAGGATAACACCACCGGAGACACCGAAAATGTACGGAGACTCCGCACATGTCCGAACTCTGGACACTCCGCAGAAATCCCATGTCCGGAGACTCCAGAAAAAACTTCGAAAACTCCGGACTTTTCTGCAGGATCACTCTAAGGATAACCCATGTGTTGTGTGAGTGCAAAGGTGTCTCTCATAGGTTTTTTAGATCATCTTGAGCACCTTTTTCTACGCAAAGCGAGTACATTTCTTGTCCCTCTTGATAGTGCGGCATCCCCACACTCAATTTCAAAATATAAACAAATTAAATCTTCATGAATCTTTGCTTTGCAACTTTCATTTCCTTTTTGGTAGTCATATCCTTTCATTGATTCATCTATCATATGTAGTACCTGCTCATCACGCTCATAGATTGCATTAGTCCCACAAGCGTATGTCATTAATCAACTAAAACCTACTAAGCGGGTCTAGATGTTCTTTTCAAGGGTGTGATGGAGAAAGATGGACTTCTCATCGGCACCCTGGTGAATTTGTGCAACGTGGTGGCCGTTGGCCCACCCCCTCTTCCTCGCGTGGCGGGGCTGGTGGCGGAGAAGCAGATGTGGCTTCCTCCAACGCCTTCATGTGCGATGTGAGATTGATGATAGACTTGTTGAGGTTGGCAGCGATCTTGTCGGCGGCGATGCTCCAAGTGTTGATGGCGTCGACGGTGTTGGCCAACTTGAGTTGTCCCGCTTGGAGTGCCTTGACCTCTGTGAGCAGAAGATCGAGCTTTTCTTCCGCTGTGGTCATCCTTGAGGTAAGGGTTGGTGGCTTCTTCTCACGGTGTCTAGGTTTGGGAGGTGGTGGTGGTGGGGTCGGGGTTGGTGAATTGTGTGGTGGTAGGCTTGTGGAGGTGGATGAGATCACCAGCGTCAACAATTCCGGCAGGACGAGGTCGCCATGTCTGGGAATTATAGAATTTGATGGCGAATTGGAAGAAAAATTTTTCTCGAATCGCCCCCAAATTGCACACCGCTCTGGTGGGACTCGGGTCACAACTTAATGGAATTACAGCTCTAGTACCAAATGTGACGATCCTAGGCGAGAGAGGTGGGTGCCGGCGTCACGCGCGGCGGTGAGGTCGGCGGCGCTGCCTCAAGCAAGGTCAGGGAAAGGAGGAAGAAACCGATGTAGCTAGATCTAGTTCGCTATCCTCATCTGAATTCCAGCACGAGTACATAGAGTCAGGCTCACGGCCTATATAAGGATACACAGGCTCCCGGCCCATCGCGGCATGCAGACCTCCATAAAGCTATTACATGGCCTCGGACCCATGATGATCCTGACACCAAGTCAGGTGCCCTTCGCGGACAGATGTTCTGTGTGATATTTGTAGTACAATTCTGGAATGTGTGGCTCACCCGATGCTACGGGTTTGTTAGGTATACCTACGGAGTGTCTAGATTAATTGTATCATGGGTTGGTTCTGGAGTCATCCGATGTAAAAACCGAGCCTACGAATGAATTTGTTTGGTTTTGAGAGCTATGCCAACTCCTCAGCAGCACCGCGCCTTGTGTGATCCCTCAAACCAAACCAAACACGCTGTTATTGTCTCCCATTCATTGCCGGAATGTACGTATTTAGCCATACGCTAGAACAATGCAAACTTTATTAATCTCGCTTGGCGAAGAGGAAGACGTGGGGAGCTTCTTTCGGCATGGAGCTTATTAATCTTTGACAGAAGAGTGGCAACAAGCAGTGGCACATCGTAGTCAAAGGTCCTCCCAACCAATCCACGTTGAGTCATCGACATAGGCGTGAAGGCAGCTATCGATCAATGAGCGAAAGCAAGCAAGGATTTCACATTCGCTAGCTGATCGGCACCACCACTCACGCGCATGCAAGAGACTAATTTACTCCCTCTATTCTAAAAATTTATTAGATTTTATTTATTTAGAGTCAAATAATTATGTAATTTTGAGTAAGTTACACCAATATCTATGTAATCAAATTAGTTTCATTAAATCTGCAATGAAATATTTCTTCATGGTGTATTTATTTTGTATTATAGATGTTATATACTTTTTAATAATCTCGATGAATATTAGAGAAGTTTGAATTTGAATAAAACTAAAGTATCTTACATTTTGAAATGGAGGGAGCAGTAAGTCTAACCTAGATGCAGAACAAACACACTGTCATCAGCTCATAAACATATGTTGCCAACCCTGTCATTTATCTCCCTGCCCATATATACAGACTTACCTCGCCGCCCCTGTTTCATTTCGTTTTCCCTTTTAGTCTACATACTCCAACTTCTTGTTTCAGTCCCGCTAACCACAACTGAAGAGAATGGCAGAACAGAATGAGGTAGGAGAGGACGGGCGGATGTTATTTGAGAATGGAGGGCATAGGGAGGAAGCTTTAGAGCCATGTTAATGATCCAAGTAGTACATTCCGAGAACTATGTGTCTTTCTTGAAAGAAACGGTGTTGTTGATGGCAATGGGCGTACGCGCGCGTACCTCTTCTTATGTTACTGTCTTCTCAACCACATAGAGAGCATCTTACCTGATCATATGTCGTCAGCACCAGCAGCAGTATATGCCTGATATCTCATCCGTACTAGCTGCAAGCAAAGTCATTGGTCTAGCAGCCCCTTTTCTCTAAAATGTTACAAATCTCAAGTAAAAGTAAATTAAAACAAGATGTTATGGAAAAGAAACTATGTTGGGCCAGAGGTAAATTCGGGCATACACTACTACAAATTAATTTTCACTGCTAGAACTAAATCTATTTTCACCGCCAGTTTACGTGCCGGTGGTGAAATATCGGCAGTGAAAATACTCATTTTCACCGTCGGTCCGTAACATAGGCCAGCGATGATAACCCATTTTCACCGCCGGTCCATGTTACGGACCGGCAGCGATAATCCTTCCAAGGCAATATTCTTTTCAGCTCAATTTTCACAATAAAAGTACATTTCAAAGATATAATATGATTCACATGTACTGACATCAAATACAAATCAATCTCACAAAGTAAAATATATCAAATGTTATTACAAGTGTCACATGTTCATACATCGAATAAAATCACAAGTCCATTCTAGACGTCTGGCAAGTTCTATAGGAGTTAATGCACACCTCTGACAAGTTCCATGACATACTGCAGATCTCGAACTCTAGCTGTTTGTCATACATGTGGTTGAGAGCTAACACATCTCTCGTTTCTCCAAACTACATTAGCTTATGAGTGCCAAGGAGCAGAGAACGAGCTCAATCTTCAGAGCTGGGACAATAATTATTGAGGCCTCAAAGAGCATCTCGAGCAGCAATCCTGCACACAATTGCATCGGGCATTGCAGATACCATAGTTCTTGGGGAGGTATCTTGTAATGCTGCCAGTAGAAGGAAAGCCAGTTAGAATGGATAGTTGTTATAAGAACTATACGGTCCATAACATAGGATCAAGTTCATTAACAAACCTTCAGGAACTAGGGGAGCATGCATAGCCAGATTCAAAGTTGCATACAACAGTACCTTATTTAGAGAGCACTTCAACTACAGTCCCATTTGCCAGCTCATGATCACAAAATTATGAAGCATGAACCAAAGTACCAAACACATTGTCAATGCCAACTATTACAAGTTTGTTTCAGGATTGGGTACAGCTTCCAACGACCAACGGGTTCTAAGTTCTAAATTATCATAGCAGCATGCAACTGATGGGTGTGCAAACTTCAGTAAGTTAATACTTTCATCCTAAATCATACCTCCTCATCTGAAGCATCAAAACGAGCTGGAAGGACGTACGTCGTGTCATCGGAGATCCCGCATGGTTGATGCGGCCAGCACAATTGAAATCGTTGATGTTAAATGTTGAGGTGATCCATTAATTCAACAAAATAGTTTAGTAAGATTGGCCTGCATCACGTCAGTTAGCCATCATACGCAGCAGCTGATTCCAAGCTGTAAGAAGAAACATGCCATTGTTTCTCCTTTTGTTTCTAATGTAATGGAACAGAGCACTTCATTCACTTAGAGAACTAGCTGAAGACCAAGGGCGTGTTTGGTTCTCCCAGACATTTCATCAAACAGCATGCATGCATACCTCAGCTCACTTTGGCGTCCTGCGGCCGTGTGCGAGGGAAATGCTGCCTCGGTCCTCGCCGCGGGTGGGGAAGGTTCTGCCAGGCTGTGTGGCGGCCAGGCTGCGCGACGGGCTGTGGCATGGCGTTGGGGCGGAGGCCATCGACCGGGTGCCGCAATCGGGCGCAGTCCCCGCAGCGTCGGACGCAGTAGGACGACGAGAAATTGTGGTTCCGCGGCGGGGTTGGGCATCGATTCGCTGAGGCGGACGCTGCGGCGGCGGTGCCGCTTGCTGTAGGGCGCCGCTGGCGCCTGCGCCCCACCGGCGGCGGCTGCCTCGTCCACGGCCGGTGCTGCATTGCAACATCAAAAATACACATTTGCAACATCAAAAATCAATATTTGCAACATCAAAAAAATACATTTACAACATCAAAAATCAATATTTGCAACATCAAAAAACACGTACTAAAATGCATCAAACATCTGGATGTAAAGAACCACCGCAACATCATATCTCTGTTTCATACAACATCTATTCAAATTTACGCAATATTAAAATAAAACTAATGCAACATCAAATTTATACAGGTGCAACATGGAAAAAAACTGTCTCCACGAAATCAACCAGCAAGAAGAATACCTCTATGCCAATATGAATTTCGACCTCAACATCTTGAATTAACCATTGCAATATTTAAAAAATTCTACTGCAACATCAAGGGGTTCGCCGCCCACGGATCTCTCACCGCCGGCCTGGAGCTCGCCGCCGGGCACGCTGCCGACCTCGTGCATAGCCGCCTCGGAGATCCCACCACTGCCTTTTCGCGCCGCCACCCACGCGGGCGAGGTCCTCCTCGACGGCGTCGGCGTCGACCTCCTCCGTTACGCGCGACACCACGTCGTTGGTGACCACGTGGCCCACGCTCTCGAACAGCGCCGCCAGCTCCGACCGCGAGATCCGACGTCGTCGTTCGCCTCGAACTTGCGGAACACGCGCTCCATCTCGTCCTTCATCTCCACTAGCGCTGGGGTCACCGGCGCCGAAGAAGACGACGGCGCCTTCCTCGGCGATAGGGACGACGGCATGCTGCACGCTGAGGAGGAGGACGGCGAGGATGAGAGGGCGCCAAGCTTGTCGTCGCCGGCCTCATGCGGCGGTCGCGGAGCAAGGGGAGTAAGGGGAGAGGGGGCTGCGCTTGCAAAATGAATGGTTGCAGCGTGGAGAAGCGGCGTGCGGAAAAGGATGATTGGTTTCTTTAATTGGAGGTGCTTTTGACGGTCGACGTGCCGGCTAATTCTAGCTACTCCATCGAACGCCCTGACTATAGCATTCCTAAAGTTATTTTAGCTAGGCACGGGTGGACGCGAGCCATTATGGAAAGGCCTTTCACCGCCGGCCCAAAATATAACCAACTTTGGTAGTGAAAATAATTATCACTGTTGGTCCGTAGTTGGAGCCGGTGGTGATAGTCAATTCTATTTTCACCGTCGGCCCGTGCCACGGACCGGCATAAAAATTATTTTCACCAACAGTTCCAATTGAAGCCGGTGGTGAAAATAGCGGTGGTGAAAATAGTGGTGGTGAAATTAGTTTCTGCAGTAATGATATTGATTTTCGTGGTTGAGCAACAATAAAAGATGTCTCCTTAGGGAGCTACATACGAAGGTCAGTATTGATCTACATTAATTAAGTTATATTAACACTCCATGGCAAAAGAATTGTGCAAGTTGCTACTTTAGTTAGATATAAATTTATTATACTTGACTAAAACATCTGTAAGACTCAATTTTTCATATAGAGCGTTCATCTTGAGCACTGTACACTGGAATGTCTATTTATGTCATTTCGGTAGTAACTAAGAGTGCAATCAAGGTCCTAAAATACAAATTCTTAAAAAGAGATATCGAGAATAGAATGTACAATACCTGGGTTTTTAATTTAACTTGTGGGGGTAAAATCATGCTCTCATCTAGACATGTTGCAGCTCACTTTTCATGGCCATAAATTCGGATGAGAAGAGATGAGAACATGGTTATTTTAGCGGAGGAGTTGGAACTTCACGTTCTTTATTATTTGCGAACTTCTTTTATCAAGTTCGCAGGTGTCATGTTAGATCATGTTAGTGAATTTATATCACATTAGTATTATTTATTTATATATATAAAAAAATTCTTTCTACACGCACAGTACACAATACACAATGTAAGAGTTACATATATCGTTATTGTTTTTCAAGCCTTATCACACATTTGTCGTGTTACACCATGTTAGGCCTATTAGATGATCTAATAGGTTGATTTTTCTCTAGTTGTGATATTTTCTAAAATAAAAATAAAGATAATATATTCATCTATTACCTCCTAGGAGGTAATAATTGGCTATCATAATCTAAATGACAGAGTAAACACGAGCATTTCGATTAGCTGTGACCCTAAATTAATATACAAACTTCTAATAGTTATGCACTTAAAATGCTAACCCGTATAGGAGCACAAATGATTAAACGTTACTTGTGCTTTTTTGTCTGGTTGTTTTTTATTTATTTAAACCTAACTAATGAGTCCAACCTAGCAGTACCAGAGCAACGCACTGTCATGAGCCCATAAACATCTGATGCCAACCCTGCTATTTATGTTGCTGCCCATAGGCACGACTCACCTCACCGGCCGCCCCTAGTTTCATCTGGCTTCCCCTTTCCACGCTGCTGTTTCGGCCCCGCTTAACCGTGGCTGAAGAGTGTGGCAGAACATATTGAGGTAGGAGAGGACGAACCGATCGACGTTATTTGAGAATGGAGGGCATAGGGGTGGAGCTTGAGGGCATGGTAGGAGACTCTAGTAGTCCGCATCCAATACGTGATGTCCTTTTTTGAAACAAACGGTGTTGTGATGGTAATGGACCTATTACGACATTCTTTTAGCTCGTGTCACGGGACATTCTTGTATATCGTCTTTCTCAATCATAGTGTAAAGTTGGTTGGTTGGTTGGTATTAAACTCCTACTTTGCCTAACATGTTACTCACTCCCATCCCAAATTATAGGTAGTTTTGGCTTTTTTTTTTAATACATAGCCTTTAAGATGATGTATCATTTGGAATTGACGGAGCATGACTATTAGCTAAAATAAATAAAATAAAATGCTATGAATCTGAAAGGAACTTAGTGTTGGGGGCAAATAAAAAAACTCACTCTTCAAAAATGTGCTATCAGACGCGCGCGCATCCAAGCCACGGGGAGCAGCCTGTCCGCATCATCCGCGAATCGCCACAACACTCGCATCGCACGCCTCCGAATTAACCAGCGATCACATCATCCTTCAATTTGGTCTCGGCTCTCCCAACTCAATTTTGGCCGCACATATGGTCTAGGTGGCCCAAACAAGTTCAGATTGAGATGGTGAGTCACACGAATTTTGGAGAACAAAATGCACGGCAGGTTGATGCAATCGTGAACGAGCCTTGTCATCGCCGAGGAAACAAATGACCAAGAGAAATTGAGAACGGAACACATCGTGAGAAATCCTCAAACAATTCACAAGGAGTAGTCGGTAGTGACCAAATTGCCAGTCCTCCTTCGCAAAGAAATTATCTCCAGCGCGATGTTGTTGTACAGATCCACCGCGGTCCGCGGATGTGTAGCTCGCCGAATGATACCGGTACGTTGTGATGTTGTTGGTGTGTTTTGGTATCTGTCATCATCATTAGTCATATTGTTATCTGTCGTCCATATGCTTACTATCCATGTGGTTACTCATTAGAATTTGGCATCTAGCTACAATAACATTAACATGTCCCTCCTTCATTTGTTGCCAGCCCTTAAGGATGTAAGTGGGTACCCAATAGTATTTTTTAGGTCAGCTAATTAATTATGACGTTATGCTACTCTAGTTAATTTCTTCTCCCAAATTATTTACGCAGAAGATCATTCTAATTTATTTTATTAAATATTTGGATTGACTCAATGACTCAAAATATATATAACTTGCATCCCTACGAGCTCTGCACATTAGCATGCTGCTATCTATGATATATCTCCAATATACCATGTCGTCTCAGGTTCGTTTCATCGCTCCTGATTCCGCGTCCACGCTGCTGGGCAATGGTTTAGTACCAATATACAAAGTTAAAGGATGAAATAGTAGAATGAGGCTAGACACAGAGGACGACCAACATTCTCTTTTAAGAATGGGAGTCGTCAGGAGAAAGACTCGAGGCCTTGCCAAAATTGTTAGCACTCTGAAACCTTGGTTGACTTTTGTAGAAAGAAACGGAATCGCTGAGATGTACTGTTTCAGAAATGGCATATTTCATTACATTCTCATGCGCATTTTTTTGCTTGGTTTGATGAATGAAATAAGTTGATCACAAGCACATATTTAGTTTAATAACGAGGAATGCTTCATCTCACCAAAATTTATGGAATGTCCAACCACCATAAATGGACTACTTATTCCTTCTTTTTGGAGGGTGAACATTCCATTCTAAATGAAGTGATTCATCAAATCAAACAATTAACGAGACTTAGGGGCCGTTCGGAGGGTATTTCCCGAATGGATTTATAGATAAAGTCAAAATTGGTGAAGTAAAAAGAAATTAAAAAAATAACTGATTTCATCTAGCTTCTAGTTCATCTTGATCTTAGTTTGTGAAATGGCTTCGCGCTACTGTAGCTCCTTTTGCGCAAAATAGGTGAAGTCCAAGCTGATATAACTCGTCCCAAACAAACCCTTATTGCCCAGGAAGTAGTAAATGACCAAGAGTTTGAGAATGGAAGGCATCCTGAGAAATCCCCAGACGATTATCAAGGAGTCGTGAGCCAAATTTCAACCTTTTTCTTGGAAAGAAATGCATCCAGCGTGACATTAGTTGCACAGATGAACATTGAATGTGCTGCTCGCAGGATGCTACATCCATATCTAAGCATTGTTGTCTACAATGGAGTGAACAAATTCCATTTTTAAGCACTTCTTATTTGGAAAATGAACCTTGTGCGCTTTTCAGACCAGCTCCTTCATTATTGCCTTATTGGTAACACCTTAGCAAAAATAGTAGTAAAGTAGACTACTGTGCCTTTAAGAATCAAAATGCGGCAGTAATTATATTTCTGCATAAACTGAACACTTTTATATGATATTCCTGTGATGATTCCACACAAGAAATGAATCGTTCAATAGGGCACAAAGTCGTCGATCAGCCACTAATGGTCGGTGGACAAGTCTGCAAAAGTTACATATCCTGAGAATAGACCAACTGGGATGAGCAGCCAAACGGCAAGGGAAAGGGTATTTAGCGGTTTTGAAAAATAGAGTAGGTCACTTTCTGGTGCTGCGCTTTCGGCAAGCAGACCTTTCTGAAAATGTTTCCTTTGTTATTTAGATGCCAGTTAGTGCACACGAAACAAACAAAATAGGTCTTGCAGGAACCATCCAGTTGAATCGTGAGGGGACGGGGACCCATGCATCTCTCTCAAGTCTCAATCACTTTGTTTTTCTGACCCTTTTTTTTGTACTTTTCCTCGCCAAGTGACGACAAATAGTTTATTGGGAGCTTTTTCATACAACGCAGTCGTCAGGATCTGCTGTTCTTGAAGAATAAATGAAATAGCGCAAATTGTTGCCCTGATAATTCTATATTGAGCCGTAATTTTAAAATGCAATTTCATAGTGATCATTGTGTCGGAATAGAACCGTATCAACATACAAATTTTGGGTGGTAAAAATTCTGCAGCGGGTTCCTATGGCAGCCAGCGCCTCCAGATGACACATCATACTTGGAAACACGTGCAGTTGTGAAATGGTAAACAGCCCAAGAAGTCTATAGAAGGCAAATAGCAACTATCTGAATTAGCACGATTGATCAAATAAGCAGCACATTTTTTTGCGCAGAATGGCAGCACGTCACAACAGTTCAAGAAGAGAAAGCAGCACATAAAAATATGGTCGAAATGAATGGAATTCAGATGGCTCTAGTTTATTCTCCTTAGCTAATCACAAGGTACCCGCCTTTTTGCACACCACTCATGTCGTCTGGGGCCCGAAGATTCCAATGGAAACGAAACGGAGAAGAAATTGTTAGCAAGCATCCCCTCTTAATTACAACAATCTTCCCTCTAGAGCACTGCAATTGCAACGATCAGCAGATCCTCTTGCCATCACTCAGTAACACAAAGCGCTAACTCAGAGAGAGAATATGCATTGCAAGCTTTTGCCTTTATCTTCCCTTCAAGGCCACAACATCGCCACTCGTTATCGACACTCGGGTGGAGATTGCACGAAGCACGATAAAACAGTGCACTTCAATCCCACTCCTAGCGGTTTAACAGATGCCCAAGTGAACGATTTGGAGGACACCCATTGTACCTTTTTGTTTCAGAAGGCAATGGTATGGGGAAGCCGCGACTTTAATCCCTAACTCCGCCAGCTGTTTTGCTTCTTAGCCTCAAATGTGGCTCCATCATTGAGCATGTCCTGCGCATCAGTTTCCATGCCGAGCTTTGACAGAGCAAGGGCTTGAAGATAGAAGGCTGTAGGCCACTCAGGCATGCAGACCTGGGCCTGCATAGCATCCCGGAGGGCAAGTTCTGCTTGCTCATTCATCAAGTAGGAAAAACTGCGCCTAGCAAAAACTGTGGCTGAGGGTGCTGACATCATTGCAACTAGCTGCATTACAGAAAACAGAATTGTCATAATTCAGGAGATCCAGATGCAGAAACGCATGATAAGTTATAAATACAATGTTGTGGGGGATATTGAGCAAGAGTGAGGAAGTAAAATTATGTCACAAGTGTTGTTAAATCCTTGAGCTAACAGGACGAGGGCCCAACCACTTAAGAATATTACTTCTGACCAGTTTACATGAGTTGGTTCTTTCTGTGATAGTCTCCTACCATAATTACAAACAAATGAAGAGAACAGGGATGTTGATACCTTGGAGTAGTAATCAATTGCAGTCTTAAAATCCTTGTCTCTAAATGCAATGTCACCAAACTTCTTTGTGTTCAGCATCTCTTGAACTTGCTGGGTCCATTCTTGAAAGGATAACTTCAGTTTTTTAACATGCACGAGACAAAATAGGCATATCTTAAAAAGCAAACAGGTATGGCTTCATAATTTCTAAAGACTTGTGCAAGTGTAAACGCAAAGAAAAAGATTTGGAAGTACATATCAGATTATGCCACAAAATGAAATGTGAAAAATACGTCCAAAGACTGCCAGCAGTACAATCTCCTAAATCTAACACTGATAAAAAAAATGCATGGTTACTCATGCAAAAATATTTGGCTTTTGGAATACAACAAGATATGATGCATTTTATATAAGTCAACTTTTCTCCACATAGCCAAGAGAAAACGTCACAAAAGTTCAGACTGGAAGGAACAGGGAGCTTTAAAACAATTTCAACAAAATAAATCTTGATGAACAAGATATCCTTAAGTCAAAGAGGAAACAAAAAATGAAGTGGTCGAGGATAGTGAGGAAACTTCATCACAAATTGATAGCATAAGTCATTCATCACTATTTCACAGTCAGTTACCTCATTTTCTGCACCCTCATCATCTTTATAACCTGTTTTAAGCAATATATCATGCACTGCTGTAAGATCCATAACAGAGCAGGCCTTCCCAAGTGGAGAAAGAATAGCTGGCAATACTGATGCGGCTTTTGTAATACCCATTAAAACATGTGATGCTACCTAAATTTGGAATCATGTCAGGAACGGATGATGTTACTAGAAGCATTAAAGGGGAAGAATACTTGGAAATAAATTGTTCGAGCTACTCACCTCCTTTTGCTTCTGAAGAGGACCAACAGAAGACAATAGATACTTTATGTTTGGTCTATCCCTAGCTTCAAATTGCAGACACTTTGACGCAAGATCGACCAATTTCGAAGCATCTTCATTAGCATACTGCCCTTCTAAGGAGGAATCCATCAGCAACAGTATATTCTTTCCCCTTATCAAATCTAGTGCCTGGAATTCCAAAAAAAATCAAATGAAACGAGAAATCCTTTGTCATAAATTACAGATATATCACAATAAAACACCTAACGAAGTCTCTTTATCATCCCATTATGTCATAGGAGTAGCACTGTTCAGTGGCGCAGGAAATCAAGTACCTAGCAATAGCTGTCAGTTCATGGTTCAAAGCTCACACCAATGCATCAATCAAGGGCTTTGCTTCAATACTCCGATTACCTCCCAGGAGGTAAGAGCTCAAAAAGGATCACAACCGCCGATCGAATAGATGAATCATTTAAATAATCAGGAAAAAGGAAAATCCCTTTCCTTATTCACTCACCATATCTCCACGCACTCAATCAATGAAAATTTAGCCAGGCCTGCCATATCTCCTTGCAGATTTATAGCAACAGAGTTAGAGAGGGGGAGAGTGAGGGAGAGGGGGGGGGGGGGGGGAGGCCAGTACGCTAAAAGCTAGAATCACGGAGGCAACATGAGCTGCCGCATGCAGGCGTCACGGCCTCATGGGCGACCAGCAACGGTAGCTGGAGCCATACACTTACGGGAAACCAGCACATTAATACACTAAATCCTGAATTTCCCAAGTTGTCACATGTGTTTGCTATTGTTCATGTAAAAAACCGTTACATAAAAGGTCACGCATTTGCATACAAATATCTACATGTCACCCAAAAAAAAGGTTATAAGAAAAAGTCAAATTAGGATCCTAATCGTATATGCATGTTAGATACAACATACACTTCTACAAATGCCTGATATTTTGCCTATTTTTCCTATCTTCAAATAAAAAATTATAGAAATATATACTTCTCCCATTACCTTCTAGGAGGTAATATGTGGTAATGACCACCTAGATCTATCTAAATAAACGGTTCACTGTTACTTCAGAGTACCGTAGCAAAACCTATCAATAAAACATTGTACCAAAAAGCAATGGGATGCAAGGGAATTGCTAAAAGATATTTCTGAAATCTATTCTTGAGAAAAAGCAAATGGAGCATACATGACTAGGAGGGATGTGCTTCCCGCTCAAAAGATCCAACAGGACAGTTCCATAGCTATATATCACACTCTCCGGAATTACTCTGCCTGTCATTCAAGATTCAAGCACAAAATATTCAGTGCAACCCAAAGTAGCGTAGTGTATGTAGTAGGGACCATATAGAAGATAAAGCAATTGACAAAAGGTATTCATTCAATGACAATCAGGAAACAAAAAAGTTCTACAGTTGTATTCTCAAGAGACATAGGTCATTAGACGTCCATTATTTAATTTCATAGATATCATAAATCAGCTAACATACAGCAATTCAGCTTCTAATAAGTTAACAAGTTGGTCTGCAGCCACCACCATCAGTGTCAGTTAATCATGAATGGGATAGCATCTATTAGAGAAAAGGTATTTCTTACCTGTTCGTAGAAACTCTGGTGGAGTGTAAGCCAGGTTGGTACTATAACTTTTTCCATCACGGCTGTTCTTCATCAGTCCAAAACTTGACAAGCGAGGATCACCTTCCTGATAGGAAATAGAAACTGATTACAACAGGTAAACAATTCCATAGGAAGCTACAGAAATCAATTACGAACAGGTTAAAAATTCAATAGGCAAAGGCAGCTACAGAGGACAGTAAAATTTCCAAAGTACACCTTTCAGATCAAAATATGATTTTTCACATAAGGAGAAAATGTAGCTACAATGCAAAAGCCAGCAAGAAAAAAAAAGGTACAATGCAAAAGTGATCAGCAGGAAAAGAATGTAGTTAAACCTCGTCAAAAAGTACTCTATAAGCATTCAAGTCATGATAGATCTTCCGGTTCTCTGCATTGCAATGGTCGAGTGCTTGCGCGATGAAATATGCTACCCTCAACCGCATTTCCCATGGCAATGGCTGCTTATCCCCTGCACAAAAAGGTAGGCCACAGCACAGTCAATCAAGGGAGAAAAAGCAGACAGGGCACAATCACCTACTCCGGGCAAACCACATTTTCGCATGATCTGCACAGGTCAAATGCAGCAATGGTGAAGGACATAAGGTGCATTAAGTCATTGAGTTAATGCAGAGGAGTTTGAGATTCACGGTTGGTGCGATCCACCCCCGATGATCATCATGAAGTACGTCACCACAGACGACACCACACCAGACCGCAAGGCCCGTAACAGAAAAGGCTGGAGTACCAATACCAAGCGGATATGGCTAAGGATACGGAGGGGCTGGGGAGAGAGCGTACAGTGGAAGAGATGCTTGGAGAGGGTGTCGTTTGGCATGTACTCGGCGACAAGCAGCCTCTCGTCACCCTCGGCGCAGCAGCCAATAAGGTTGACGAGGCGCTTGTGGCGCACCTTCCCCACGCCCGCCGCCTCCGCCTGCAACGGCAGCCACACTGCATCACATTGCGAGATCCAGGCGGGGGGTCAAATCGAGCGAAAACAAGCAACCAATGCAAAATCGTACGAGGAACTGCTGCGGGTCAGGCCAGGAGAGGCGCGAGAAGCGCTTGACGGCGATGAGGCGGCCGCCGTCGAGGCGGCCGCGGTAGACGACGTTGGGCGCCTTCTCGCCGCTCTCGGAGACGATAAGGTCGGCGCTGAATCCCTTGGTGGCGGCGCGCAGCTCGGCCAGCGCGAACTCCCTGAACACAGGCACCGCGCGCTTCAACGCCTCCTTGTCGTCGGCGGCGTCGCCGCCATCCGCGCCGCCGTTCGCCGCCTCTGCCATTCGAACGGACGCAAGCGGCGCGCCGCAGATTAGACGGATTCGAGGGGGGTTAGGGTTTAGCGGCGGGCGGCAGCGGCTGGGGGAGCGTGTCGCTTACCGGGATCTGCCGGGTTGTCGGCGGGGAGCGCGGCGGCGTCGTTGGGCGGCAGGGGCCCCGCCACCTTGGACTGGAAGCACCCCATGGCGCGGAGTGGAGATCTCGGGGATTTGCTTAGCGAAGGCGAGTGGCGATGTGGTCGGTGGGAATGCGAGTGCGGGGAGCGTGCGCTCAACTCGACTCCAGTGCGGAGGAGTGCGGAGTGGAGCAGAGCAGAGCGAGCTCGTGAAGGTGTGGGGGGAGGCAGGGCTCCGCGAGAAGCGCGGCAGCACACTGGGGTGGGGTGGGGGGGGGGGGGGGGGGGCGGGGGGATGTTTGGGTTTGGGGGGGGGGGGGATCCGGTAGGTGCGCCCGCAGTACCATGCATCCCCACCGCTGGTGTTTAAAAAAAACCCGAATCTCGTGCTACTTTTTCCTTTAAAAAAAATACAATTCGTATAATTTAAGGTGGTGTGTTCTTCTCTTGTTTTGATACTGAGTTTTTTTAATCTTCTTTAGAGAAATCAGACGGTTTCCCATGGCCAATCGGAGAGTATAATGTTTCGATTTTCGAAAGGATGGGCAAATGGAAAAGAGAGACCAAGGGGATGCATGCAGCTTTGGACTCAAATTCAATGAAGATGCTTCAGTTTTTGGTATGAATTTAAGATGCTTCAATTTTAGCTCATATCTAATAGTGCATATAGATTAAGTTATTTTTAATCCTTCTGTCTCTTAGACTATTTCTAGTGGAATGAAGAATACCTAATTGATGGATGAAGTAGCTCACGCAAGACATTATTTGATTTTGTTGTTTCATAGACAATACATGTACTCCCTCCGGATCCTTTTCTTGGGTGTATTTCTATTTTGGAATACGGCCGTTTTGTTGCGAAGAAAATTAATTCACTAGATTAATACTCCAGTTTACGTATACATCGCGGAGTCCGATTTGTTGACGCCTCTGTTTATTTAATAATAGTCCGCTGCACCACGAGTCCATGACAATTCAAATTCCAAATTTCTCCGCTAATGTTTTTTCATCCTCCAAATTCCTCTGCTCCTCTTGCTTTCCCAATGGCCAGTGCTCCCAGCGGCTAATTAAACGGCGATCAACGATGACGGTTCTAATGGAATCAACAACCACAGTTTGGTTCAATTCGTCAACTACGCCGCGGGCTCTGTCGATGGAACTCATGGAAGTGTAAAGGATGACGACGTCGGCCAGGTCGTGGAGTCATGCCAGTATGACCGTGATAAGAAGCTCCGAGAGAAAGTATGCATGGGTATGGAGTTTGGCATGGTGCAGCCGCCGGAAAGAGGCTCAACAGACGGTGCAAGCTCCCAATAAACCTCCATATGACGTTGTCCCTCCCGAAGTATCATGCTAGCAATCATCTTCACCCACTGGATCATTGAGATCAACTTCCAGAAGTGGCACAGCTTTATTCAAATTAAAGTCCCCATGTGGTTGGGGAGCTGCCATGGCTTAGGAGCATGAGGGGAAGAGCAGTGGAGATGAGGCCACCAGTGCTGGGCGACAATTTATAGACCCCACGTCCTTCTGTTGGCGCTGAGCGAAAAATTTACAATGCAATTCAAATTTCCGACCAAAAAAAATTTGGAGTGAGAAGAGATGGAATAAGAGTGGCAGGTAGATTGCCTTTGGAAAGCTATGGAATACGAGGAGAATTTGGCATGGGTGGATTACGTTTTTGACCGTTAGATTAAGCGTGGGCGTGGGAAGATTGCAGGAAAAATGTTTGGTGTAGGAAAATAGGAAGAGAGGAGTATGCACGTTGCATGCAGGCAGTTTTTAGGTTTAATTGACGAGATTTGCATGCTAGGTATCGAAGCGATGCGCTCCATGCATACCTGCACGGGAGCAACGGAATCGGCTTAGAGTTAAACCAGCCTCGCTATATGCACTCCTCCACCCAGCGTCTTAGAACATGGTTAATAATAGAGGCAGGTGCTTGGCTATAAGTTAAGATACAAGAGCCAAGTTATACAACAATATTTTTTTTATCTACGAGATATTATTTAATTCATACCTTACAGTCTCTTTCCTATTCACCCTCACATCTACTCTTATTTGGATCCACCTCTATCTAGAAGCTCATGCTTAGCTTGTTGCTCGCAAGAGAGATAAGCTACCCCCTCTTTCCTTTCTCTCCTCCACGTTAGAAAAATGATGACTGATCTGGCTATAAGCCTATTATTATATTGTACTGCTCTTAAAAAAGGATCAGGAGGGATTAATAAGAGACAAGCTACTTGAAAAAAGTGCATACGTGATTTTCATTTGAATGAGATGTATTCCATCTCTCTACTCATTAAATATTGCTATATATTTAAAATGATGGCGTGATATCTTATCTAGTGTGTATAAAACTTTTATAAAATATATACCGGGACTAGACTTAAACAACTAAATCCAAGTTTCTATTTTTTTAAACTGTTGACTGCCACAGACGTGGAGGGGGCGACCCTTCACCCTTGGCAAATCGTTTCAAGACACAAAATCTTCATGAAGGATCTATGAATCTATGGTTCACGTGCAATTGCAGTACCAAAGTCTCGATCCTAGTTATAAAAAAAAAAGTCTCCATCCTGACTCGTCCGTTCTTTTCCCACTGGAGATGCGATGCAACCTTAGCTAAGGTACTGTCCAAGGGCAAATAGCAAAAGGATAAATGGTAAATTTTTGCTCCTGTCACATCAAATGTTTGGACGCTAATTAGAAGTATTAAATATAGTTTAATTAAAAAACTAATTACATAGATGAGGACTAAATGACGAAACGAATCTATTAAGCCTAATTAATCCATAATTAGCAAAATTACGGTAGCATTTACCCTTTTGCACTTTTAAGGTGTTTGGATCCAAAAGTACAAAAAAGAGTGCAAAAGAGCAAAATTTTTACACTTTCTCTTCCCATTCCATCCGAACAGGCCCTAGTAATCGGCAGCAAAGCAAGCTTGCTAGCCTGGAAGTCTGAAACAGTACGCGCCCGCACACGAGCGTGCCGTGGGCAGGGGCGCAGCCGCGTGCAGACAGCCTCCACGACTGCCCGCGCCCGGGTTCGCCAGCCAGCGGCCGCGGCGCGGGGACCACGCCGGCGTCGACGTCGCTGTCGCAGGCTCGACACGTGGGCTTGCAGCCTCGCCGCGCTGTTCTCCGTGTCCGCCCGGGCCCGCCGCTGCGCTTCCGCTCCCCCTCGCCTCGTCCCGCTCCGGCAGGGATGCCTTTCCGGGCCCGCCCGTCAGGGGGCTCGACGTGACGCCACTAGCGGTGGGCCCCACGCCGCCTGCGGCCGCACCGCATCCACCAAGTCAACTCGATGTCCACACTAGCACCCACCACTGACTGGGTCGGCTCTGATACACTGGCTAGTGTGGCTGGTCTGGTCCCCTTGGTGGCTGCTGGCTAGCGAGAGCCTTTTTCGCTAGGCTAATTGCCTACTCCATCCGGTGATTCCGAGTCACAGGGCAGCAAATACCGTTAGTATTACGTAGGCCTACGCGGCCTAAATCACTAGGCTTCACTTGGATTATTTCTGGCTAGGTACCGGTACTAGTGCCTCACTAATTGCGCCTCCGGGTTTTAGGAGGAGTACTATCATTTGGTCAGGATTGGGGCCTGCTTTGATTCCCAACTTTTGGCCAATGCCGGATTTGTTTATTCGGAGTCCCTCCCTCGGTTTGTTTTAAATTGTAAATCGTTTTAACAAATTTCTGCTCCAAACTTTTCAAACTGTACCGTCAATATTAGGTTTTGCCACATTTGCGTAATCAGTGGATGCCGTTAGTACCACAAGAAGTCTAACCAAAAGAGACATCGCTATAAATTTGCCAAACAGACTGTTAACATTAGTGTGGAGTCTTGGAGGCAAGCTTGGAACATGAGAAGCTGAAGATCGTCGATATTAAGCTTTGTGACCACGTAAGTTGGGCATTTCTTTTTCTTCGGAAGAACATCAAGGCGCGAGTTTGCAGCCTTGCAGGGGGATCCTATCCTAGGTGATAGCAGCGCGAGGCTAGCAGCTTGCACATCACCACGGTTCACGCACTTTGCCAGTGGCGATGGTACGAGAGCTACATCAGGCGGGGTCCCGTGCCCAATCAGCTGGGGCGCCACATCCGCTGCCGTGGTTATCACCTCGACATGATGTGAGGCAGCAAAGGCTAGCAGGCATCATGCCACAACAATGACCATGACCCCCTGTCTCGGCAGAAAAAGAGTTCAGGATTCAGGCCCATGCAAGCATTGTCTTGCACGGTATCATGTAATCATGACAACAGCACCACTTTTAACTCGACCAGTTCTCGGAGTAAAAGAGGCTCCGTTTTACAAATTTACCATTACCACCCCGTTAGCTCCTTTTGAACAAGAAACTAAAATCAAGGTCCACAAGGAAGGAAGAATAGTGAAGGCGAAAAAAGATGTGATAATTAACGAATACAGAGTTAAAAGATTCAGAGTCTGCATGTGACTTCAACACAAAAGGTAACTTGTCGTAGCAATTTCCTCGTAAAATATTAAATATTACTTGTACTACGATGATAACACTTCTGGGCGGCGCTATCAAAATTTCTCCGAGGACCAATCCCGACCGGCACTTCAGCCCTGAACTTTCCTCACTTGGATGTGGTGAGTGGATTCATCTCTCCAGATTGAAGTCACTCCGCTCTGGACAAGGGTGACGTAGTCCCCCTTCTTCACATGTTGCGCTTTCTGTTCAACATTCAGACGATGAATCAGCAAAATTAAAATAAAGGAGATAAAATTCAATTAAAACAGAGATGTGTAGCATTAACGACAAGATTGTCTGATGTATTATAACCACAAAAGATCAGCAGTGGAACTTCCTAGCACATGGCCTTACCAGCAAGCTGCTAATTGCTCTGGAGAAAGTTTCTTCTGCATCGTCAGAGAACTGCATGTGAATAGGGATGACCCCCTGATAGAGTGCCAGCCGTTGCTTCACCCGTTCCCTGCAACAGTAGTTTCCTCCAAATGTCAGTGTACTCCAGAGCATCTTTGCCTCTTTCAATAATTTGATTCAAGAAGGCTATGGATTGGATTCGATCCACAGCAAGCTCCAAAGGTCTCATTAAAGGAAAGATTATGGTATTGAGCGAAGGCGAATCACAAAACAACTTACTCATTCGTAAATGCAAATATCGTAGATGAGGGCCGATAGTGGCTCAGAAGGACAGCCATGGAGCCTGTCTGTGTAAATACAATGATCGGTGTATGAAGGGTGTTTGCCATCATGGTTGAATGAGATCCAAACATTTTACTAAGCTGGCTTGGGGAAAACTCCTCACTGTATAGAGCCTGCCAATGGAATAATAACACATAAGGAAACAAGAGATCAAAATAAAATGACATAAATTTTGAAACCAAAATACTAATGAAAGCAAATGGTATCTTAGCATTAAAAAAACTAGCTAGCCATGATTAAGTAGTGAACATTGAACAATGCTAAGGTCATGTGCTGAATTTGAAGGAGCCAAAAGGATGGGGAATCAAGAAGGACCTATTCATACCTGTGCAGGTGCAACAAGACCAGGGGAGGTAGTTGAGTTATAAAGGCTGGATTCTGTTCTAAGTGCCACAGTGTGCATCACCTTGACTGCCTTTAGTGGGTACCTGAACACAGAAATATGCACAAAACAATTGAGTTGCAATAGACATGAACAAGCTATTGGATGCTCAAGCTGCCACATAACAGAAAAGTTCCAGGTCCACTAAATGGGTTTAGATACAACTAGAAGGGAATTTAAACTGTAACACATGGTGAAACCTTACTTTCCATGTGCAGTTTCGCCAGATAACATGATGGCGTCAGCTCCTTCCCTGACTGCGATAGCTATGTCAGAAACTTCTGCCCTAGTTGGAGTAGGATGGTTGATCATGCTTTCCAACATATTTGTAGCGACAATGACTGGTTTCTCCATGCTTCGACATGTCTGGACAATCTCTGCCTGAAAAAGGAAAACAGTCAAAATGTATATCACGCTGCTGCTTTGTTGCATTTTTACACAGGATTCTTTCCTAGATACAGGAATAATTGACTGATTTGGTCCTCCGAGAACTGTACTGCAATATAATCTCACCTGCAGCAAAGGAACATCCTCAATTGGAAGTTCAGCACCAAGGTCTCCACGAGCCACCATTGCCTGAAAAGATTTCAAGAAGTTCAGCGTCTAGCAGACTAGCACTATAATTAAGTTAGTACATGACAGCGGATTTTTCCCCTTTTTGGTTATCAGACCTAGACCCAACATGCATTACATACAGTATACATGCAGCCAGAGGAGTAGTGCTTTTATGCTACATAGAAGCAACTCAAGGGAGAGAGAAAATAGGCAAGAATAATGTAGATCGAATAAGTTTCTCAAACACAGATTGCTTCATCCACTTATCTTTCCAAATTCCAAAGTATATTTACATTTTGCCAATATACAAGTCCTTTCTCTTTCTATTTACATTTTTCCAATTTACAAGTCCTTTCTCTTTCTGTCAATTTACTTCTTTTTTGGTATCAAATGATTATACAGTCGATTCAATGGTCTTACCCCGTCTGAAGCAGCAATAATGGACTGCAGATTTGGTATTGAATCTGCACTTTCAATTTTTGGAATGACATGTATATCCGCATTAGCACCTGGATACGAAAAAAAGCACAAAAACATCAATCAGGTTCCCGTTTCCCAGCATAGATAACCACGACTACCATAGATGACAGAAATCACATTACCTTTAAGGTAGTCCTTTAGTTCATGAATAACTTTGGCATCTTTCACAAAGGAAACCGCATAGAAATCAACACCATTTTCGACACCAAATTTTATGTCTTCCCAATCCTTTTCTGTTGGAACAGAAGCACATTAGGATTTTGGATGCAACTATGTGACAGCTAGACCAGTCAAGAGGATAAACTAACCTGTGATAGATGGCAAAGTGGCACTCTTTCCACGGACATTTAGATGGCGCCTTGATTTCAGTTCTCCACCATCAACTACTTCACACTTGACTGTATCAGCTGATTTAGCCTTCACAGCAAGCGACATCATTCCTCCTGTAGCACACAAACAGTAGAATGAATGACCAGCTAATGAAACATAATATTGTATTTAGTGTTTTAATTGCAAACAAGCGCATCAACTTATGGAACAAGACAACGAAAGAATCTGACAATATCATTATAGGAATTTAGTAATACAAAATCAACATAATCAAATTACTAAAAATAATGAAATAAGGTTGCACAAGGAACATGATTGTAGGGATAACTTGAATATATCACCAGGCCACAGCATGAACAAGATTTTGCTTCAACAAGGAACTCATCATTCAGGCGCATTCAAAGTAGAATATGACAATGAGAGTTTAGCTCACCATCCACCAACAGTATGTCGCCAACTTCAACATCATTTATGAAGTCATCATAATTCACGCTCACGGTGTCTACGGTGCTCACCCCTCTTTTAATCGTGAAGTTGAACTCTTGACCTTCATTGAGCATGATTGGCTCTGGAACATCCCCACTTCTAACTTCAGGACCCTGCACTCCTCAAATTCAGTCATAAGAACTTATGTTTCTGAAGCATTTGAATTTAACATATTGAGCCAAGATATACCTTGGTGTCCAGCATGATGGCGATAACATTGCCATCTGTATTCTGTGCATTGTACTCCTTGACCAAATCAATAACCCTCTGGTGTGACTGATGGTCACCATGGGACATATTAAGGCGTGCAACATTCATTCCAGTCTCTGCAAGCTTCCAGATCATCTCACGAGTGTTGGTTGAGGGGCCTATAGTGCAGACTATCTTTGTCTTCCTCCTAGAATTCGCAGTAACCGCCAGTGAAGTGATTTCAGTAGTAGCCTCGCTATTCATCTGCATTCGGGCATGACAAATTTATCACCACATGCAGCAACCACTTTAAAGCGATTAGCTATCCTATCGTTTATAGTTCATACCAAAAGCAATTTTTGGCTAGAAAGTCTAAAATAAGCTAAACATTGGTTACAAACTTCAGATAGAGGTAGAAATAGTGTCGAAATCTTAAACCATCTTCTGGAGTCAGGTGGTCAACATAGGGGAGCCAGCATGGTCACCAAATCAGATCAAGTAAAAAGAACATACAGTTATGTGCTCGTAGTTAAAATGTCCTGAAAATGAACATACAGTTAAAATGAACATCTAATGCACTATGCCGCAGCTTTTTTTCAGTATTGAAATGTCAATCATCAAATCTCTGAGCCTGGCGCTCGGGATCAGACGATCAACAGCTATTCTCTAACCAGCTTGCAGCAACGACTACATTACGATCACCAAGGCGGCTCAGCGCTCGGGATCCAAATCGCCAAACACAAAACATGCGCGCAGGGGCTAATCCGACGCAAGGCCGAAATGACCAAAGCAAAAACCTGTGACTAATCTCCTCCGAACCCAATCACCAAGCACAAACGCACTCAGAAACAGAAAGTAGCAGTCCAGTGTAGTGCCAAGCGCTGTGCAAGGAGGAGGGCAAAAGGACGCCACTCACCTGAGCATGCAGCGCGCCGTTGGTCCCGCCGGCGAGATCCGCCGTCAGCGTCTCGGCGGCGACCGTCCGCAGCGACCGCGCCGCCACGGCCCTCCTGGGCTGCGGTGGCGCCGGAGCCGCCGTCGGGGCGGGGGGCGCAGCCGGCCTGAGCGCCGGCGCCGCCATTCTCGTCGCCGCGAAACCCCCGATCTCCGCCGCCATTTTGCTGCCCCTTGCTCCGCGACGCGCTCGAGGGAGTGGTACACGAGCGAAAGTCGTGGAGGCGGCTGCGGCCTGCGGGGGACCTGCGACGCGCGTGTGTGGGAGAGCGCTCTCCGCCGCGAGGGTTTTCGTATGATATTCCGGCGAGGGCGAGGCGGTGTCCGTGGGCCGCGTCTTTATACGCCGCAGAGGGAGAGGAGATGGGGGGAGGGAGGAGGCGGGCCCCGGCGCCAGGTGTGTACGGGGGGCGCGGTCCACACGATGGATCCAATCCTCGGTTCCACCGCCCGAGAGAACCGGAGGAGCTTGGGAGGCCTGGCAGGCTGGCAAGTTTACATTACTGGTGGGCCGCTGCTCTGCCCGGGGCCCAATCGTCAGTGGCAGCGCGTGCTCATATGGGCCCGCACGTCAGGACCCGGACACTTGCATTGCATCTCTGGGTTTCCCTGGAGAAAATACTTGCATCTCCGGGTCCGAGAGGAATATGCCACGAGGAGGAAAGAGACTAGGAGATGGCGATGCCAAGTGGAGACAGGGGCGCCGGCTGACATGTGGGGCCGGGATAACAGGGGCGGAGATGGCGAGGCGGGGCATAGTTGTTAGACGGTTGCGTCGAGGCGCCAAGGCGAAAGCGATGCTCTCGAGCTCTTCTTCTCCAGCGTCGCAGAAAAAAGCTCTGGTGTTCTGGCGTTACGATCGCGTCACGTCACGTGCGATTTTATTTTGTCTGGGAGGTTACGGGTCACACCTGCTACACAAACAGATGTCTGCCCCAAGCTGCGGAGCGAATCTTCATCGCCTGGTCCATGGTATAGGCTGTTCCTGCTCCTCCCTCCCTGTTCGTGTCTGGTTCTAACCAGGACGACCAACACAGCAGGCAATTAGGCAAAGACAACCGGCCAACCGGGTCCGGGGCCCTAGCCAGGCGGCTGCATATATGGCTGTCACCATCCAAGTAGCTGAGAAACAAGTACAGGTACTTAGTACGATTGTATCCTCAGCCACCAAAGCAGAGTCTGTGCTTTTGTAGGAACTTGGAAAGTAGCAGGAGAAACAAACTTTAGTTTGGACATGAAACAGGATTTCCAAGAACGCCACGAACGAAACAAAGCGCTGTGACAGGAACCGCCACCCTTATTCTGGTGTATACTTCGTGAATGTTCTGTTAGTCCAAGATTACGAGGAGAACAATATGCTACAAAACCAAGGTGGCCTTTCCCAGGCAACAAAACAGCATTGTCGATGGTACAGACAGATACACGACATTTCAGCTCAATCGGTTATCGATCAGAAAGAGAGAACGCCTGGCCAACTGGTGCAAGGTAAAACATTAACAAGTGACTCCGTATGGAAGAACTGCAGCTGCCACCGGTCTGCCCTCCTCGTTCAGGATATTATATGTCGAAGCCGCATTCCTCTGCAAAAAATGGAAGCATCGGATTCTCTATAAGCAGAGGAACAGCACAAGTGTTTCCTTCCTCTTTGAATCTTTAACCTTTGTTTTGGGAAAACAAGAAAATGATAACACAGTGCAAGAGAAAAGGGAGGGGGGATCTGCCATCTGGTCACTAGAATGCTTACCGAATCGACGGCTTCCAGTTTCATTCCAGTCGATCGAATGAATTTCCGCAGCTCAGGACTGACCGGATGGATGTGTCTTCCACAACCAAGAATCAGGATCTCTGGATAAGAATGGCATATCGAATGGTGTCAACAACACTAATTTTCTACCTATGTGGAGGATTGAAAATACACACAAAAAACAGTTTACAACAGGATTTGGAGCACTATCTTGAGCCCCACCATGAGAAAATGTTTGCACATCAGCGATGTGTATAACTAAGGACTGCCTATTGACTAAACAAACATAAACATGAAATCTCCGACCATGCAAAATCATAATTTTTCTAGCTTTCCTAATGGGGCAGCACCAACACCATTGGTAAAAACAACGAATAAGGCCCATGGAAAACATCAGATGATGCCATTAGCACAAAAACTGTGAAGGTTAACTGAGTATCCACAACCTTACCTGGGATAGGGTGCGCAACTTTGAAGATTGATAAACTGCATTATTGAGGCAAGGAAAAAGTGTCACTACGAAACATATAATAGGAACATTATCACCACCACAAATGCAAACAAAAAGTAGCAGACATAGGAGTTCTAAAGTATCAAAGCATCAATATTCATATATACAACGGAGTATACAACACTTGCACCAAGCTCTAACTTCAAGTGTGAGTCCTACCTTTCAGCAGTTATCTCTGAAAACGTTTTGGGTGCCCATGTCATTATCTTGTTCTCTACAATCAATAAGCTGCCTTCGTATTTTACATTGTTAATCTTGAATCCAGTGTCATCGTACCTGCAAACAACAAAAGACACATGATTAAATGTTCCGGTCCAAACTGAAGCACAGAACAAAGTCGTGCAGCTTATGGGCATTTCTTTGATTAAAAAACAAATAGAAAACACAACACCAAAAACATAACAGAGAACTCCAGTCCTCCAAGATATGGAGAAATTCAAGCACAAAATAGTCACTTGGTTTTCATATTTGTGTGTTAGTCTTACGAATGGCATATCAGTGAGGCTGACAAGTTGATCAAGGAAAGATCGCCAAAATTTGCAAATGAAATGTAGGAAATATGAGAAATTCAGAACATTTTGTCCTACACAAAACTCATGCCTGTAATAGCAAATGGATTTTCTTATAGAGGAAAAGGGAATATGAGAAATTCAGAATACTTTGTCCTACACACCACTCATACCTGTCTTGCTGAATGGATTTGTTAGAAGAACAGCTAGAGATTTTCGAATTCCGTATTGACACTAAATACAGTTCAATATACAATAATTATCTCAATGTCCCTCTTATATGTCTAAGAAAATTTTTACTTCAGTTTATAATGGAGGCTTTCTTGACTGCTAGTTGGTGCATTTGGAAGCAAACAGTTTTTTTCCTAGTCATAGACTGCACTCCCAAACAAGAAGTAGATTATCCTACATTCACAAAGGATAAGAAACAGGTCTACATTCGCATGATTTAGAATGGAGTGACACCATTTTGTAAAATCTGGTATCTATCATTTCTTACTCTTGGGGATGTTTTATTGTTGTAGCATCCACTCAAGGATTTTTTTTCTCCACTAGTACATATTTCACGTGTTTCATTTTAGTAGAAACCCACTGAACTAAAACACAAAAAATATAACAGGACAACTCTAAAACTCCATGATGCATGTATGTTCAGTAGATCTTTTTTCCATTTGTGTTACTCTGCAAATTGCATATCAGTGAGGCTGACAAGTCGATCCCATGTAAAAAGCAGCAAAATCAGTGAAGCATATGGAAAATAGAAATGCAGCACAATTCAGCACATTTAGTCCTACATCCCACTCATGCCGGTAGTGTAAATTAATTCTTTTAGAGGAACAGGCAAAGATACCAATGTCTTATCAAAACAAAAAGTAGTTTAGTACAAGGATGCAATATTACAATAAGGTTAACAGGGAAAAAGGATGCAATATTTAACATACTATGCCAACCTTCACTCACCAGTACATTACAATAAGGTTGCTCAGAATCAATTGAAAGCTCTGAGGCATGCAGTACCAGACGGCCAAACCCAATAAAAGAAAGAGAAGGGTCACTCCTTGTTTTTCAAGGAAGCAATAACAAGGGCCAACCGGCCATATAACTTCCAACTTGCTGGATGGTCACGCTCTTTCTTATCATTCAGAACAACAGAATCCTAGGTTTATCTAGTTTTCCCAATACCAATTGAATCAAGGCAAATAACCATATTAGTGAAGCATATGTATTTCACAGATAATGATGACTTACTAAAAAAAAGCTATGCAAGGAAAGATTTGAATCATCACCCTAGCAGAAAGAGGTTACTTTGGGCATGTTAGGTGAATTCCAAGACCAACATGACCAGAACAGAAGGTAAAACAAGACACCATCAAGTGTCCCTCCATGTTCTGATGTATAGTAGATAAATTGTAAATCTGCTACTAGAAGAGAATATACTATACGGTTAAGATGTTTTTTCTATGGAAAGTTGAAAACAAAAGAGAAGATAACAAGCACAGCAACACATTTGGTCATCCATGTTTTCCTATTGTTCAGCCTGAAACGAATCGGTCAACTTTTTTGAAAAACTAGTTATTGACAGATGTACAGAACAATTAGTTCCAATTCATCTCCCTAGAAACTAAAAGAACATGATATTGGCTCTGGGAATAAAGTGAAAAAGTACAGATGGCCCTCATGCCTCGAATCAATATTAGTTTCAATACAGGCTCTGCCATACGCTCACAGGCATTTATTTGCTAAAAAAAGATCATCAAGTAATATATCCTCCCTGTAACATGTGGTAGATAAATGCCATAATTCTGTGGCTAGAAGAGAATATAACACACAACCAAGAAGTATTTTCATAGGGGAAAAAAAAAGAGGACAACAAAAGCAAAAATATTTGCCCATACATGTTGTCTCCCTCTATGTTCAACCAGAAAGGGATTGCTTCACTTTTGTCATTGTCAGATATGTACAACTGCTCATGGATATTCAAGTTCCAATTCATGTCTCCAGAAGCTGAACGATCATGACATTGCCTTGGCAATAAAAATGAACAGGGACAGATGATGTTCATGTTTCAATCCTCTACCAGTTTTAAAAATGCTGCAAGACAGCCTCCGCATTTTATATCCGAGCAATATGATCAATTTCTGAACTTCTGGCTTACATTGAGATGACTACTTCCACCAAATCACATGTCTGGAACACAAATAATCCGTGAGAGAAATAAAACACTGTTTCTACATTTATGTACCATGCATAATGGTTCTTCCAAAATACTTCAATCCCACGCCTTAACTACAAAAGCAGATTATTTATACGCCTAGCATATACATAGACAATCATATCTCAAAATTAGGAAACAGTGAGTACATCTAGCCCTTAAAAATTATTGCGGTTCAACAACAAAAACGAAAATAATGAGCCGAAAGGATGCTAGTAGAGGTTGCTTACGACTGGAATCGGAGCTGGTCTTCGGGGACGCTGTCGATGAGGTTGATCTGGTCGTACAGAGAGAAGGTCCGCCTGCTCGCGCCCGCATCCCAGTCAAATCAGATCCAATCAAGCACCAACAAGCACACGGGAAGAACAACAGCAGCAACTTGCATTTCCTCGGCCCAGCAGGAATCCGCCGTGTACCTGAGAGAAGGGAGGCGCCTGAGCCGTGCGCCGCCGGAGACGGGTTCGCTTCGCAGCGATTTCACCAGCTGCGGCAGCGCCCCCAGCGCCTTCTGCCCCCGCGCCGCCCCTGCCATCGCCTCCCTCCGCTTCGCCGGCCGGTGGGTTCCTCGGTGGGCGCTCGTTCTAGAGGGGTCGGGGGATTTTGCATCTAAGACCTTGTAAAATTGTTTCGAAATTCGAACGAGTCCTCATTTGACGCTACTAGACGGTTTGGAGGACATTTGGCCCATGTTGCTATGAGTTGGGCTGGGCAGTTGCACATTCTCACAGCCCGTACCGGGCGTCGTGCGACTGCGAGCTGCCAGCGTGGCGGGGATGGCTGCGGCGGCCGGCGGCGGCGGAGGAGGCGGAGCTAAAGCGGCGGTGGCAGAGCAGATAGCGCAGGCGGTGCGATCCACCTCCAACCTCCTCCAGCTCATGGAGCAGTCCTCCCCCGCGCAGGTCTCTGGCCCCCTGTCTGTCCCTATCTCGTCCCTTCAACCTTGTTGTATGTTCCAAATTTGTATGATTTTATACCGGTTTGGTGATTAGAAGAAATAGTTTGCAAATTACTCATAGTTGGATGGAAATATGGGCCAATTTTTCTGACTTCTGTCTTCAGAACTAATGAGGTTAGAAATCTTATGATGGATTTGTTCATTGTTGAACTTGCGCTTAGGGCTTGGATCTCAACTGATTGCCCAATTCTTATGAAGAGGGGTTGAATGTTACCATTCTGCGTCTTACTACGTTCTACATTCAACTGGCATCAAATGAGCAGCGTGTGCTTTGATTGGCATTGAGAAACTTCCAGAACTGCTCTGAACTGTCCCTTCAGATGAAGCATCGTATATAGTGATAGATGGTTCGATTGCTTTCCTTCTAGTCCATCCATCATGAAGTAGAACCACTAGTCCACTTAACCCGGAATTGTTTCAGAGTTCTTCCGGATCCTGATCTTCTTGTGTGCCAACATATCTCGAGAAAAAAAAACTCTGGTGTTTGATTCATGCTGAATTCAAGAGCTTCAATAAATTTAAGAGATACTCATTGCTGTCAAGGTACAGGCAACGAGTTTCTCAAGCGGGATGATCATCATTAACGACTAACGAGGTATAATTTTGGTCTCAGGTTCACTTGGCCAAACTTCCCAAGAATCTCTTGGCAAAAGCATCATTTGCAAAGAACACAGAGCAGGTAAGAAGTGTAGCATTGGATGCCAAACTACTTGCTGTAAGTTAGCCAGTAACATTTTTGTCCTATTCTAGGTGCTACACCAACTTCCTCAAGTAATTTCTTCCTTGGATGCTTATATGGATAGGAGTTTGCAAAGGTGAGCTTCCCCACTTTATGGTGTATGCATATTATTCATTCTCTGCTCATTATAAATTTCACAATTTTATCTAAATTAGTCATGGAGCTTTTTTGTGCTGTATTTTATCATGTACAGATTGCAACCAATTAAGTTGAAGTTTATTTCTTCCTCTTTGTTAGGCCTCAGAAAGGGGTCACTTCACTTTTGCTCACAGCAATACAAGTTCCAAAAATCATTCCCCTAGAAGGTCAAGGATCATGCTGCAAGACAGGATGATGCAAATTTATTTGTGAACAAGAATATTGATTTCCAAGCTTCCAGCTTGCATCGAAATGACCGCACCAAAACACATTGGTCTAGGACACATCCCTCAGAAAACTTAAATCAAGTTTGTACGTTTCTGTAACACACATAATGGTTCTTCCAATATCCATCAATCTAAGCCTGAACTACAAAGAAGAGTTACACACATTGTTTAGATTCCAACCAACTAGGTTGAAGTTAATTTTGTTCCATATCACCTCTGATAAACTCCATTTTTTAAAAAAAATGCAGTGCATCGCAAATTAAGACTGTCACACAGCTCTTGTCCAACATGGAGAACACTCAGCTGAGATCCATCTTGCCTTCCTCTCAGATGAAGAAAGGTATCAAGAATACTGAACCTGAAGAACTCAGGGTTGAATGACATGTTCGCGGAGACGTAACCGGAGCCTTGTTTTCTCTGTCATTCTGATGAAGTTTGGGTACCTCGTTTTGGAGGTGACTTTAGAAGTAACTGGCAAAAGGATACATTGCCGCTTACTGTTTGTTCATTTGCTCAATTCGGCTCAGCAATGGTGTAACTACTCTTCAGGTGCCATGTGTTTGCTGCGCTTTCTGGGTCTCTAGGCTGTAGCAATCATGTTTTCATGTAATTGTATTAATTGCTTTTAGCAGAAAATTAAGTTGTATATTGAACTCCCCTTTCAGGATTAAGAAATTAAGCGATGAAATGTTTACTGTGGCACTGCTCTCTGAAGCATTATTGGATTTACCACGTGATGTAGCTACCTACCCTGCGTTAGATACCGTAACGCTTCGACCCCTCTCTATAAAAGGGGAGGGCAGGTCCCAATGACCCAATCATTTTCCATTCTCCTAGTGTCATGATGCTACTCTCGGCTTCAGTAGTAAGCTGCAGCAGGTAGAAATCAAGAAAGGAGCACCGATATAGATTCAGGAACGAGAGGCAACTGGGAAGAAGCGATGATCAACGTAGGGGTCGGCTAAGCACGATCAACGGATTGGATTGTTATAACCAAACTGCTATTGAATATGAGAATTCATCTCCTTTTTATTTTGAAACCTTTGTCTTAACAAGTTTGATGGTAGAGAATGTGCACCGTTCAACGTTGCACTTGAAAACTGCTAGAATACTGAGAATAATGATTATCTTTCAAAAATCAATTGTCCAATTAGCTCCTGTCGGTGTTTTACCGCCATACCTGGCGAGGGATACCCCCGAGGTGGTGAGTTTGCATGTAGTGTGCTGCCGAGATCAGGAACTCGAAGGCGCAAGGAACACAAGATTTAAACAGATTCGAGCCACCGAAAGTGTAATACCCTACATCCTGTGTGGTTTGTATTTCCTTAGGTGGTGATCTACTAGGTGATTCCCCGCTTGAAGGGGGTGTCAGATCCGGGCACACGGGACTGTGCATGTGGCGTAATTTTCTTAGGATAAGGAATGGGACATGGCACGCACCTTACATCTGTTGTAACTACTTATAGTCTAGTAGAACTACTACTACAGTAGTCAAACTAGTCGGATACAGTAGGGAACTAACAGAAAAGTATTCGGGTAGGACTCTAGGGCATGTATCCGACTAGAACTTCCATATAAACCTGTCCCCCCAGACTATATAAGGGTGGATAGGACCCCTCCAAAGAGAAATCACCTAGGAGATCACCGAGAGATACCCCGAGGTGGTGAGTTTGTAGGTAGGGTGTCGCCGAGATTAGAAAATTAAAGGTGCAAAGGAACACAAGATTTAGACAGGTTCGGACCACCGAGAGCATAATACCCTACTTTTCTGTATGGTTTATATTGCCTTTGATGGTGATTGTTCCCGAGGGGGTCCCTATCCGCCCTTATATAGTCTGGGGGACATGTTTACATTGAAGTTCTGGTCGGATACAAACCCAGAAATCCTACCCGAGTACTTCTCGGATAATTTCCTACCGTGTCCGACTAGTTTCACTAGTGTACGAGTAGTCCTATTGCATTACGAGTAGTTATAACAGATGTAGGGCGTGGGCCATGTCCCATCCTGTATCCTAAGAGAGCTGTGCCACGTGGACAGTTCCTTGCGCCCGGGTCTGACAAGCCCCTGAGCTCTTCGTAGCCGAGTACAGCAGGTGTTCGAGTACTTCTAAAGGCATCTTCGAGTTCTCCCGAACTTTGTCTTGAAGTTGTCCTTCGAGTACTTCCTTGGCTGCGTCTAGGCTGTGAGGTGCTCATGCCCCGAGTAGTTGTCCGGTCTTCATTATATGGGGTGCGATTAAACTCGCACTGCATATGGAGTAGCCCTCGAGTCTTAGGTTGGCTCGTAGAATTAGGCTGAGAGTTAATTTAATCTTAGGTCTCTTGTCCTTATCTTGTAGCACATTTGAAAAATAATTTAAAAAATAAGTCGCTGATAATACGTGTGCCGCAGCCCTCGAACCTTGAATCCAAATCCCCAAGTTTTGGATTAAAGAATTCAAAGAATCGTGGCATGCAGACGATAAAGATTTAATGGTGAAAATAAGCAAATTGGTGTAGTAAATTTAAAAACCTCTTTTTTGGGATGAATTTCCTGAAAATATGGTTAAACAAATAACATCCTAAAAACACCCAAAATTACTTCTCAAATCAATTTTTGTGCCCTAAGTCAATGACTAAATAAGTCCTCTAAGTAATAATTTGAAAAATTCCTTATTTCAGAATAAAATCCCTGAAATAATGATTAACATTAACCATATACCCAAAATAAATCTTAAAAAATCTCTTGAATCGGGTGTTATCGAGTAGTTGTACAGCGTCCAGCACGTAAACATGAGAGCTGTCCCTTGAGACACGCTGAGTGTCTTGTCCCATCAAGCCCCCGAGCCAGGAGCCAGACAATGAGTATAAAGTAGACATAGCAGAACGTTGGCACTAGCCCCAGAGCCCAGGCATTGGCCAAGTAGCCGCTGAGTCTTGAATAGTCGATGAAGCTATCTAGTCGGAATCGATCCCGACTATAATTGTAGTTAAGATGAGTAGTTGAAGTAGTCGAACAGATGTAGAACTAGTCATAAACTAGTAAACCTCTTGCCGTGAGAGCGAAGCCCCTTCACTAACACAGTGTAATAGTTAAAAACAAGCAATATGTTACTGGAAATAAGGGGGCGAGGCCCATTCAGCCAACTTGCGTGTAGTACTAGTCGTAAACTAGTAGAACGACGTTTTATTGGAAGTATGAAAGCATCTAGACCCCTAATTTAAGTTTTGGTAATTAATGACAACGGTTTGTGGATTAACAATTTTTTTTGAGATAATGAGTATAGGTTGATCCACGGATGAATGGGATTTAATTGTGAACATGTGGATTTTTGGAAGACAATGAGCAAAGCTTGGGCTCAAGGCAAAAGTATAAAATAGGTTCTTTTGAATTTTACCGGTCACAAGGTGTTTAGTGGATGAAAATTGACCGGATTTGTTGGATAGATAGCCGTACTATCAAGAGGGGTCATGCACTCGTGCTTGAAGTGTCTTTAGTGCCATTTTGCTCAAATTGTCTAGGTGCATGCATGAGGGCTAACAACGCTTTGTCATGTTTTGAAAAAGAACAAGTTAGAGAGCTGACTGCTCAAGGGCGGACGGTCCGCTACCGTTACAGAAGGTCTGGTGAAAATCTCATGTGGTTGGCGGACGGTCCGGCCCACGTGGGCGGACGGTCCGCCACTCTAACTCTCTTTATTCCAGAAAGGGTGTTCTCTGGTCGGGCTTATGATCTGCTCCGTGGACGGTCCGCCCTTGGGGCGCGGACGGTCCGCAGGCTATTTGATAAATTGAACCAGAGACATTGCTATCTCTGCTTGGTTTCAAGGATGGACTGCGGACGGTCCGCTCCTTGGGAGCGGACGGTCCGCTGGCTAATTTCTATGTTGTACCAGAGACTGGTTCGTCTCTGGTGTTGTGGAACTTTTAACTGCGGACGGTCCGCCGCTGGGGCACGGACGGTCCGCCAGGTCTGTAACGGCTAGTTCTGACATGCATTTAATGCACTCTATCTCTATGGCGTATAACGGCGGACGGTCCAGTTTTTGAAATCGGACGGTCCGCGATCTCGCAGAAAAGAGTGTAATGGCTAGTTTTTAATGGGATGTCTATATATACCCAATGCCCGGCCATTGGGTCACTCTCTTGGCCATTTGGACTGCATTCTTGATACAATAGAGCTAAGACATCCCTCTCTCACACACACTTGCTAAGGATTTGCATTTTTGAGAGTGTGAGTGCTTCCTAGTGCATTGCATCAAGAGTTTGAACTTTGTGGCACTAGGGAATCTTCAAACAAGGATCATTGGCTTGTTACTCTTGGGAGTTGCCGCTCCCTAGACGGCCTGGAGAAGGTGATTTCGTGGAGCTTCTTGAAGGAGATTGTTGAGGAGCCCCGATTTCGGTTGTGAAAGGTCTTGTGCTCACCTTGCCGGAGTGGTGAAGAGCAACTCTAGTGGAATCGAGGTGTGGAGCGGTTCCTTGGTTCAAGCCGGCTCAAGATCAAGAGGTTTTTGATAGAGGAGCGGTTGATTCTTGGAATCCACCTCAACGTGGATTAGGGGTGACCGGCAAGTCATCGACACCACGGGATAAATTTGTATGTCAAGCTTGGTTATCGCTCTTGCTCACTTTAATTGTTGTTTTACTTTGAGCAATTTACTCTATTAGAGCTTGAATTATATCTTATCACCCTAGGTTGCAAACCTTTCTAGAGGTAGTAGTAGCATGACATAGGGCTTTTTTTTTGTTACTAATTAAATTTCTCTAGTGTTGTTGGTTTTAGTTTTAAACCGCCTATTCACCCCCACTCTAGTCGGTGTTCTTGATCCTACAAAGTATAAGAGCAAGGCTCCTTCAGTAACCCAAGATACTAGTCGGAAACTAGTATTAGTTACTGGAAGTATGTAAGCAAGGCCCCTTCATTAACCCAGGATACTAGTTAGAAACTAGTAATTAATTACTGGAAGTATGGGAGCGAGGCCTCTTCGGCCAATTTGCGCGTGATACCAGTCATAAACTAGTAAAACGGAGCTGTACTGGAAGTATCAATCTCCAGGCACCAATAGAAGATGTCCCCAGTTGATCAAGGAAGAAAATGACCTTGATGCTCAATATTCCAAGAATTTAGTACCTCTTGGCCATCAAGGTACTGTAAGCGATAAGATCCAGAGCGATAAGATCTAGACCTGTAACCTTATGCACAATGAAAGGTCCTTCCCATCGTGAGCTAAACTTGTGTAGCCTGATATCATTCTGGATTCATCGAAGAATCATATCTCTAGCGTTGAAAGAGTATCGTTGAACGTTCCTGTCATGGTAACAATGAACTTCTTGTAAGTAGCGGGCCATATGGAATAATATATTGCATCGGATTTTCTTAGCTGAGTCAAGCTTGAGATATCTTGCAGTGTCAGCCTCGCCTTCTTTAAACATCTCCAGTCGTGGAAACTTCCACATCATGTCAGCTGGTAATATAGCTTCAGACCTGTATATGAGAAAGAAAGGTGATTGTCCTGTGGCTTTGCTTGGTTGTGTGCGAAGCCCCAAACTAATGATGAGATCTCATTGATCCACTTGCCTCCCTTTTTGCTGTTCTCATCATAGAGTCTTTTCTTCAATCCATCAAGCAAGTCGTTGGCGCGCTCAACCTGGCTATTGGCCTGCGGGTGAGCCACTGAAACATATTTAACTTTAATGGAACTGCGTTCACAGAAATCTCAAAACTGATGCGAGTGGAAATTGGATCCCAGATGTGTAACGATGGTGTTGGGGAAGACAAAACGATATAAGATGTCGCAGATAAAAGTAACCACTCGATCCGCCGAGAGCGTTGCGATTGGTTTATACTCGATCCACTTGGTAAACTTGTCGATGCCACTAACACGTGTGTGAAACCTTCTGCAGTTGTTAAGGTCCCTATCATGTCCAGGTCCCAGCATGCAAACGGCCATGAAGGTGGTACAGTGATGAGGTTATAAGCTGGAATATGAGGCTGTTTGCCAAAAAAATTGGCAGTTGGTACACCGGCGAACGAGTGCTTTGGCATCTGCCAAAGCAGTCGGCCAGTAGAAACCAGATCGAAACATCTTGCCGACTAGTGTGCGAGAACCCGCGTGATTCCCGCACACGCCTTCGTGAATCTCCTGGAGTATTTCATTGCCCTCCTCCATGCTGACACACTTCATGAGTATGCCTGATGCTGATCCACGCTTTGTACAGGTTACCCCTGACTAAAACATACCCTTTGCTGCGCCGTAGGATGCGAGTAGCTTCAGCGCTTTTTGGATCGACGCTGGGGGTAGTTTGTGCTTCTAGATGTAGTCGATGAAGGCCATCCTCCAGTCGACCTTGATTATCAAGACCTCTCGGTCGGGTTCCTTGATACCCTGAGCGATGGAACTTGAGTCTGGTGCCCTGATGGAAGGGTGATGCAGCTCGTGAATGAAAATTCTCGGTGGGAAAGTAGCTCGATCAGAACCCAGTTTGGAGAGCACATCCACGCCCACATTGTTGTCGCGAATCACATGGTGAATTTCCAACCCTGAGAACTTATTCTCGAGCTTGCGTATTTCCGTAACGTAGGCGTCCATGGTGTCCTTGGTGATGTCCCACTCCTTATTGATTTGTTGAACCACCAGTAAGGAGTCACCATAGACGAGTAGTCGCTTGATGCCCAGGGAGACTGCCAGGTGTAATCCGTACAATAATGCCTCGTATTCCGTTTCGTTGTTGGAGACCTCGAATAGTATTTGAAACACGTACTTGATCTGTTCTCCTCTCGGACTGATCAAAAGTACTCTCGCATCCCCACCACCGCCACTATTACAACAGATGTAGAGCGTGCACCATATTCTATCAATTATCCTAAAAAAAATATACTACGTGCACGGTACCGTGTACCCGGATCTGACAGCTCCTGCTCCTAAAAAAGACTGCAAGCTGTTGGCTACCTACACGAACTACATAATTCTACAAATTATCACCATATCTTGATTGCTTGAGCACTGGTTGCATGACAGATTTTTTTTGAAAGAAGTTGCATGACTGAGTCTCGTCCGAGTGCTCACCCCACGCACGGCGCCAGCCAGACCCTGGGGAAACGGAGAAAATTGGCGTACCCCGTGAGCCAGGCCTGAGGGCGCTATTTGCACCGTGTGTGCCAGGCCCATTTGCATCTCCTGGCAACCAATCACACGGAAACTACACGCGGAGGGCCTAGCTGCGGCAGAACCAGGGAACCCATCGCGCCTAGAAGTCCCCAGCCAATTGACCGAAGCACATGATTGAGGAACTTTCTATCCGTAAAAGGGGGCAATCTGACTAGCAGATCAAAACCCTTTTCCGCGACAAACCGTGTGTAATAATAACCCATTATGCACTAGTATTTTGGATAATCAAAATGCACCTTATATTTGAGAATTTAGGAGTACACTAACACCAGTGGCTCAAGGCAAACAGCCGACATGAAATTGACTTAGTACGCTGCGCAACAATTTGAAAATGTTTACTCCGCCGCCTCTTTTGCTTGATCCTATGTGCCTGTGGCCAAATCGAGGTCAATTTAATTAGGGACTTCCACAGTAAGAGAAGTACTTCCAATACAAAATGTAGAAATTTGACCCATTCCATTTCATAACCTCTGACTCAAATAACACTTCTTCTGTCTTTCAGAACACTGTAGGACCAAGTAACTGAAAGTAATAGAATGTAGTACTTCTTTATATATATATATATATATATATATATATATATATATATATATATAATCTGCGTCCAATGGAACACAATAGCTGCTCGTTGCAAGGCAAACTGCTCATTGTAAGAAGTACTACATTCTATTACTTTCAGTTACTTGGTCCTATAGTTCCTTTTGTACCAAAATACGAAGTAAATTAAATTGGAACATTAGAGTGCAATAAGAAAGTACTTTTTGTATGAGCCTAAGTAAGTATACATGCCGGTGCGCTGCTAGAGGTTATACTTGCACGAGCACCTAACTTTTCTGATAATTTTATTTGCTTCGGAATCAATTTTGGTAGTTGGATTTCTATTTCTAGTTAGACGGACTGATCCCTTTCATGTACCTGAAATAATTTGAGTCTGGGAGCGATACATGGCAAGATCCACATGTCGAGATAGACCAAAAGTCAAAAATAAATGAAAGATATGGTTCTCTCTTTAGAAATAAGAAATAAGTAAAGATGAAGAGATTTGGCCGGTTGCATTTAATGATCTACTCATTCAAATAATAGGTGCATAGCCCATCTCTATATATGATTCATGCACCAAGAGAGGGCAAGGGAGCCTAGCCACATCGCCGGCCGATCGGACGGTCTAGATGGTGCATATCCTCGTCATTTTGTAAAAAAGTCTTCAAACTTTAGAGAAATCAACCTGCAGTCCGATGACCTCTCTTATCTAATTTTGCGAAAAAATCTGTAACTTTTCTCAAAATAAACCTGTAGTCCAACCTTCTCGATTCAGAAAAAATTGCAAAGAAAAACTTAAATTTTAATAAAATCAACCCGCCTTCCTGGTCCTCTCTCAGGGGATTTTTTGAAAATCCCTTAGATTTTAATTAAATCAAACCACAACGCATTCCCGTTACTTCTACATAAGCAACATTATACACCAAAACACGTTGAAATCAAAAGTTGATCAATATAGAATTTGAAAAAAAATCAAAACTACAACTTCATTATAGAGCAAATGCTTTCGCAATTCATTTACACAAATGCTTGCATGTGATCTATCGTACCTACAATATGCACACCAAAACATCTTCAAATTAAAAAGCGTTCAATACAAAAGTTGCTTAGAATTTCAAAATCAACAATTGTATTATATAGTAGAATTTTAAATTCAAAGTGCTTTTACAATTCATCCGCATAAATGTTTACGAAAGATCCATTCTACCTACGATTTGGACACTGAAACATCTTTACGTCAAAAAGTTTTGAATACGAAAATTGCTCAAAATTTCAAAATCTAAAGCTTTTCTACACAACAAATTTTTAAAATTAATGATAACCAAAAACACTAAATATAAGAAAAAGGATAGTTCCATTTCCATACCAAAAATAATATCCTACTTAAATAGTACCATTATGACAATAAAGAGTCCAAAATATATACAATTATAGCAATGGGCTGCAGACCATAATACCTACACATATAATAATTATTACTTTGTACATGAACTACTTAAGTTTGTATCAACTAGAATCCAGCAACACGAAATACGGACCCTGCGCAGGCAAAGTCGCGCGCTTTTCTAGTTTT
Source organism: Panicum hallii (assembly GCF_002211085.1). NCBI lineage: Eukaryota > Viridiplantae > Streptophyta > Magnoliopsida > Poales > Poaceae > Panicum > Panicum hallii. The sequence continues at coordinate 54,715,947 of NC_038050.1, forward strand.
TAGGGATTGACCGCGTCCTAAGTGAGGTGAATTAGGGCTTATGAAACTAGTTCCTCCTGAAACATCACACGATAAATCTATATCATTTTCTATCTAAACGTTAGAAGTGTTTAAGACAAGCTCATTAACTTCTATTTATGATCTGTAAATTATGGAAACTTGATTGATTGCCTTCAATAACCTTTGAAACAGTATCTACCCCTTTCAAGCTCAAATAAACCGCTTTTGCGCATATAATCAACTCCGTACTTGTACTACTCACTGCCAGTGCTTCATACTTTAAGCTGTATCATTGGTATACCACGTGACAAAGAAATAATTTATGGTGCAATAATAAAAGTACTCTTGAACTCTTTACGTCAGCGGGTCAGCCCCCTATAACATCAGCATCGTACATTGAATGCGGAGAGATTCTTACCTGTCCCTCGGGATCCAGCTGGCCAGGCAAAGGCAACTTAATATCTTACTACCCGGACCTAAGATTAGGAAGGATTGCAATTCTTGGGAAGAAACTTACCAAAGATTTTTACTTGCCCCAAGTTTGTGCTACTCTATACATTGGAAAAATAAAATTCATAGAATTCAAAAGAAAAGCATGTAGTAAGTTACTCTCTACTAGAACATTGCTACTTCCTGACATTCTTTTAGTACTTCACTAAGCAGCTTCACGACACCTAAAATCATTGTTGATCAGCACAAAACAAAATTTTATTACCTACAGTACCATATGTATGCTTCTAGAAATATATTGTTCACTTTTAAATTTATTACCCTTCAGTATCAATGCACTAATTATCCTAGGAAGCTACATGTAAATTTTATTGCAATTATTTATAGAACCCCATGCACAGCATATACATACAAAATCGAGAGTTCTACCTTACAAGTTATGGCATGGTGAAAGGAAGTCAACTTTGAACATGGAACGGGAGTTTTTTTCTTTTCTATATGAATTTAAAACGATGCAAGTAGTCTTACAGGTACAAGTCAGTAGTCTATATGCGACGCAATTGCAGGGTTCCCTAGTTAACGTTGCATTTGGAGGCTATAAATAACACCTAGTAGCAACAACGAATGCGTCAGCCATACCATAGAGCACCACCAGTTGAAAAGCTTTCCCACCTCAGTAGATCAGATCCACCTCTTGTCTACTCTCCAACACCAAATACTATGGCTTTCAGCAGTGCCACTGCTCTTAAGGCCACTGTTGCTGCCATATTCATGGTCGTGGCTATGTCCTCGATGGGGAAGCCAGCAGCAGCAGCAGGGACATCTTGCCGCGAACGCCATTGCATCTCAGAGTGCCCTTCCAAGTGTCAAGCGAAAGCTGATAGCAGCTGCTCGGGATTGAAGTACGGCGGCTCTCAATATTGCCTCATGAGCTGCTTGGACGTCTGCAAAAGTTCATGCAAGTCCGCGTGCAATAGCGGCGATCCTATGTGCCCTTCTGGAGGGACAGAGGCATGCGATCCCACCTGCACAACTAAATGTGACAATCACTGCAATGACCAGGAGAGACCTAATTACCGGCCTTGCCTTTCAGCAGTCTTCCAAGGGTGCAAGAACAGCTGCGAAGAAGGCTGCAAGGGTGGAAACTAAATCACGGGCTGAACTAATGCATGCTTCTATAGTGGATGGGCTTATGGATACGCCTCTACTCTCTACTAGTAATTGATGTGTGTGTTTTGTTAATCTTCCTTCGGCATTGCATTTGGTAGCAGTCGTCAAGCATGTTTACTTTTCGCCGTCCTTGCATGCATCTATGTTGGGTTCACTTGTTACCATGTAAGAGTCCCGCGTGCCATATGGCATGTGGCCATGTTGTCGTTGTAAGCTTGCACGTTTTGCTTTTACGTCAAAACAAACACACCAGAAAAAAAAACGACGCACACCAAAGGTTGGTTGTGGCGTCGCCAAACACCGATCCTATCTTAGTTCCAAGAGTGGCTGTGTACACCTTTTTGGGTGTTTTTGTGTGTATAAAGTGTTGGTGATTTCAATTCTTGGCTCTAGTGCTATAGCTGTTGGACTATGGGCGAGCTTTTGGATACAAGAGAGAATAATTTGATCAAAAACGGAGGGATGGCTATAAGTTAACTTGCCATTTTATTTCATTTCTCTCCCCTAAATTAATTAAGTGATATGTTACAGTTGGTTTTAGCAAATTTTTGATCAACCATTACCTGAAATACATATATACGGTATCAGTACTTAGCCTCCATGATCCTACAGGCACCTAGTGATGATTCTCAACGTGAATACATGAGACCACTTCGACTACCCCAGAAGATAGTGAGTCGAGGTTGCTACTGGTCTAGCCCAGGACTCAGATTCGCATCCGGTCAAGATCTGTGGTGCGTCAATGCACGTGGTGGTGAGGCCCAGTGGAGAGCGAGCTAATCCGGCCAGACACGGTTATTTGAACCGGATGGCTCAAGCGCCGAGGGCACGGTGTCCACCCGTAGCCCTGCTTCATTTGAAATGCACGTAAGCAAATTTGCCTAATTTAGCGAATTGAGCGTATTTCAGCTGGTAAGATTTTTTTAGCGGAACCCGCCAATTCAAATTTAAGTCCTCAGTTTGGCACGATGCTCATATTTTTTCTATATTTACTTTAGGATTTAACCGTGTTATTTTTTCCGTGGTCAATCTCAAGATTGGCCAACTCATTCGTTTAGAAGTGCTCATTGGAGTAGTGCTATATACGTGTATCCATAGAGATGACTATGCTTGCGTTTATATAAGGGCATTTGTGTTCTTATCCCTACTTTGAAGTGTAATTGTGATTTTGCCTTTATTTTTTTAACTTTGTAATTTTACCCTTTACTATTCACAAGTCAATGCGATTTTAACCCTAGTCAAGGATCAAAACAGGGGCAAATACACAAAAATCAAGAGCAAAATCGCAAAGACTTGTGAAAAATAAAGAGCAAAATCACACAGTTGAAAAATGAGGGTAAAACTGTAATTGCATTTCAAAGCAGGAGCAAGAACCCAAAAGAAACCTTTATTTAAACGTATGCGCATGTACTATGTTATTACTAAACCTTTATTTAAGTGTTAGGTGCAGTTTTACTTACACGTCTTAGTAACCCCATGTGAGATGCCTTCCATAAATACAAAGTTTACATGCTCACTTGGTGTTGCGTGGCTCCATAAAAATAAGCAAATGCCGCCTTCACAGTTTTGCTTTAGGAAGAGACTCTAGTTCCCTTTTATGCAGCTGTGCACCAGCATCCGTCATCCATATCAACCTCAGACGAGAACCACAATATGACAGATGGGGAAAAATGGATGGCGTCATGAAAATCGAGGGATAGTAAAATGGTCGGTGGCACGGAAATGGGCGGTGTCGAGGAAGAAGCATCAACTGCTGCTTTCTTAAGGGTGCGCCTGAGCTCGGGAGGATACAGATTTCATTGGGCCAACCCAACAACCCAATACCCAATCTGTCAAAAATAGCGTAATTATCCTATAGAGCCATGTAGCCAACCCACTGTCTTGTTGCCATGCCAGCTTGGGTTTATGCTTTGGGTAATTGGGTAACCCAAAATTTCTCTACGCTTCCCGTAAGGGCACGCGTCTCCGTCAGCTTCCTCCACTGGTGTGCGTTTCTCGCAGCTCACCGATGGTCTCGACTTTAGCTGTAGCCGCATAGGCCGAGCTTGGGGTCAGTGGACTGGCCGAAGCGTCGTCGCCGCGTTAGAGACCGCCGCATGGAGCTCCGCCAGATCGCACAGTTCAGACTTTTGCTTGGTTACTTAGTTTTTGAGCGCCCTTCCAATTCATGGTTGCCAGATTTTGATTCCTTGTATCATTCTCATCATTCTCCTGCTGCGCGATTTACCACTGATTTGGGCCAATTTGCTTCTTGTTGATGTGCCATAACTTCTTGTTCCTCGTACCAGTTAACTTGTTGTCCCTCGATTCCTCGACTTGACGTGATTGTTTCATGCATCTTGATTTCGATGAGACTATGCAGCCTTTATTTGTTCACGGAACACAGATTTCTGTACTCTCTCTCTCTGTTTTCTCGATGTGTCGCATGCGGCGACGCCTCCAAGCACCTGCTTCATCCCGTCGAGGAGGCCGCCGACCCTGATGAGCAGCAACTAGGGTCCTCGGATTTGGTCTGAAATGTTGGGCCTCTTTGGCCCGGTCCACGGACGTGCTCCGATTGGGCCTGGGCCTTCAAGCCCATGATGTCATCTAGGGTTTCGTTTCCCACCGTTCTGGTCTGTCTATAAAGCGAAGGGCGCAGTCAATCTCTTCCCTCACCGCCGTCGCGCACGCGGTCCCTTCCCTTCCGGTGCTGATCTCGCTTCTTCCTCCTCGTCCTCCTTGCTTTCTTTTCTCCTTGTTTTTGTTTGGTTTTCGATTTGAGCCCTGTTATCAGGGGATGATGAGAGGAAAGGTATCTTGGCGATGAGGAAAGAAAACCGTGTGCCGGAGGCGTCCGCCGGACGCCGGTGTCGGTTGCACAAATCCTCTAAGAAGTTCTGAGCCACTTGTTTTACCCTTTATCTTCTCCCCTCAGATCTAGATTTGCTTCATCGTTTTCGTCCCCTCCCTTGTTTTTACTTGCTATTGACTCGGTTTTGTTCTTGGCTATGTTCTTCTTGGATCTTGTTTTCGTGGGGCGTGCTCTGGTTAAATGTTGATGCGAGGTGATGATGCATGTATGAAAGTCTGTCAATCCCCTGATGTCACAAAGTGATGACTCCTCATACATCCCGACAGGCTCTGATCGCATCTGCTTCCACTCTGCATGCTGGTCTCTTTCTGAATTTGGATCTGATTCATTCGTTCGCTGTTTAACTGCTTGGGCTTTCTACCTCGGATTTGATTTCATGATTGTACCTTTTTAATCAGCTGAGCATTCTGATTGTTTTTAATTCTCTTGTGAACGTGGTTATGATGATTCCAATGTCTGTTCAGATTTAACCTTTTTTCTTCTTAAGTTCGAAATCATTGTGATGCATGCAAATCTCGGTAACCGGAGGCTGTTTGCGGCCTCGGTTCATTTTGGTGCACTATAAATACTGTATGAACAATGTTAACAAATTCTGCGGGACAGAAATGGCCTTGCTGGACCCGAGAGAATCCGTTAGCATATATTGCGTGTTCTTAAACTTGTTAGCACCACTGGCGGAGTTCCAAGCAGGCGTCAACCAGGGATGAACTGAATGATATGAGAACACTGACCAGGTCGGCTTGTTCTCCCGTTGCCCCCCAAACCTAAACAATTCAGATGCCTTATTTTATTGCAGAAAAATTCAACAGTCTGATCTTTCAAGAAACATTGTTGTCGAGGACTGTAAACTAATGATTCTCATCACGGTGACTGGGTGAAGCGAGCCTATTTGAGTTATAAGAGCCCTAGTGCAGCTTAGAAAACGATCGAGTTCTCAAAGTAGAGTCAATGCGAAGCGATGAAAGAAACCTACACACTCTCAGGAGAAGCACTAGCTGCTGTATTACATGAATTGAAACATGAAGAAGTATCATCCTGGACCTAATTGGCCCATGGCAAATAAGCACATCGAAGTCAGACAGTTCTACAAGAGCAGGACATGAACCAATTAATGGGTTAATATAGCAGCGTATATACAGACAGATTTAAGATCCCTGATAGCTTGTCATGAGAAAAGTTGCTTTTGAGTAGACATTGTTCTCAAAAGGGTAATTGTGAATCATAATTAGCAGGCCCCTGATCTCATCGAAAGATTATCAGCGAAATGGCAATCACTTTGTTCTCCGGATGAAATGCCTTCCATTTTGTTTATGTTGAAACATAATAATATATAGTACCAGAAGTGCTGATGCCGTCAAATACATTCTATTTAAGCTTGACCTTAAAAGGTTCAACTGAAGTATCACTCTTTTATAACATTAACTACAATTGAATATCCAAATAACCAAGACACGCCGTTTCACATATGCACATTCTAATATGAAGCAACATGTCGCATAGTCTGTAATAGTACTAACTGAATTGTCCATACTTCATACCAAACCACAATACTAAGTACATGTGTTGTCCATACCAATATCAATTACAAAATGGATGGTAGCGACAAGAGACACAAATAGATGGAATACTTGTCATATGATGGGAATGAGAAGCACATGGAAAGAAGCAAACGACTTTCCACTCTAATTAATTGGGAGGTGAAGCTTGCCAAGCGTGCGAGCAACCTGAAGTACATGTGGTTCTAGTTTGGATATCTCTAGTCCATGGGGAAGAAGGATGGGCAAGCATCGACCTGACTGAGCGAATGGAAAGACTAGGGGGCTGTTTGGAGTGCCGCCTAACCCGCCACAACGTGCCTAACTTGTGGCGCTCAAAACGGCCGCCACACCTGTGGCGGAAAAAGTGTGGCGCGCCGTGGCGGGTTAGGCGGCATTTCCAATGATCGTAGGCACTTGTAGGCAGAAGCAAAATGCATGCTAAGGGCACTTCTATATGGTTCCCTACCTAGCTATCCCTAAACAAAGTGAGCAAAGTCAGTCTTGCGCGAGAAGGCTTCAAACTTCATGCTGTGGTAAGCACTGGACTCACGGATGGACGCAATGCAACTCAACGCTGGTGACATTCGAATGTTGCCGCCGCTGCACCGGCAAAGTTGAGAGACTGATCAGATTCGGGCGTCTTGCGGAAATCAACAGGACTACACCTCCAAGGCTTGGCCATGTAATCTAGAAGCAAATTTATGATATCGTACCTGTAGCAAAATTTGTGTTACCGAGGGAAACGGACGCTTGTATCAGATAACAACATTACATTCTGATACTTACTTATGTGGTCATAGCATTGGTCATTCTTTCACCAACTGAATGCTTCTATCGATCAGAACCAAAAGCTCTCACCCTACACGGCCAGCAGGTGGAATACTACGCTAGTACCGTTGAGCAACATGACCTCTCCTCTCCACCTCCTGTAAATCTGAGGCACGTGTCACTACTCATACTGTCAACCGTTAAAAATGAGGCTATGTGTATGTTAACTCAGATGTTTTAGATTTCCTCTCCTTTTCATTTTATTTTTCAAAATGTAGACAACCTCAGGCAGAATGCCCTAAGTTTGAAGCATATTCTTGCCTTGCTAAATTACTACGGCCTCAGTTACAGTAGTAGTACTCACAAAACCCAACAATTTTTTTTCCTATAACTTGTTTTGGTTCAAACTTGAAACATAATAAGCATGTATCGTTATGAAAAAATATTAACAGTGTCAAATGTCAACATCTGTTTGTAAGTTCCATCAAAAACACTTTTAAGGATATGAGTATACAAATTCTCAATAATTCAACCATACACTAGAAACCAGAAAGTCACCCGCTTTAATAGTAGCATCGAGTAACCGGAAATATTAAGGGGCATTTGTATTCCTATCCCTACTTTGAAGAGTAATTGTGAAAAGTAAGGGGCAAAATCATAAAATAAAAAAATAAGGGCAAAACCACAATTACACTTTAAAGTAGGGGCAAGAACAAAAAAAAAAAATCAAAGTCCCAGCTAACCACCACATATATCTCCTTACGTGCGTAGGGCATCGAGCAACAGGGTCGAGCAAGGCGCTTTGTCAATTCACTTTCACCACATTTCGCAGTCCATATCAAAACCCATACAACAATGGAAAAGGCTGATATAGGAGGTAATCCTAGGTGCTAGAGGAGCATAATATTGGATGATTGGGAGTAGGAGGCGCCTGGGAAGATCAGACAACTTTAGATGGACCATCCGCTGCCTTGTATCTTGATTGTTGAAGAGACGACAGGCGACGGTTTCCCATGTGGTGTATCCTGAAGAGGACGACATGCTAATGTTTGACTGTGACTGAACTAAGTTGCCATGCATGGTACTCAATGTGCTAGACAAAACCGATATTGAGCAAGAAATCGATATGCATTGTCTGTAATGCTGTGAGCAAGGTAGCGATGCAGACTAAAATATATAGAATGCGACAATGATATGAACTATATTGCTTCAATGCTATAAATGACAACTAGGAGTAAACTGATTTTAAAAACTCATCCTTTTGTAATTTATTACTGTGTACCAGTATGTAGGTACTAAATTCAAATAATTTTCATGTTTATCTTCTGAAGACAAATGGTTGTAAGGATGTAAAGACTATAAGCATGATTATGCCTAAGGCTGGAACTAGTTCAATTTTTCTTTCAAAAAAAAGGGAAAAACTTGTATGATTCTCTATCTTTGAACTATGTGAGCCAGCAAAACTTTTGAACATGGTAATTTCCTACGGCAAATCAACCAACTGCTGGATGATGGATGGATGCACCGCCTTTTGCTGGTGATGGCTTGATCTGAAGGTTGTGGCCCCTGTTGACAATGGGCCTTGGCTTCATGAGGCTGTCCTCTGTAGTAACCAGGTTAAACTCAGCAAAGGAAACAAATTGCAGCGCACCTCTATACATGTACACTGTCTGTGTTTTACCGCCATGCCCACCGAGGGATACCCCCGAGGTGGTGAGTTTGTAGGTATGGTATCGCCGAGATCAGGAACTCGAAAGTGCAAAGGAACACAAGATTTAGACTGGTTTGGGCCGCCGAGAGCGTAATATCCTACGTCCTGTGTGGTTTGTATTGACTTTGATGATGATTCCTCCTAAGAGGGTCACTGTCCACCCTTATATAGTCTGGGAGGATAGGTTTACATGGAAGTCCTAGTCGGGTACAAGTCCAGGAGTCCTACCCGAGTACTTCTCGGGTAGTTTCCTATCGTATCCGACTAGTTTCACTATTATACGAGTAATCCTACTGCATTATGAGTAGTTACAACAGATGTAGGGCTTGGACCATATCCCATCCGTATTCTAAGAGAGGTGTGCCACGTGGACAATCCTGTGTGTCCGGGTCTAACATACACCACTTTTGCAAATTTTTTAGTGAGATTTCTATGTGTGCGAGAGCTTAAGATGTTCTAGGTTTGTCTTTTTTCTAAACCCTAGAACCAATTATCCTCATGCACCACAGAAACCTACTCCCTCCTTTTTTTACATGTCACATTAGCTTTGTTCTAAATCAAACTTATCCAACATTGACCAAGTTTATAGAAAAATATAACAGCATCTACAATACCAAAATTGTTTTATTGAATCCGTTATGAAATATGTTTTATAGTGCATATATTTGGTATGTTGCTACATTTTTCTATAAATTTGGTTAAAGTTGGATACATTTGACTTAGGTCAAACTTAATGTGACATATAAAAAAAATAGAGAGAGTAAATATGAAATATTAGTAAGCATGCAGTGTATCTCCTTTTGATTCAGTTTTGTTGGAACACGAGTATCAAGAAGTACAATGCACTCAAATCTCAGCAACCTTTTTTAAGCTCAATCAAAACACATTGATTATATTGTACACCTCCCAAAACCTCACTCTTTTATGATACCGGGTGGCCATGAATGAATGCCAAACTAAACTCGACACAAGTCTCACCGATAAGGCACTATATACAAGGTTGCAGATTGTACATACCAATATCAAAAAGATATATAGCGATGGCAAAAATATTACATGATGATAATAGAGAAACACCTGGCACACAGGCTTAGGTTTGGGAGACACCAGAAGATCATGTGACAATTGGTTGCTCTTGACATCTTCGGCAACCGGAGAAGTACTAGCCGGTGACGAATTGCTCTTCTGATCTCACCTTGGAGCAGCAGCTGCAATGATGAAACAAGCCTGCGTTGCACGCCTAGAGTTTGCACCACATGTTTTGATTTGTTAATATGCGAGGATGAAGAAGCAACCACTTCACATCATATTCCTAAATTTATATCAACAAGTAGCATGTCACGGCAGCAAACAACAAACAAAAATGGACGGAGACAAAACATACGGAGGCGGCGAGGAATAATTAACTAGCATAGGCACGTCTGAAAATCATTTTTTACCAAAAAAGATAAATATATGTTCAAGCGGATTAAAACGCTTTTTTACAGTTGAAAATAAATCTGCCACTGGAGTGATATATAAGAGTCCAATTTTGACTCGTAGATCTTAATTGGAGCTGACATGCCTCTTAGAGGCTTGAGTACGTTGAGGATCTTTGATTACAAAAGAAAAATGGAATGGTTAACCCGCTGGTTTGGTTTCTGGAGTATAGTTCGTGTGAGACCTTTGGGGAGGGGGCAGGAGTTTGCTAAAACGTTGCACTCTCGCTCTGTTACCTACAGTCCTGGAGAAAAAGAGTCTGATTTTGGTTACACAATTAATGGATAAATATAACTAGTACCCTGTTTCGCATGTATAAAAATGACATATCAGTCCAACTTGTAGTGCAGAGGGCACGCTGTTAATAGTGGCCACACATATGAAAGCAATGGAATGCAGTAATGATTAGTATCATCAGAACATAGTGCTGGAGGCTTTCTTTCAACAAAAAAAAAGTCCGGGCAGTCGGCATGGGAGACTTCAGGAAAGCAGCAGCCCACCGTTTACCTCTTCTATCCCTTCTAGCAATCTAGCTGATGCCCTATTTGTTTGAGCTTGTATTACTACCTTTTGGAATATCCAAAAATCATATGCTCTCGGAAACTAAAAGCAAAAAAGCTCATAGCAGGATGATTCTGCCTTTTGCCTTTTGAGATAATTTGACTTTTGGAAGTCCCAAAAGCTAATGATTCAAAAATATCTAGAAGCGCAAATAAACAAGACCTCAAGCAGATCCGTTGTACATGTATACATCATTTGTCATGATATTAGTGAGACTTGTGTATGTTCAGATGTTCGTGATTTGGGCCTTGCTAGGGTACTCCATTACCTCCTAAGACCAACTCCATCAGTGTTACCTTTCCGGCTGCCCATTTTGAGGGAAAAGGACGTGGGACCCACCTCATGTCTCCCAGGCGCTCGCATCCCTCCCCCATCTGTTGCTCTCCCGCCACCCCGACGAGCACCGCCACCCCGACGAGCAGTAGCAGCAGCAGCTCCGCGGCGCCGGTCCTCTTCCCCGGCCCGCGTCGTCCTCCTCCTCCGACGAGCAGTAGCAGTAGCAGCCGCGGCTCCGTGGCCCGCGTCCTCTTCCTCCTCCGACGAGCAGCAGCAACAGCAGCCGCGGCTAGATCCGGCACTCGCTCGACCTCGGCCACCCCGACGCGCCCCTCATCCTCGCCGACCTTGCTCCAGATCCGGCGACCTCGCTTCAGATCCGGCGACCTCGCCATGTACTGCCTCCTCCCTAAGCTCCTCCGCGCGCCATACCGCGTCGTCCTCCTCGTCCTCGGCTGGCTCCAACGGCAAGCGGGACCCGCTTCCGCGTGTCGCTACGGGATTGGGCAGCCGCGGATGGGGGAGAGGGAGGGCACCCGTAGGAATGGGGGAGACGTTGGGGGATCTGCTGGAGAGGTGAATAGGACCAAAAGTCCTATATTTTGGGGTAAAGTGTGGGATAGGGGACATTGCTGGAGTTGGTCTAAGGAGGTAATACCTCAAAAGAATCACAGACGTCGATTTTTAAAGCAGATTAGATATTTAAATAATAAAAATAATATGAAAAGAGAAAATTACGTCGATCTGGTTCTTCCCCGAATGGGCGCTGAGTCGCCGGCAAATGCGACCGCCCCGCAGGGCCACCCGTCGCCCACCGGTGTCCACAAGCGCTACGACGCCTGCTCCATCTGGACTTTCCCTAAACAGAAAAGAAAGGAACAGGAAAGGGTCAGAGAAGGAATTGACCTAGATCACTCAGATGGTGATGAAGAAGATTCTGACGATGGAAATGAGGTTATTGTGCTGCAGCCAACAAGAGTATCTCAGTCTAATACCTCTAGAGCTGTAGCAGGTGATGTCACAGTTGAGAAATTCTACAAGGCTTGTACTATAGAAGAATCTGTTCAAAGGGGATCTAATGTGAGCCAAAAAGTTCAAACAAAGCTAACAACTCAGAAAAGAGAAGAGAGGAGGGATAGAGCTTGTGAGTATATATGCCAATTTTTCTATGAAGCTAGTATTTGTTAGATATATATGTATAGCCGGCTGTACATTGCCTTGTATAGGTGATTGATAAACTTTCTAGTTTAGGAAATTGCATCCTTGTACACAGAGCCTCTTGGCTATATATATGAAAGGTCACCACCTCCATTGGGTACGTGGTGTTTTCCTATTCTATCTCTCTACATGGTATCACGAGTCTGGGTTTTCCTTGATTCTCTCCACCTTCCGCTCAACTCCTGACCGCGCCGTGTGCTCCCCGCACAGGCGCCCACCCACCGGCGCCGCCATCTCTCTGGCCGCGCATCCCTTCCCTCCCGCGCCATCATGTCGACGGACTCAACCCAGTCCTCGACGACCTCTCCTCCCATCGGCGCGACCTCCCCTGCTTCTGGCTTCGCGACTAGCGGCGCCATCTTCATCAACCCCTATGCCTCTGTCTCCGTCAAAGCCCACGTGCCGATCACCCTCGAGTTGAAGAACCCTAACTTCACTAGGTGGTCCGCCTACTTCCACGACATGTGCAGGAAATTTGGTCTTCTGCGGCACCTCGACGGCCCCTCCCCCATTGCCAGTCAGCCCGTTGATCCCGCCTGGGAAGAGGCAGATTGCTGCGTCCGTAGCTGGATCTACGGATCCGTTGCGGAGGCCGTCCTCGACATGACCATGGATGGCATCACCAAGACGGCCCGCACGCTGTGAACCGCCATCGTCGCCCTGTTCCAGGCGAACAAGGCACCACGGGCCATCTTCCTGAGTCATGAATTCCATTCGTTGACTCAGGGGGACTCCACAATCGACGACTACTGCCACCGCGTGAAGACCACCGCCGACAAGCTGCGCGACGTCGACCAGCCCGTCTCCGAGTCGACCCTTGTCTTCAATCTGCTCCGCGGATTGAACAAGGAATTCTCCAACACCGCCGACAACATCGCCGCCAACAACCTCTCCTTCTCCTACGCTCGCGACCAGCTCCTCCTCAAGGAACTGCGCCTCGCGAACGAGATCAAGGTTGCGGCGGCCACGGCACTGGTCGCTGGCTCTACTCCCTCCTGTGGCACCTCTGGCTGCCGCTCCTCCTCCTCCTCGAGTGGCGGACAGCAGCAGCAGTAGCCACAGCGCCCACGCAACAACAGGAAGGGCAGCAAGAAATCCGGCGGCGGCTACGGCGGCGGCGGCGGCGGCCGGCGGCAACAACCACTACGGCAGCGGTGGCGGCCAGCAACAGCGCGGCCCAGCACTCCTGCCCGAGCCTTGGGTCTGCAAGTCCTCGGGCGGGCAGTTCTGGAACATCTCCCCCGGCGGTAACACTGGCGGCGGGCATCCCTAGGGCTCCCAGCAAGGCATCCTGGGCTCGGCTCCTCCGCAGCAGGCCCACACCGCCTTTGCCCCGCTGCACGTCTCGCCCCCGCCACTGCACAACCCGTCGCCAACTCCCTCTTGGGATCATGCCGGGCTGATCGCCGCCCTCCAGCAGATGTCGATGCAAGGCGGCTCTCCATGGGTGGTGGACTCAGGAGCTTCCTCCCACATGTCTTCATCGGATGGTATATTGCTCCAACACCTTCCCAGATCTATTTCTTCAGTTTTGGTAGGCAATGGTTCTAGTACCCTAGTAACTCCATTTTATCCACCAAAATGTCAAACTTTGCTCTCAATAATGTCCTTGTCATCCCTTCCATAGTTCAGAATTTACTTTCTGTTCGTCAATTCACCCGCGACAATCATTGCTCTATAGAGTTTGACGCTCTCGGTTTTTCTGTAAGGACCTTTCGACGGGGCGCGTGATGCTTCGCTGCAATAGCACTGGAGATCTCTACACCTTGCCACAGTCCAACACCAGCCCATCTACACTTCTGGCTGCCTCTTCCTCCCTGTGGCACCAACGTCTTGGACATCCAGCACCTGCAGCTTTAGATTGCTTGAATAAGAACAATTCTATTTCCTGTACTAAAGTAGCAAATTGTATTTGTCATGCCTGTCAACTCGGCAAGCATACACGTCTACCTTTTAGTTCATCTACTACTCAAACTGCTGCACCTTTTGAGTTACTTCACTGTGATGTTTGGACCTCACCTATCAATAGCATCTCTGGTTTCTCCTACTATCTTGTGATTTTGGACAACTACTCACACTTTTGCTGGACCTTTCCTCTCCGACGCAAGTCTGAGGTCCACCAGCACATAGTTGAGTTTGTGGCCTATGCACGCACCCAGTTCGGTCTTCCTGTGAAGTGTCTCCAAGCTGACAACGGCACGGAGTTTGTTAACAATGCCACCTCCACCTTCCTGGCGGCCCATGGCATTCTGTTGCGTCTTTCATGCCCATACACCTCAGCACAGAATGGCAAGGCCGAGCGCACCCTTCGTACACTCAACAATTCTGTACGGACACTCCTCCTTCATGCGTCCATGCCACCATTGTATTGGGCAGAAGCACTTGCGGCTGCCTGTTACCTGCTGAATAGGCGCCCCTCCTCATCTATTCACAGTGAAGTTCCCTACACACGCCTCTTTCGTGAGCAGCCTACTTATGATCACATTCGGGTATTTGGGTGCTTATGCTACCCTAACCTCCAGGCCACGTCTGCACATAAGCTCGCTTCTCGCTCCATGGCGTGCGTATTTCTTGGGTACCCTTCCTCTCACAAAGGTTATCGCTGCCTCGACTTGTCCACTCGGCGCATAATCATCTCTCGACACGTCATTTTTGACGAGTCTCGGTTTCCCTTTGCAGATGGCTCACCCGCTCCCGATTCTTCCCTCCTTGATTTCCTGGTTGATGACACTATGGATACTATGCCTTGCTCTACTAACCCTGCAGCTTCCCCGCTATCGGCTAGGCCTTCTCCGGCGGCACCAGCGGCCGCTCCGTTCCCAGAGGACATTGAGCAGCCGCCCTCTCCTCCACTGCATGCTGGACCGGGCGGGCGTGGTCCCGTGCCCCCTCCAGGTCCCGCAGCATCTACGGCTTTGGGCGGGCGTGGTCTTGTGCCCCTGCCAGGACTTCAGCAGGCGCGCCCAGCGGCTCCACGGGATCCCGCTGGCCTCATCCCTGCCCTACTGCACGTCTATGTGCATCGCCCACTAGCGCCGACTTCTCCGCCGGTCCCTGTACCTGCTGCCGCCTCTGAGTCCTCCTGGCCTGTCACTCGTACACAGTCCAGGGTGATTCCACTTGTGCAGTACAGGGGCCTCACCGCCACGACTCCATCGCCCATTCTGGCTAACTACCGCAGTGGGCTGGCTGACCCAAACTGGCATGCGACCATAGCCGATGAGTACAAGGCCCTGATGGACAACGGCACCTGGCGACTAGTTCCACGTCCGCCTGGTGCCAACGTCGTATCGGGCAAGTGGATCTTCAAGCACAAGTACCACTCTGATGGCACTCTCGCTCGCCACAAGGCACGCTGGGTCGTCCGCGGCTTCTCCCAGCAGCACGGCATCGACTACGATGAGACGTTCCACCCAGTTGTTAAACCGCCGACAATTCGGGCTGTTCTGAGCATCGCTGCTTCCCGCTCGTGGCCTATTCGCTAGCTGGACGTGAAGAACATGTTTCTTCACGGACATCTTGAGGAGACTGTCTACTGCCAGCAGCCACCTGGCTTCGTCGATCCTACCGCCCCTGACCATATTTGTCTTCTACAGCGCTCACTCTATGGTCTGAAGCAGGCTCCGCGGGCGTGGTACCAGCGTTTTGCCACGTACATCCGCCAGCTTGGGTTCACTCCGTCGGCCTCCGACGTCTCCCTTTTTGTGTACAAAGAGGGTGGATGTCTTGCCTACCTACTGCTGTACGTCGATGACATCATCCTCACCGCCTCCTCGCCGGCCCTCCTTAAGCGCATCATCAATCGGCTCCACTCCGAGTTCGCCATGACAGATCTTGGGGATCTCCATCACTTCCTCAACATCTCTGTCGAGCGCTCCTCTGACGGACTGTTCCTGTCCCAGCGACAGTATGCAGTCGAGCTTCTTCAGTGGGCTGGCATGTCCGAGTGTCACTCTACGGTGACCCCTGTTGACACTCGGACCAAGCTCTCTGCGACCGATGGTGCTCCCGCTGCTGATCCTTCCGAGTACAGGAGCATCGCTGGTGCCCTTCAGTACCTCACGCTGACTCGTACTGACTTGGCGTATGCAGTACAGCAGGTGTGCCTATTCATGCATGATCCTCGTGAGCCTCACCTGGCGGTACTCAAGAGGATCCTTCGCTACGTAAAGGGCACACTCTCCTTCAGTCTTCACCTGGGCGTTGATCCTGTCCAGTCCCTCACTGCATACTCGGATGCGGATTGGGCTGGCTGCCCCGACTCTCGACGCTCCACCTCCGGCTTTTGCGTCTACCTCGGCGACAATCTCATCTCTTGGTCTTCCAAGAGACAGACCACCGTCTCCCGCTCCAGTGCGGAGGCGGAGTACCGAGCTGTGGCTCATGTTGTCGCCGAGTGTTGCTGGTTGCGGCAGCTTCTTCAGGAGCTTCACGTCTCGATTGCTTCGGCAACAGTTGTCTATTGTGACAACGTCAGTGCTGTCTATATGGCAGCCAACCCAATTCATCATCGCCGCACGAAGCATATTGAGATTGACATTCATTTCGTCCGCGAGAAGGTGGCTTTGGGACACATTCAGGTACTACATGTCCCCTCCTCTCACCAGTTCGCGGACATCATGACCAAAGGCTCTGTGTACAAGGAGATTGTTCACTGAGTTTAGGTCCAGTCTTTGCGTCCGAGACTCTCCCGCTGCGACTGCAGGCGGGTGTTAGATATATATGTATAGCCGGCTGTACATTGCCTTGTATAGGTGATTGATAAACTTCCTAGTTTAGGAGATTGTATCCTTGTACACAGAGCCTCTTGGCTATATATATGAAAGGTCACCACCTCCATTGGGTACGTGGTGTTTTCCATTCTATCTCTCAGCAGTATTCCACACAACACAGTCAACCTTCCTAGCTTTGCCCACATGCTCGAGGCAATTGGATCTTTTGGTAAAGGTTTGAGAGGGCCTAGTGCATATGAAATGAGTGTACCATTCTTGAAGAAAAGGAAGCAAATAGTGTTGGCTACATTCAAGAACCATCAGGAATCATGGTAACACACGGGTTGCACAGTTATGACAGATGCATGGACAGATGGAAAGGGCAGGGAGTAATGATTTGGTTGTGCATAGTGCTCATGGTGTCTGTTTCTTAGATTCTGTTGAATGCTCATCTGCTAGAAAAGATGGCAAATACATATTTGACCTTGTGGATAAATGCACTGAAGATATAGGGGAGGAAAGTGTTGTCCAAGTAGTCACTGACAATGCTAGTGTCAATACAGCAGCAGCAAGTTTTTTGGCAGCAAAAAGACCCTCCATATTTTGGAATATGGATGCGCTGCTCACTGCTTAGATCTCATGCTAGAGGATATTGGGAAGCATGTGCCAGTTGAGGAAACCATTGCTAGTGCAAGACAAGTGACTACATTCTTGTATGCTCGTACAAGGGTGTTGGATTTGATGAGGAAATTTCTTGGCAAAGACTTGGTGCGTTCTGTGATCACTCGATTTGCTACTGCTTATTTAAATTTGAAAAGTGTGCAAGACAATAAGAAGGAGTTGACATGGCTCTTCAGATCGGATGAGCTCAACGAATTGGGTTACTTGAAAAAAGCAAAAGGGAAGAAAGCCAATAAAGTGGTGCGATCTGAAGCCTTTTGGAAGAATGTTGACACTGCTATAAATTTTTTTGAGCCATTGGCTAATGTGCTTAGGAGGATGGACAGTGATATACCAGCAATGGGATTCTTCCATGGAAGTATGCTTGAGGCAAAGAAAGAAATATCTGAAAGGTTTAACAATGATGAGAGTAAATTCAAAGTTGCTTGGGATATTGTTGACAAAAGGTGGACAGCAAGCTCAAGACTCCACTTCACTTGGCTGGGTACTATTTGAACCCCTATTATTATTATCCAAAAAAGTAAGAGATTGAGCATGCTGGCACATTTAGAGCAGCTGTAATTGACTGTGTTAAAAAGTTAGGTGATGATGAACAAACTCAAGACAATATCATTGAAGAAATCAAAATTTATCAGGAACAAAAAGAGTCATTTGGACATGAAATTGCCATAAGGCAGAGGAGAAACAAAAACTTCAATCCAGGTGAATAAGTGAATCTAATATGATTGGTGAATATCATATTTTTTCTGTAAACACCATTTTACTCTAAACTTCTTTATGCAGCAAGATGGTGGCTCAATCATGGCACAGGTGCACCAATTCTCAGGATATTGGCGATGAGGATTTTAAGTTTGACATGCAGCTCCTCAGCTTGTGAGAGGAACTGGTCAGTATTTGAACAGGTATGAAAAATATTCTTCTGTTCCATTGAATTATAGCTAAACCAGTAACTCACATTATTTTTACTGAAACAAGTTACTTTTGTTCACCTACACACAGGTTCACACAAAGCGGCGCAACAGACTAGGACATGATAGGATGAGAGATCTTGTATTTATTAAATTTAACTCTAAACTGCAGCAAAAGAGAGAATAAGAGTAGAGATCCAATAGAGAAGGAAATAGATGATGTTCTTCCACACAAGAGCAATAAGTTCATCACTGGATTTATACCAGCAAACGAAGAAGAAAAAGAAGTTCCTGAAAGTGCAAATGGAGCTAGAACATCACAGTCACAGGGAGTTTCAATATTACAACCTCAAGCCAAAAGAAAGAGACATATGCCTGTGTGCCCTAGGAAAAAGAAGCTCAGGAGCCTCAAATCTCTTATGTCTGATGATTCAGAGAAGGCTGCAGCTTCTGCTTTTTGTGATGAATCAGAAACTGACCAAGATGGTGACATTTCAATGGAGTGAACACTTCTGATTCTGTTGGTGATGGTTGGTGATGATTAGATGGGTAGAAACTGACCAAAATTTTGTGTTTGTCCAATCTTTATTATATACTGAACATCTAAACCTTTTGCTTATTTGAGGACGTGATAAACTTTGTGACATGTATCAGTTTGATTTGATGTTCTGAATATCTAGATTCTGAATTTAATTACTTAATTTGCAAAACAGCTAAATGAGGTTATCTGGGAGTATAGCCTGCTATTGCTTTGGTTAAGCCTTTGAAAGCCTAACTCCTAAGGGTTCTTAGCCTGCTATTTTAATGCTATTTTAAACATTGGCTGCGCCGCCAGCAATTGCGAGCACCTGCACAAGCGATCCCGCCGGTCGCCGTCGTCCACGGTTGCATAGATCCGGAGAACAACGATGTCTTCCGCCCGCGGCCCGTCCACGCAACGAGTCAGGCACACGCCGAGCGTGCACCACCGCCATGCCGCACCTGGCACGTTTACGTTAAAAAACGAAAATACTGAAAGCACCTGCCGCTCGATGCCACGGCTGAACAAGGCATCACGATCCAGGAACCCATTCACTAAAAAATGAAAATAATGACAATAAATAACCATCATGCACAACAAATAGCGTCACGCTCGCATTACAGTACACTCTTTATCTGTCACGTTAGATTTTTTTCTCTAATTTTAGAATTAAATATATATAAATACTATCACCTCCTATGAGGTAATGCTTCATTTTAATCATCAAGATCTACGGTCCACAGTTATTCTGAAGTACCGTAGCAAAGCCCTCTTGATTTTCTCTTCTTTCCTTTTTTTTCTTCAAAAACACTGGAACGAGCTCTACTAATTATTACAAGTTAAAGCGAATACTCTAACTTTGAAGACATGTTCACAAAATTGCTGCTGGCTCAATAACAGAGTAGTACTCAAAATCTAATTGGCGTCCAGGAAAGCTTACTTTTTTTCTATTAAACATAACAAAAATGTAGCATTACGAATAAATATTCCCAGCGTCAATTCCAAATATCATTTTGCATGTTAAACCAATACATTCAGAAAGATATGAGTTGAAAAGTTTTTCTAAAAAAAATACATGTGTAGTACTGAGTAACTAGCTAGTAGGAACTTTAATGTCCCAGCAAGTTTTCACGTACGTCTGCCTATTTATACGGGGTATATATTGAAGTTTTGGATTGAGCAACAACCTCCGTCACTACAATATCTCACAGTCCGGGTGAAAAAAGCTAGGAGCCTAACACTAATGAGAAAAGTTGGATGATACTAGATGGGGATAACAGAGATTGTGTGCTGGTGGTGTGTGTTTTTTTTTGGGGGGTGGGGGGCATGCGAGGCGTCTGGGAAGATCACGAAACGTACCACATGGACCGCTGGTTGAGCCTCGGAAGCAGACCGTGTGGACATCATCAACGAAGCTGTATTGCGCGGGGTACGGCATCGTAGCGACGCGTAGGACTCCATGCTTGCGCCAGCTCCCTCTTGGCTTCTCTGCTCGCTCTGCAGGCCTCGTACAACGTAGCGACTTCCAGCACAAGGTCGCCAAGGCCGTCAAGGACTTTGTTCCCGCGCTCGCCTTGTGAAAGACGACGGAACATATGCTCCTTTCCTTCCAGATCATCACCTACTAGCCATGCGCTCGTGCTCTGCCTACTCTCCTCTTTTATTAACAGAAGCAGGCAGGTTTACTGCCGGTCTATGTATTGATAGAGAGTATAAAATATAGACAAAACAACAACTACAATACATACATAACAACTAAACTCAACCAAAACCGGATGAAAGTAATGCACAATGAACACCACTTGATTAGAAAACCACTAGCCATAACACAGGCACCAAGAGGCTTCCTCCGCATGGCTGCAACAACCACCCAGGGTTACCATAGATGTCTCCAAGAGGGAAACGATATCCACAGACGCCGCCAACACCAACCAAGAATCCGGCCCAAGATTTATTAACCATAACCTTTAAGGTGAGGAGAGGAACATCGCACAACAATGCTACCAACAAGGGATGCAGCACCAAAGACGTCGCCATTATCAACCTCACACTACTACAGTTTTATTTCCACCATCGGCCTCAAACCCCTCGTCACCACCAGTTTAGATGTCGGTGGTGAGTCACCGCCAACACACTGTTGCGACTGAATTGAGCAAGCCACGAGCATGCCTAACTTGTCGATAAGACGCCAGCCACCACGAGCCGCCGCTAACATACCTAACACCAACCGCCACGAGTCACCGTACCAAGTTACTACACCAAGGCAAAGGTCTCTCCACTACCGCATAGCTATCACCCAACAAGCTTTAGGCCTCATTTGGAAACTGCTGGATTTTCAGAATCCATAATCTAGAATCTGCTCCAGCTTCCAAACAGAGCGGCAGATTTTAGAGTGGATTTGTAGTAAAAAATTTTGGATTCTTAGAATTCTGGAGCCAGCAAGCTTCCCGCAGGAAGCTTACTGCCTACTAAAATTACCATTTGACCTCGTTCATTCTGCAAAGATTAAGAGAATTTACTACTTCTAGGTTCCTCCACCTTCCAAACGCCGATCCAATCCCGTCGCCCCTAGCTTCCGCCCGTCGCCGAGAAAATTGCAAATGTGGGATCAGAAACATGATGCTTCGCAGTTTTATCATTATTCTCAAAAATAGAACTCCAAATATGTGCAACTTGATTCTACTATCATTGGATGTATTTCCTCTCTTTTATATTTTCTTTTTCATGTATTTGCGATATTGACCTGGTTATTTTATTTTTGTTTTTTTGCACCACAATCCATCGCCTGCCTGGTTGCATGCGCCTGCTCCCCTGACACGCCTTGCTCCCTTGCCACCGCCGGCAGGCAGGCAGGCAGCTGACCGCCGGCGCCCTTGGCAGGCAGGCAAGGCTGCAAGCCGCCTCCGCCTGGGCAGGCTGGCTGGCAGGCCCCTGCCGCCGCCGCCGCCGCCGCCTGGGCAAAAATAAAATAAAATTGTGGCCTCTAGATCGACGAGAAGAAGCCTGGAGCCGAGAGAGGGACCGTCGCCTGGAGCCGAACGAGAGTAGGCACTTCCCGCTCTGCTCTACTGCGCCCAGGTCCTAGCTTGGCCAGGGGCCGGCGGCGGCCAGGGGCGTGGCGCAAGCGGCCTCTAGGAGCGCGGCGCAAGCGGCGGCCGAGGCCGGGGTTGCCTCGTCGGGCGGATGTATGGTGCCGGCGCCGGCCCCAGGTCACGAGAGAAAGCCGCACATATATATGAAATATGAAAAGAAAATAGAAAAGAGAGTAAATAGGTAGTAGAATCAAGTTGTATATTTGGAGTCCTATTTTTACGAAATCAATGTTAATAATGCAAAACTGTGAAGCGCTATATTTCGAATTCCAAAATTACAATTTTCTCCCCGTCACAACGAAGTTTGAAGCTGAAGTTAGCAAAGCAACAAAATAAAACAGATTTTTTTTCTACAAATCCTATGAAAACTTGCATAGCTAAAACCAAGGTCTTGTTTAGATTGCAAAAAATTTGCAATAGTAACACTGTAGCACTTTCGTTTGTATTTGACAAATTTTATCTAATCATGGACTAATTAGGCTCAAAAGATTCGTCTCGTGATGTACAATTAAACTGTGCAATTAGTTATTTTTTTTTACATACATTTACTGCTCCATACATGTGTCCCAAAATTGATGTGATGGAGAGAGAGTGTAAAAATTATAACATTTGGGGTGCATCTAAACAGGCCCCAAATCTATTTTCGAAGATCCAAACAACCACAACCAATCGCTTCTGAATGACAATGAAAACTGAATTGAACTCATTTCCATAACACTCAGATTTCTTCTACCCCATCTTACTTCACGGCACAACCAAACCGTACAAACTTGAGTACAACATCTAAATTAAACAGAGCTTCTCGACAATCTGGAAATGGATTTGGAAGCGTGAAAAGGGGGGGAAATGCAGACAAGAAACAACCCCCGATAAGGAGATGTCAATGGCTAACAGTTCCTCACTCACAAGAATGTTACAGGTGCATAGAGCATTTGCAGAGAGAAGATGTATCATGAAGGATGAACGTTCTGGTAGCGGCTCTCTAACCCATACACCACTCAGAACAACACGGTAACACCAAACTACACAAGCTGAGATAGCCCGTTCAAGAAAATTCATTATCTCAGGACCTCATGAAAGGATTCTTCACATTATGGTGCAACGACTCCTTTCTTCAGCCTGAGGCGCACCATTCTGCTGATACCTGCTTGGGTCTGAAGGGTTGTAGGTGAATTGGCTCGTGTCAAGACCATACTGCATTAGGAACAAATATAATGATCGTGAGAATTGACTAAGAATTGCACATATTTGACCAATGATACTGAAAACGATCCAACAAGCAAAGTACCTTCTCTCGCATCCTTTGGCTCCACGCATCGTTTCTGCTTGCACGTTGATCAAGTGTTGGGACAGGAACACCAGTGGCAGGAACATTTTGTGCATGCATCAATGGCTGCCGCATGGTCGGGCTTCGGCCAATTGCAATGATTTCATCATCACTGTCATACTCAGCAGGTTTGTTCATAGCCCTGACAACCAGAGCTAACAGGAAAAGCACTGCCTGTTGCATATCAGTCAGCATCAGTTTTAGTTACCGTGGCTACATACAACCCGTACTTGAAACTAAAAAAAATAAGGAAAACACAACGGCAGATTTTAAAATTGGCTAAAATATGTAAATAATCAGCTGATTACAACAAACACAACGGCAGAGCAGATCAGCATTGGACAAACATCTAAGCATCTTAAATTCTCAACACAGAAAGCAATCCTACTTTATTACCAGATTGAGCAAAACGTATAGATTGGGATGATAAGAAATTAGAAAGGGGAAATGGGGTTTAGTGGTGGAAAGCATTTACATGAATATTAGGGCAATAACCTATGGATTCAAAGTTCAAGAAACAAATACCTAGTGGCAGTGGAAAAAAATTAAGGAAACATGAGCATCTTTAAATTTACTTAATATCAAAAGATGCGGATAAGTCTCATCACCCACCTCAAAAACAACAACGCCGAGAGCAACCCATCTTGCAATCTCCCAGTTGTCCTTCAGAAAGCCATACATAACATCGAAGTTACGTGTCTTGTCCTTTGGGATTACCTGGAAAAGAAGTTTACGGATAACTACAGCAACTCTAGGAAATGATAAAACAGTTACTTTTTATTAGTATAGTTCCCAAACTAACACCCAATCAAAATACTCACATCTTTCCAGCTATGGTCAAAGAAGATGAACGCGGCAGCTCCAGCCTCAGCAAGGATCAACAATAAGACCAAGAAAGCATACTTTTTAGAAGTCAAAGGAAACAAGCATATTGAAGTATTGATTCCTATGACCTTATCAGTATAAATGGGCAAGTTACTGTTTTGGATGAAACATCATGGGCTGCAGAATCATTAAAAACTTAATGCCTTCTGCTACTGCAGTTTTATAAGATTGGTGTTCAGAGTAGTACAGAAATAAATTTTGTTGGTTTAGCATGTTTGGTGATTATTAATAGCTTGTGCGGAATTTGACACTGAACATAATTCCAAGTGCTTTTTTAGTATCTTGTGCATAGCAAATGGCATCTTCTTCAAAAAGGAGAACAGAGTGATGCCTAAGAGGCACACTAAAGAGGATACGAAACACAAGCAGCAGGTGTTTCTTGTCCCTGCTCCGATGCAGCCAAACAGAGACACGAGGAAGACAACAGCACCAACACCAATGAACAAATAAATAAACCTGCAGGGAACAGAGACGATTCCATGTCAAACACACCCATCCTGGCAGTAAAAATATATAAAGAACAAACTCATGATTGCCAAGCTAGCTAAAGAGTAAAGAGTCAACGGAAAGGTGGAAGGACTCTAATCCAGACAGGATTACCCGCTGCCTACCAGGCTCGTCAATCTAAAGGCATGCAACAGATACTTCATGAAACTGCAGTTTGTAACTTCGAATTTTGGCCACCATGGCGTGCAGGTTTTCACATTCGCGTCTCAGGCCATACATGAAACAGAAAATCAGAGTAACGCTCGTCCCATTTACAATCCCAATTGCCGCCCCTACTCAACAAACCTTAAAGTTCCTCTGAATCCTAAATCATAATCACTAGGGTAGTCACAGGGACGAAAGGAATAGTGCCATCGATTTATCAGACATCATTGAAGACAGAAAAGAGAAAATTGGTTCATGCGCATGCAACCATCTTACCATGCTTTGGGTAACTTGTCGAGGAAGCTGTCACCGAGCGCGACGGCCCCGAGCAACGGCCGGCCGAGGACGAGCACCTGCGCCGGCGACCCCCCGCCGCCGCCCCCGGATATCTTCATCCACTCGACGAGCAGGTAGATCCCGTACCCGACCATGGCGAGGCCGGCGACGGTGAGGAAGAAGTTGAGCAGCCTGAGCAGGCACTCGAAGAATCCCCGGCACGCCGCCATCTCCCCGCCTCCTCCCGGCCTCCCCCTTCCCCCGCCTCCGATCGACCAATCGATCGCCCAATACCAATCTATCTACCAGTCAAAAAAAGCTCCGATTCTCAGGGGAGCTCCAACGAATCCCGCCCGAATCGGGCCGAATTCTCGCGCGGCGGGTGAGGAGGGGAGGAGAGACGGAAGGACGCGGACAAGAGGACGAGGAGGGTGATTGATTACCTGGCGATGCTTCGGGTGCAGTTCTTCTCCTTCTTCTCCCGTTTCCAATTCCTTTTCTTTCTTTCTTTTTTGCGCGCGCATAAAATTATCTCTGTTGGATTGGGGAAAGCAGGCGGCGGAGCGGAGTGGACATGGGACCCACCAAGTGGCGCGGGGAGGGCCGTCGGCGGCCGCGATCGACGGCCCGGATCGGTTGGGCCTGCTGGATTCGGAGTTCGGGCTCGGATTTTATTTTATTTTTCATCCCGTCGGCTGACGGTGTACTACGCGGGGACGGGGTGCGCTGGCGCCTAGTGCCCGCCATTATCCCCGCGCTCAGAGGATATGCGCTGGCGGTCGGGGGCCACGGGAAAGGTCGGAACTGCCCCCCGGGGGTTCGTTCCGTTGAGCCAGTCGGTCAGCCTAGCTGCGTGGGCAGGGTCAGGATATGGCTAAACAAATTGGCGAGGATGACGGCATGTTTGGGGGGCTGATTAGTGTGTGATTAGGAAGGGCTTGGCTTGACGCGGACGCGGACGCGGCGACGGCTTGGTTTGGCTTGGCGCAGATTGTTTGGGCTCTGGCTGGAACTTGATCGGATAGATGGAAGAAACCGGAAGGAATACAGTTGCTCTTTCTGAGTCGCCAAGATTGATTTCGAGTCCTATTCTGCCTATTAGATGGAAATATAGTTTGTTACGGACTCTTTCTTATTTAGAGAGAGCTGCGCGCTCTCTGCCGTGATTCACGACGTATTGGTTGTGGATTACAATCCCAACCGTGTACATTTTCAACTCTTCTGTAACCTCGTACATGAGCAATATATATACACCAGCCGTGACCCCAGAGGACACTGAGCCAAGTCAATTAACATTGCTCCTCTGCAAATTTCAGGATTACAAGAACGTACGGTATGAGAACTTGGGAAAGATACATTTGTTTGTTTTCTTTCTCCGCTTGTTTCCAGAAAGAAAGGAAGGAAGGAAGGGAGAGGCCATGGCCACGAGCCCATGACCCACGCACGTGGAGCATGAACTCTGCCTCTATGCATCGGTTGATTCACCAAAAACAGTGATGAAAAACATGACGACAACCGGGAGGCGAAGGTGCCCTTTGAAAACTACTGATATGATCACCGGATTTAACGTAACAATTGCACGCGCACGCGAATCTACGGTTCAGCTAGGATGTACAGTGTTCCTAGCTGCCTTGTTCTACTTCACCGAGGATCTCGGAAGCACAAGCTGTTCCACGTTATTATTCTCCCGAGTCCCGAGCACGTAAGCCGCTGCCCTAGCTTGTTCCGCGTGCCCGGAGTGGGAAAAAGAGCTCAATCTGACGCGAGACTCAGGGTAAGTACATAAAACGACGGTTCAATACGATGACATATTATCTTAATACAATTTAAAATATAATATGTATAATAGGTTGCTATTGTGCTATCTTTTTATCACATAATAGCATTATATATCTTAATTTGTCGAATGAAAAAAGAAATACTGTGAGTAGTATGACAACGTCACCTCGTACAATGGTGAAAAAATAGTCTCATAGTTCTTAATTTAATTTTTAATCAATCATCCCGTTCTCTCTCGTCCCTCTTTCTCTCCTTTGTATCATTAAAAATTCTACATAAAACTACATAACACAACGTCGTTAACAGTATCAATGTAATTTCCTCGTGATCACGGCTTGAAGAGACTGTCATTGGGCATGGAGGTTTCCGGAGTATGTGTTGCGTGTGGATGCTGTATTCTGCGACATGAGTAGTGCCATGTAGATTCTTTAAAAAAGAATATATTGCAACGTGTGGAGCCGATTGGTTGGCTTTCAATGTTTGCCGAATCAAAGTTAAAGCATGCCAATAAAATTTAGCTATCAATTGATTCATATGTAAAAATAGATCACTTCAACATTTGGGACCAAAATTATAGTAAGTTAGTAGAAATTTCTTAAACCTTACAAGTAAGAAGGAGGAATAGTGGTTGTCATATTTTAGCGCTAAACTAAATGAGTACCTAATTTTTAAAACTTTTTGCCCACAATTTAGCAATGCTCACAATTTAGCATGCCCATAATTTAGCTTGCTATGATTTTAGCTTAGCAAAACTTGGCATCCAACGAATCAGGCTATTGAGTCGTGATGCAACACAAGTCACCCGAGCTCTAGCTCCATTCTCTCTGTACGCGCGTGCCGGGCTGTCTTTCTCTCGTGCAGGTGGAGACAGAAACGAACCTGCTAACTATTAACTATTACCAGCCTGTTTTCAGGTGATTTCAAACAATCACCTACTACATCCATTCCAAAATATAACAATTTTTATATTCAATCAAAATCAAATATTTTCATCTTTGAACAATAATATCTTCAAAAATAATTACTTTTCAATAGAGAATATTACATATATTATAATAGCTTGGTTATTACATATATTATAATAGCTTGGTTCATGTGAATAAACTAATATCATTTTTATGTTGTCAATTTTTATGATATTTTTATCATCTATGGTTAAAGTTTAAAAGGTTTGACTTGTAAAAAATCTAAAAATAGTAATATTCTAAGAGTACTAACTGTCAGCCAGCTAACACTTGGCAGGTGTATTTTTCTTTGTGTGTACTAGTACTCGATGCATGTATAAAAGACTCAATAGAGGTCGCAACTGTGCAGCCAAATAATTCTTAGAAGAATTAAGATTTGCTATATATTATGATGAATACAAGCGTAGGATTGATGTAGAGCCTGATCGCTAATAATAGGGGTCGCGTGCGCGGGTGGAATCCTGCGCGTCACAGAAAGCATCCCGCCGGCCCAAATTATGCATGCTCATGGCCCATGAAGGGATGCAATGTTATTGGCTGGTTGCTTCTCTTATTTTTCTTTATTCATTTATTGGAACAATTATTCCAGAAGGTGGAATATTATTTTATTGTGATGGAACAATTATTCCAAGAGGCGGAACATTTTTTTATCATGTTTGAATAATTGTTCCAACTTAAAAAAATTGTTTCGCATTAAAAATGTTCTGCTAAAAAATCATCCAAACGTATTCAAGTATGATCTTGTTTCGAAGATTTCGTTGCAAAAAATACAGTGGTATAGTCGGATTTTGATTTGAATATACGATTTGAAAAATATAAATTTTTATTTGATTTTTTTTGGACCATGTGCCCAGCCTATTACTAGCTGTGTGATAGCTTAACTACCTAGCAGCCCCGAGCGCGTCGAATTTTCTTACGACGAGGCGAGGAGCAGGATCGGCCCCTGTCGAATTTTCTCATCGGATGGCACCGACCGACATAGATAGGGCACGTCAATGGGCCATGGCGCTCTTGTGTTTTTAGGCCGAAAGTTCGGTGAGCAGTTGGTTTGGGCCTCTTCGCGGCCTTCTGCAGTGGGTTTGTGCCACTTCGGGGCCTTTTTCAGTGCAGTTTGTTTGGGCTCTGGAAATCGGAATTTAATGACCTACTCACACTCTACTCTCCGATCTCAGCTAGCTTGCGAGCTCCTTCAAAACTAGGGATGTCAATGGGTACCCGTTACCTGTTACCCGACGGGTAAAAATACCATTAGGGCATGGGTATGGAAAAATTTTAAACCCATGGGTATAAAAATGGGTATGAAGTTGTACCCAATGGGTACGATGGGTATGGGTACGGGAACCAGGTACCCATACCCGTTTACCCATCCACCCATTTATTTTTAGCCTACATGTTAATTTAGCCCAACAAGCCCAACAAATAAAAAAAACTGGCCCAACAAGCCCGAATATAAAAAGAAAAACTAAACACTAACCCTCACTCCCCCTAATCCCTGACCCACCCAATCCCTGCGGGCCTGCCCCCTGGCGGCTGGCGGCTGGCGTTGTGCCCTCGCCGGTCGCCGCCCTCGCCGTGCCGCCCAGCGCCGCCTACCGCCCAGCGGCCGCCGCCCTCGCCGCCCAGCGCCGCCCGCCGCCCCGCGGCCCTCGCCGCCCGCGCCCAGCGGCCGCCGCCCGCGCCGCCCAGCGGCCGCCGCCCTCGCCGCCCGCCACCCTCGCTGCCCTTGCCCTCGCTGCCCGCCGCCCTTACCGCCCCCGCGGCGCCGCAGCCCATGGATTTGAACCTTGAGAACAGTGATGCCATGGATTCAAGCAATTCGCATATTCGATTCGACGAGGATTACAGCCACAGGTAGTAGCCTTCAACTTAATATCTTCTTTGTTATTGTCTAACCTATCTAACACCATCATTCGCGTAGTCTCACACTAACACCTGGGAACGCGAACCTGAACCAACCACCACCTACAACTGACAATCTTGCTGTTGTACCATCAACTGGTGATGGTGGTAGACCTCATCCCATTGCATCTGCATATAGACCACCTCCACCTCCAGTTGGTACAGGTTTTACGATGTATGTTTCGTTATAATTTGTATTCTGCATTCATGTGTTAGTATTTCAGTTGGAAACTTATTAGTTTCAAATTTCAGTTTCACCACGACGGAGAGTAGTAGCCTTCCTGAATCACATGAGCCTATCCAAGTTGATGATGAAGGCACCGATGAAGATGTAGAGGCTGCAGATGAGAATTGCAGAAAAGCAAAGAGGAAATGTACTTCTGTTGTTTGGAAGGAGTTTAAAGAGGTAGAAGTTCGAGGTGTATCAATGGCCCAATGTACCTACTTGTCGGAGGAATTCTCCAGCCGGGTGGCGGAAAGCACCCGCCTAATCCTAGTTAAGGATGGGTTTGGAGGAGACTTAGGAGCGCTCGATCGGGGGACAGATGAACACAGGAAGGACATGAAGATTTAGAGTGGTTCGGGCCGCCGGAGCGTAATACCCTACGTCCACTTTGGTGTTGTATTGGCTGTGTTTCTGATTGTTAAACCTTGTATTCTAACGAGTACACTCTCCCTTTTATAGTGCAAGGGGAGTGCTTACACCGTGCGGGACCCCGACAGGTGGGCCCGGCCAATAGGAGCTGTTCTACGAGAGATATAGAGGTCATCTCCTCGAGCTCCTCTCCGTAGTCCTCTCGATCGAGAAGTTGATGTGCGTATCTACAGCCAGGATATGGCCGTGTACAGCCTTGTCTTGTACAGTGTCCGGCGTCAGCGTTACCCAACAGTGAAGCCGTGCTGTTACTGTTGGGATGGGACCTTCGGTCAGAGGGCGAGACGGGGCTGTCCTGTGGCGCGCGCACTGTTACAGCGCACGCCTTGGCCCACCTATTACAGGCTATCATCACGCGCGCAGCGCCGTGACGGGACTGCACACAGTCCGCGTACTGTGCGCGGTGATACGACGCGCCGCCTTCAGAACGGGCGGGCTTACCGCGGTGTCAGCTTACCTGCCCTGTGTGTCAGTGGCAGGCCGCACCTTTTGACTTTGGCGCGCCCGACTCAGCTATCGCATTGAATGCGGGTAGGTGAGGAGGCGACCCGTAAGGGGCCTCAGGCCGCAGGCACGCGGCGGGGCCATCCCCGCTCCTCCCGCTGGGCAACACGTGGTGGCGCCGGACCCCTAATCAGGGAAAGGGGGCCCGGGGCCGCCGAGACCGGTTGGAACGGGCTGGTCTGTGATGGTCCGGCCATCACACGTGGCGGCCCCGGACCTCCCAGGGGAGGCCGGGTCCGCAGGGGCTACCCGTGAGCTCTCCCCCTCACCTGGGTGTGCAGAGGCCCCGGGCCTCATGGAGCCCGGGGGAGGGTCCGAAGGCCACGGCCCCAGCTGTCAGGCCCGGAGGCCGTATGCCACGTGGCCCAGAGGCGAGGGGGAGTATGGATTATGGGAATCCGAAGGCCTGGACACCCTAGCGGGAGGTACCCCTATCTGTATGTACCGACAGAGGCCCCCGGGCCCACCTTGGGAGAGGGATGAACCCGCAGGTGGGGCCAAATCCCAGCATCGCGCCGGGTGGACAGCTCGTTCCCGCCGGGCAAGGGCATAGGTGTCCTTTCGCCCGCTGCGGGATCCCCGAGGGGCCCGCCCTCCGCGCGCACCGCGCGCATCAGACGGTTCAGATTCTTGTCTTATTCGAGCCCGTCGCGCGGCTCGGGCGGTTCGGATTCCGCCCTTCCCACGACCCTCCAGCACCCATGCCAATGACAGGTGGGCCCGAACCCACTGGTCATAGAGTGTGAGGGATGGGAAGGCGGAACTGGCGACCGCTCGGCTTCTCTTCGGTCGCCGCGGGACGCTAAGGGGGGAGCAGCCTTTTGCATAAAAGGTAAGCGCCGAAAGGAACGGCTACCTTTTCGCACTTGCCAACAACAGACGCCGTAGCGCCCCTTCGTCTCCACATCCCTTCTCGCGATCGGCTCCCTTACGCCCGGCTCCTCTTTCTTCCTTGTTCCTTCGCAATCCTTGCCCAACAATCTCCATGGCTTCACTTCCTTTCCCGCGCCGCTTCCAGACCCGGGAACAGCTGGACGCGGTGCGGCGCCTTCTGGGGTGGACCGCGCCGGCAAACGCCGGGAAGGTTAGGGCCGGCGAGATTCCCCTCCGCGACCTTGCCGCGGGGGAATTCGTCCTTTTCAATTCGTACATTATGTGCGGGTTGGTTCCTCCGATCTCCTCCTTCTTCCTCCTACTCCTGGAGGAGTTCGGCCTCCAACTTCATCATCTCACCCCCACTCCGTCCTCCTCGCGGCGGTCTTCGCCCATTTCATGGAGATGTTCATGGGGGTGCGTCCCTGCACCACCATCTTCAAACATTTGTACTCCCTGGTTGGGACCGGGAAGAAGCGCGGCGAGATTGGCGCTTACTACTTCCAGCTCCGGCACGGGATGGCGGGCTCCTACATCGCCGCTTTCTCCAGCTCCAAGTGGGAGGAGTGGCGTGAAGGCTGGGTCATCGTGGCTGACGAGCCTCATGACCGCCTGGAGCTGCCAACGGAGGGCCCCCAGAGCGACCGGAGCACCTGGAAGGCCAGGCCGACAATACCGGCGGAGCTCGACCCAGTGTTGTACCGGATCAAGAAGCTGGCAAGGAGCGGCCTGACTTCTATGATGGTGCTGGGCGACTTCTTGAAGCGGCAAATTGCGCCCCTGCAGCAGCGGTCCCGGATGGCCTACGTGTACACGGGGCTGAACGACTGCTGCAGGATCGCACGCGGGCCCGGCGGCGACTTCACCAGGGCGGAGCTGGAGGCAGCGGTCCGGGCGATGACCGGCGAGGCGTTCATCCCGGAGTCCCTGGTCCTCCCGAGCGGGGTTAAGGCCCTGTGCGAGGACCAGGCATTGCGGTCATCGGTCCTGTCGTTGATGCCGACCCTGGACGAGGGCGGCCTGGCGGTCCGACAACTGGGGGGCGACCCCAACCGCGGGCTCCAGATCCCTGGCGCCTCTCCGGACCGCCAGCATCGTCCCAGCGAAGGTGCTGGGGAGCCGGGACCCAGAGGTCCGGCCCCCAGCGGGAAAGGAAAGGAGAAAGTGCCGGCGCCAGAGCGCCGGCAGAAAGATAGTGCGGGTGCTGCCCCGGCCCAAAGGAGCGACGAGGCTCAGGGGGCGGCATCTGAGCGGCGCAGCCAAGCCGAAGGGAGCAAGTCCCGGAGGCTCCAGCGCGGCGACGGTTCCCTGGTCGGGGAACCGGCGCCGAAACGCCAGAAGACGGCGGGGGCAGAGGAGCAGAGCAGAGCTCCTCCACCCGCGCCACAACGCCAGCAGCCGGAGAGGGGTCCGGAGGAGACACGTCAGCCTCCTCCGCCACCGCCACCAGAACGGCGTCCGGCGACGCCACCACCACCGCCCGAGGCCAATCTACTGCCCTCATCACTGCCACCAGCAACTCCGCTGGCGAGGGACACCCACCAAAGGTCCGGGGGTCTTCGGCTGGGAGGAAAGTCCCCCCCCCCCCCCGCAGCCCGGGGCAGATGGGAGTGGTCCGACTTCCCGTAAGTGGTTTTGTCATGGTTTTTCATTTTCTTTCTTGGCTTCCGGTCCTTAACCATACAGGTGATACGGCAGGCCGCAGTCTTCGGATTCTCCCACTGGGGGATCCGGCCCCCAGCCAGCATCGGGGCCCTCGGCACCGCTCCCAGCAGGGCCCCCGCCTGGAACAGCTCCAGAAGCCCCCGGACCTATGGGCCCGGAGCCGGAGGCCACCACACCGCCACGACCCGAAGCTGCCCCCCAGGAGGAGGGCACCAGGTCGGCTGCGATGACCGAGGCACCGGCGACAGCGCCGGGTGTTGAGGTCGGGCCCTCACCAGCTGAGCTAGCAGCAGAGGGGGCCACTGCCACGGCGGAGGCTGCTGCGCCAGAGGCAGCGGAGGTGGTGGAGGTCGCGGCACCAGAGGCAGCAGAGGCGGCTGCACCGGAGGCGACAGAGGCGACGGCTCCAGAGCCAGCAGAGGCAGCGGCTCCGGAGGTCGCCGAAGTTGCCAGCAGCACCCACCCACCGGCAGAGGAGGAGGAACCGGAGGTGGTGCTGGGAAGGTACCTCCTCCCGAGCACAGCGGAGGTCCCGCTCCCCCGGCTCATAGCCAAATGCCAGCAAGCTCAACTGGAGCTAGAGGCTGGCATGCACCGGGAGTGGGAGAAGCTGGAGGCGGAGCGCCAGCGGCTCTCCGACTGGGAGGTCCGCCTGGGGGACCGCATCAACTCTGTCTCCGCCCGCTACGCCGAGGAGCGCGCCAAACTCGTGGCGGGGCGCGAGCTCCTGCGGGAGGAGCTGGAGCAGGCGCGCGACCGGGAGGAAGCAGCGCGCCAGCGGGAGTTGGCGGCCACACGGCGGGAAGCAGAGGCTCTCCAGGGGCTGATTGCCGTGGAGAGGCAGAAAGAGGCGGCGGCGGAGATGGAGCGGGCCGCCCGGGAGCTGATAGGCGCGGCGAGGGAAGCGTTTGCCATGGCCGAGGCGCATCAGGCCGCCCTCGCGGATCGGGCGGCGGCAGCAGCGAAGAAAGAAGAAGAGCTGGCCGCCCGAGAAGTAGAGGAGGTGGTCCGGCAGCAGGAGCTCCAGAAGCGGGAAGAGGCCGTGGAGGAGGAGCTGGCAGCCGGGAACCGGAGGCTCCAGGAGCGCGAGGCAGCGCTTCAGGAGAGGGAGGCCAAGGTAGAGGGGCTCCTGGCAGAGCAGCGCGCCGGCGCCAACCGATTAACAAGATGGGTTGGTGCGGTGAACCCTCTGCTAGAAGCGCTCGGAGCCAACCCCATCTGGGTACCAGAGGCTCCTTCACCATTTGGTGCCGCACTCCAACTGCTGGACTCCACCGCCAGGCGGCTACAGGATGCGGAGGCCGGCCTTCAGGACCTCCTGGAGGCAGAGGGACGAGTAGTTGCCCGGGGGATGGCGGAGTACATCCTCACCAGCTTCCGAAGCCATGATCCTGCCGTCCAGCTGACTCCCGTCCTGGTCGGACCCCTCCGGGCAACGGCAGCCGCTGCGCGGGAAGGAGTCCAGGAGGCAGTGGACCTGGTCGCGGCCCGCCTCCGGCGACGTCCTGAACCTGCAGAGAGTGGGAGTGCCTCCGGACCACCAGAGCAGTAGTGCTAGTATCTTTTTGTTATTTCTTTTGTAATACAACTTTTGTTCTTGTAAGATAACTTTATAATGTTGTGCACATTTTCAGCAATGTGTTTAAGTATTCCATGTGTCTACTTTTTGCGAAAAACTTATCTGTTTTCCTGGTTGTCGATCCGGAAAGTGTTCTCGAGTACACCGAGGTCCCCTGGCCCCCTGGGAGGTAGTCGCGATAAGTCGGGACTATCTGCCATAGAACCGAGGTCCTGCACATGACTTAGGATCGACGTTTAGTAGACGTCCCCACAGGTTCCCGGTCTGGCCAGCGGAGGCCTCCTAAGTTGCGTAGCAAGTCAGAGCTCCAGGACCCATGTTCGAGGGCTAAAAGGGGTCCCGGTCCCCTGATACATGGTTTGGGGAACAACGGCGCTCACCCTAGGAGGGCAGGGCGTGTAAGCTTAGGGTACGGAACCAGGCTAAGCGGCTACACGACCCTGGACCCCAGCAAAGGGCGAGCGCATCTCCCTGAAGCCAGTTCACAGGGGTCCGGTCCCTTTTCCCCTGTGAAACAAGGGTCTCGGGCAGAGATGTGGCATAGCAACTTAAGAAGAGCCTTGGGCATAACACAGATGCAGAAAACATGCAAGGGGTTAGCACAACAAGAAGCGAAGAAAATATAGAATCGCATAGGTTTCAAGGACGCCTTTGAGAACAAATTTTCCCTTAATAAATCGGTACAGAAGAGTTGTGCGATGTACGCCAGGGGCCGGGTTTACGAGGGCGGACCTCGACCGCCCTGGACCGCACGGTGATGCTACCAATTACAAAGAGAAAATTCCCACTCAAACGGGTCCTAGGGATAGAACTTACGGAGGTGCTCAATGTTCCATGGATTGGGCAGTTGCATTCCATCCTCCGCAGCCAATCGAACAGATCCGGGTCGGCACACCTTTGTCACCTTGAAGGGCCCCTCCCAGCTGGGGGAGAGCTTGTGCATGCCCTCCCGGTTTAGGATCCGCCTTAGGACTAGGTCCCCGACCCGGAGCTCCCTACTACGCACGAAGCGTTGGTGGTAGCGCCGGAGCGCTTGGTTGTAACGTGCGTTTCGGACTGCTGCTCGCCATCTGCGCTCGTCGACAAGGTCCACATCTTGGCGACGCTCCTGTTCCTGCATTTTCTCATCAAAGGACCGGACTCGTAGGGAGCCCATGGTGATCTCCGGGGGAAGGCACGCTTCTGCCCCGTAAACCAAGAAGAAAGGTGTTTCCCCTGTTGCACGGCTGGGTGTGGTCCGGTTCCCCCATAACACACTCGGAAGCTCTTCAATCCATCTTGCGCCATGCTTCTCAACGTCACAGTAGGTTCGGATCTTGAGCCCTCTGAGGATTTCGGCATTGGCCCGCTCAACTTGGCCATTGCTCCTGGGATGGGCCACCGAGCCGAAACAGAGCTGGATGCCCATATCCTCACAGTACTCCTGGAAGTACTGGCTCGTGAACTGAGTCCCATTGTCAGTAATGACCCGGTTCGGGACCCCGAACCGGCACACAATTGACCTGAGAAAAGCAGTTGCTGACGCCTTGGTGATGTTGACCACTGGGGCTGCCTCTGGCCACTTAGTGAATTTGTCAATGGCAACATAGAGGTACCGGTACCCGCCAACGGCCCTAGGGAAAGGTCCCAAAATATCCAACCCCCACACGGCAAAGGGCCAAGAGGGAGGAATCATCTGCAGTGCCTGAGCTGGAGTGTGTATTTGCTTTGCGTGGAACTGACACGCTTTGCAGGACCTTACCAACTCAGCTGCATCCTGGAGTGCTGTCGGCCAGTAAAAGCCATGCCGGAAAGCTTTACCAACCAGCGTGCGGGATGAAGAATGACTTCCGCACTCGCCTCCATGGATCTCCGCAAGCAAGTCGCAGCCCTCTTCCTGGGTGATGCACCGCATGAGGACGCCGTTGGCGCCACGGCGGTAGAGATCCCCTTCTACCACTGTGTACCGCTTAGCCATCCGGACAATGCGCTCAGCAGATGCTTGATCTTCAGGAAGGTAATTTTCCTTCAGGTAGTCCCGGACCTTAGAGATCCATGCATCGGGACCTTCCTGAGAAACTGGGCGTGCCCCCCTGAGGTCTTCGGGACCCTCAAGGGAGCACACGACCCTTGGTGGGCTCCACGGATGGAGCTCCGCCGGAACCGCCAGCTTCGAGGTGCTAGTCCGACCCCCTTCGCCCAGGTCGGCAGGCTGGGCGGAAGGCTTCAGCAGGCGTCTCTGGAAGATGCCCTCAGGCACGGGTGCCTGGGTCGATGCGCTCGCGGAGAGTGCATCAGCTGCTGTGTTGCCTTCGCGTGGAACATGTTGCAGTTCCAGCACATCAAAGTCCTTCTCGAGACTCTTCACATGAATGAGGTAGGCTGCGAGCTGGGGGTTGTTGCAGCAACACTCCCCCCGGACTTGCCTGATGATGAGTTGGGAGTCCCCTTTGACCAGGAGCTCCCGGACCCCGAGGGACAGAGCCGCCGTGAGCCCAAAGATCAAGGCCTCATACTCTGCCATGTTGTTGGTGGCCTCAAAATCGAGGTGCACCATGTACTTTAACTGCTTGCCACGTGGGTCGATGAGGACCACGCCCGCCCTGGCCCTCTTGCTGCGGGCGGACCCGTCAAAGAAAAGGGTCCAGTGAGGTCCGGTGAAGACCGGAGCCCTGACCTCCGGACGTGGGGGGTCCGTGCCTTGGTCCGGACCCCCGGAGACGCTTGGTGCGGGCGTCCATTCTGCGATGAAGTCAGCAAGGATCTGACTCTTAATGGCATGACGCGGCTGGAAGTCGAGCTGGAACCCAGCGAGCTCCGCTGCCCACTTGGCGATGTTGCCCGTGGCGTTGGAGTTGTGGAGGATGGCCCTCAATGGGTAGGAGGTCACCACCACAACCTTGTGGGCCTGAAAGTAGTGGCGGAGCTTCCTGGACGCAACAAGTATAGCATAAAGGAGCTTATGTGTCTCAGGATACCTGGCCTTTGCCTCATGAAGGACCTCACTGACGTAGTAGACCGGCTTCTGGACGGTCCTGACTCTGCCAGTTGGACTGGATCCTTCAACTTGAGCTGGGGTCCCGTCGGCCCCCAAGCTGCTTAACACTTCTCCAGGTCGGGACCCGGCCGGACCCTCCGAAATAGGGCCGGTTGCTGGAGTGGGGGAGGCCGGACCTCCCCCTTCTGCAGGAGGGTCCACGGAGGTCCCCCGCGGGAGAAGCTCGGACCTCTCGGCGACCAGCACCATGCTGATCACTTCGGTCGTTGCTGCAAGGTAAAGAAACAGTGTCTCACCTGGGTCCGGTGCGACCAGGACCGGCAAGGAGGTAAGGTACTGCTTCATCTCTTGGAAGGCACGTTCTGCCTCTTCGGTCCATACGAATGGGCCGGACCCCCTCATCAACTTGAAGAAGGGAAGCGCCCTCTCCGCCAGCCTCGAAATGAAGCGGCTGAGGGCTGCAAGGGATCCCGTCAACCTCTGCACATCCTTGAGGCGCACCGGGGGTCTCATTGCCTTGATCGCCCGGACCTTATCCGGGTTGGCCTCGATCCCCTGGTGGGAGACCAGGAATCCAAGGAGCTTTCCCGCCGATACGCCGAAGACGCACTTCTCGGGGTTTAACTTGGTAGAGGTCGCGCGTAGCTTGTTGAAGACTTGAGCTAGATTTTCTAAGAGGGAACCCGACTCCCTAGTCTTGACAACGATGTCATCGACATATACCTCAACTATATCTCTAACCAAATCACCTAGAGTGATGTTCATTGCACGAGCAAAGGTGGGTAGAGCATTAAGTAATCCATAAGGCATCACTATATAACAATAAAGACCATCCACTGTTACAAAAGCTGTGTGCTTCCTATCATCACTAGCCATCTTGATTTGGTGAAAACCAGAATAGGCATCCATGAAGGACAGCAAATCACACCCAGAGGTGGAGTCCACAATCTGGTCTATACGCGGAAGTGGATAAGGGTCTTTTGGACATGCCTTGTTTAGATTGGTGTAGTCGATGCACATCCGAAGCTTCCCGTTGGCCTTTGGGACTACGACCAGGTTGGCCAACCATACAGGATGGTAGACCTCCTCGATGAAGCCAGCCTGCAGCAGCTTGCGGACCTCTTCACGGATGAAGTTTTGCCGCTCGGTGGACTGCTTGCGTGGCTTTTGCCGGACCGGCTTGGCGTCGGGGTAGATCTTCAGATGATGCTCAATCACCTCCCTAGGGATCCCGGGCATCTGTGACGGTTCCCAGGCGAACACGTCGACATTTGCCTGGAGGAAGGCGACGAGCGCGCTTTCCTATTTCTCCCCCAGGTTGCCACCGATGCGGGTGGTCTGGGAGGCCTCTGCTCCGACCTGGACGGTCTTCACGGGAACATCGTCCGTGTCGGACGGACGGACCTTCGGTGCCTTGGCCTGAGCCTTGGCACGTGAGGTCGAGGGGTCGGACCCCTGGGCGCCGGCTGCAGGGGTAAGCCCCGTGGCCAGCGCATGGAGCTTTTCGACCGCCACAACACCCGCGGCACGATCGCTCTGGACAGTGAGGACGCCTGCCGGAGAGGGCATCTTCAGGACCAGGTACCCGTAGTGGGCGACGGCCATAAACCGGTACAGGGCCGGTCTGCCGATGATGGCGTTGAAGGGGAGGTTAACTTCCGCGACCTCGAACTGTACGTTCTTGGTACGGAAATTGTCCTCCGTCCCGAATGTAACCGGTAAGGTGATGGTGCCCACCGGGTACACGGGATCCGGGCCCACTCCTGAGAATGGGCGTGATGGAGCCAGCTTGGACTCCGGAATCTGCAGGTGCTTGAACGCTGCATAGCTGATGACGCTGAGGCCGGCTCCTCCGTCGATCAGCACATGGTGAAGGCGAACATTGGCGATGGTGGGTGCCGTGATGAGCGGCAGCACCCCCGCGCCCGCCATGTTCTCTGGGCAATCGGATGGCCCGAAGGAGACGGTGGTGCCTTTCCACCGCTGATGGGCGCCGCCTTCGGCTCCCCTGGCTTCACCGAGAGGACCTCCCGGCGAAGGGCCTTGACGTCCCGCCGGGAGACGAGCTCCGAACTGCCTCCGTACATAACGTACAGCTTCTTGCGGCGCTCATCCCCGCCGGATTCAGAATCGGACTGCTGGAAAAGTCCCTTGAGGTCTTTGTTGGGGGCTTGATACCCCAACTCTCTCTCCGTCGCGGCTGCGTCGGCATCGGAGGCTTTCTCCTTACCGGACTGGCGCGGTGGGGAGGAGCCCTCCTTGGAGGCTTGATCTCGCCTCTTGCTGAGGCGCTCCGCGAGCTTCTGGATCTCGCGGCACTCGGTGGCGCTGTGGCGAGCCCCCGGATGAACAGGGCACGACCCGGGGTCGGTGCGCTGCTGTCGCGGGCGCTTGCCACGGGAGTTCTGGCCCCCGGTCGTCGCAGCTGCAACGGCCGGACCCCCAATCCGTGACTTGTCAAAGCCACGGGCCTTCTTGTTTTTCTTCTTGCCGCTGCCGGGGCAGCGTCGCTGGGTCCGCTCGTCTGAGCGGGTCCTGCCTGGGTTGCAGAGTGCCATGCACGACCTTCTGCAGCCCGGGCGCATTTGTCCGCCAGAGCGAACAGGGTGGTGACGGCTTCCACTTGGTGGGTCGCCAGCTTCTCTAGCATCTTCTCATCTCGGACCCCCTGTCGGAAGGCCGTGATAATAGACGCATCGGAGATACGCGGGATAGTTCCACGTACCTTGGTGAAGCGGGAGATGAAGGCCCGGAGGGTTTCCCCGGGTTGCTGCCTCACGGCGTGGAGTTGGGCCTCCACGCCATGCTGCTGGTACGCGCTGGCGAAGTTCGCAGTGAACTGCGCGCAGAGCTCACCCCAGGACTGATGGTTCCTGGGGTAAGATTCATGAGCCAGGTCCGGGCTGGCCCGGTCAAGGCTACATGAAAGTAACTTTCCATGACGGCTTCGTTACCTCCGGCCGCCGTGATGG
This sequence comes from Panicum hallii, assembly GCF_002211085.1. NCBI lineage: Eukaryota > Viridiplantae > Streptophyta > Magnoliopsida > Poales > Poaceae > Panicum > Panicum hallii. The sequence goes on from NC_038050.1 coordinate 54,756,892, forward strand.
CGGTGATGTAGACCTGCAGGAACTCTGACGGGTTGGAGGACCCGTCATATTTTCCGGCAGGTGAGGCCGAAACTTGGACGGCCAGGCGACTGCGCGGAGGTGGCCTGCGAGCGCTGCGCAGCCCACGCCCGACACCGGTGCCTGGGGGAGTCCCTGCGACCTGGCCGCTGCCGCATCGAGCTCGGGCGCAAGGTTCCGACCCTCAATATTGAGTCGCCGGTTGCGCGCCCGCTCGATGGAGACCCTGGCGTCCTCTCCCGCATGCCTGCGGTTGAGCTCCGCCCGGAGGTCTTCGGTCCGTGCACTCCTCACGGATGGTGAGTGCACAGAACCGGATGCACCGCCCTGGCGACGGCGCTGCCTGGAAACAGACCCCCCCCCCCCCCCCCCCCCCCGCAGAGCCTGGGGAAGCCTGTGCCAGGTTGAGGAGACGGTCGACGTCGTCACGCCATTGTCTGTGCGCGTCTGGCGACGCTGCCTCGCCCGGGGGGTTGCGGAGCAACTCCCTGGCTGCCATGAGGGGCCCGCTCGGTGGGAGCACCGATTGGGCCACAGAGGCCCGTCCGCTGCACACGGTGGAGCAACACGCGGGGCCACTCTGGAGGCGGGATGGCGCGAGGCGTGTGGCGCCGTTGACGCCACTTCTTCACCGATCAGGAGGTCATGGTGACCATTTTCCTGCGCCATTGAGGTCGCGAAGGTCGACCGAGCGCAAACTAAACCTAAGCCCCTACCTGGCGCGCCAAATGTCGGAGGAATTCTCCAGCGGGTGGCGGAAAGCACCTGCCTAATCCTAGTTAAGGATGGGTTTGGAGGAGACTTAGGAGCGCTCGATCGGGGGACAGATGAACACAGGAAGGATACGAAGATTTAGAGTGGTTCGGGCCGCCGGAGCGTAATACCCTACGTCCACTTTGGTGTTGTATTGGCCTGTGTTTCTGATTGTTGAACCTTGTATTCTAACGAGTACACTCTCCCTTTTATAGTGCAAGGGGAGTGCTTACACCGTGCGGGACCCCGACAGGTGGGCCCGGCCAATAGGAGCTGTTCTACGAGAGATATAGAGGTCATCTCCTCGAGCTCCTCTCCGTAGTCCTCTCGATCGAGAAGTTGATGTGCGTATCTACAGCCAGGATATGGCCGTGTACAGCCTTGTCTTGTACAGTGTCCGGCGTCAGCGTTACCCAACAGTGAAGCCGTGCTGTTACTGTTGCGATGGGACCTTCGGTCAGAGGGCGAGACGGGGCTGTCCTGTGGCGCGCGCACTGTTACAGCGCACGCCTTGGCCCACCTATACAGGCCATCATCACGCGCGCAGCGCCGTGACGGGACTGCACACAGTCCGCGTACTGTGCGCGGTGATACGACGCGCCGCCTTCAGAACGGGCGGGCTTACCGCGGTGTCAGCTTACCTGCCCTGTGTGTCAGTGGCAGGCCGCACCTTTTGACTTTGGCGCGCCCGACTCAGCTACCGCATTGAATGCGGGTAGGTGAGGAGGCGACCCGTAAGGGCCTCAGGCCGCAGGCACGCGCGGGGCCAGCCCCGCTCCTCCCGCTGGGCAACACGTGGTGGCGCCGGACCCCTAATCAGGGAAAGGGGGCCTGGGGCCGCCGAGACCGGTTGGAACGGCTGGTCTGTGATGGTCCGGCCATCACACGTGGCGGCCTGGACCTCCCAGGGGAGGCCGGGTCCGCAGGGCTACCCGTGAGCTCTCCCCTCACCTGGGTGTGCAGAGGCCCGGGCCTCATGGAGCTCGGGGGAGGGTCCGGAGGCCGCGGCCCCAGCTATCAGGCCCGGAGGCCGTATGCCACGTGGCCCAGAGGCGAGGGGGAGTATGGATTATGGGAATCCGAAGGCCTGGACACCCTAGCGGGAGGTACCCCTATCTGTATGTACCGACACTACTGTAAAAAAAAATTGAGTGCTAAAGGAGGTAGTGGAACAAACCATCTCCATGCCCATCTGAGGACATGCACCATGAGGAAGATCAAGTTGGGTGGCTGAAAACAAACAAGACCTTAACACAATCGTCTCTAAGGATGAAATCTGAAGGAGGAAAAATGTCTATAGAACACTACACATTTGATCAAGATGTAGCTAGAAAAGCACTTGCTTCTATGATGGTACTCCATGAATATCCTTTGTGTCTTGTTGATCACATTGGCTTTAGAAGATTTGTAAGTGCACTACAGCCATTGTTCAAGATGATGACTAGGAACACTATTAGGTAAAAACAGCCATTCTTTGTTTTAATTAGTCACAACTTACTTTATTTCTTGTTTATGCATTATTTGACTCTTTATACTGCTAATATAGGAAGGATATAATGGATGCATACAAGGAGGAAAAAAGAAAGGCATTGCAATATATGATTGGAGCAAAATCAAGAGTGGCTATTACTACAGATATGTGGACATCTGATAACCAAAGAAGAGGTTATATGGCTATCACAGCTCATTTTATTGACGATTCTTGGACTTTAAGAAAAATCATTATGAGGTGATTGCATATCTGAATTCAATTCTTTAGTTCAATCAAATTCAAATAATTATGAGGCGATTGCATAACTGAATTGCATTTTTTGATGGGAACATGCAGTTCATATATGTCCCTGCTCCACATACTGCTGAAGTGATTTGTGAGCAGCTATATGAAGCTTTGGTGGAATGGAATCTTGATGAGAAGATCTCAACTGTCACTCTAGGACAATGCACTACAAATGATGCGGTAATTCCTAATCTTATTAGGAATATTAGTGCAACTAAACTTTTGTTGGAGGGAAAGTTATTTCATATGCGTTGTGCTGCCCATATTCTAAACTTAATAGTAAAGGATGGTTTAGAGGTAATACAGCCTGCTATTGCCAAAATTCGTGAAAGTATTGCTTTTTGGACAGCTACACCTAAAAGAGTAGAAAAATTTGAGGAAATTGCCAAGTACCTTAGAGTTTCTATGGAACATAAGTTAGCTCTTGATTGCAAAAACAAGGTGGAATTCTACATACCAAATGCTAAGTATTGCTCTTCCTTATGAGGCTGTTTTTAATCATGCAACACGTGTTGAGAAACTTTATATTGTGCTCCAAGTAGAGAAGAATGGGCTTTTGCTAGAGATGTGGTTCAAAGGCTCAAGATATTCAATGATATAACGGCTGTTTTTTCTGGAACTAACTATGTCACTGCAAATGCTCAACTCCTCAAAATTTGTGAGGCTAAGATGAAATTAAGGATTGGTCCTCTTGTGGCCATTCCATTATAGAAAGCATGTCAGAAAAGATGATTCAGAAGTTTGATAAGTATTGGAAGGATATTCATTGGACCAATGGGTATAGCCACTATTCTTGATCCTCATTTTTAAAACTGATTATCTTCTTGGTTTCTTTGAGACACTTTGTTGTGAACCTACTGAAATGTGTATGGATAGAGTTCATGAAGTTAAAAACACACTATATGAGTTGATGAGTGAGTATCAAGTGGAAGAGGATCAAGATCTAGGTAACACAGAATCAACAGCTCCTCCACTTGATAATTCTGGATTTTTGTCCTCAATTAGTGCGTGTTGCAATAAGACGGCCAACAGTCATGAGAGCTAATTGTGGGCTACAAAGGTACTTAGAGGATGAGTTGATTCCAGTTGAACGGAGAATTTTCAGATCCTTGATTGGTGGAAGGTGGCTGGAACAAGGTATCCTACACTGAGGAAGGTAGCACGTGATATATTGCTATTCCAGTTAGCACTGTTGCTTCTGAATCCGCCTTTAGCACTAGTGGTAGAATTCTTATGAGCACCGCAGCCGGCTTACTCCAGACATATTGGAGGCGCTCATGTGTTCTCAAGCTTGGCTGCGAAACAAGTATCAAGGTATAATTTATTCTTTAATTTTGTAAAGACTCTTCTATTCAACTTTCAATTTTATTGTCTTATTACCTTTTGTAGATATTGAGAATGGTGAAAGACCTGAATCATTTTGGACTTGCCTTCAAGAGATCCAGGACAAAGTTGAGGTGATGTTCTACAAGATCAAACATCAATTAAGGATTAATAGTTTATCACCAACTTGCTTATGTTTATTTTGCTCCTTTTGTAGGGACTTACACTTTGCTGAGGGAGAGGGACAATCAACATTCAACAATTTTCCTTTTTGCTCAATTAATATTGTTGTTGTTGGTGTCGACACTAGACATGTGGCTGTTTTATTGTAACTTATTATATGGTTATTGGTTGGACATGTGGACATGTTTGATTGATGAATTCTTTATCTTTTAGTATGATTTAAGACTTGCTAGTTGCTACAATATGTATACTATTGCTCGCTGTTGTTGAATTATTTGCTGTCGTTGAAAGTTAAATTTGGCGGGTATGGAATACCCATGGGTACCCGTTACCCAGATGGGTAAGGGTATGGGTAGGTTTTTCTACCCGCAGCAGGGTATGGGTACGGATATGGGTATGAGTTTTCCAGATGGGTATGGGTTTGGTTTAGTGGTACCCATGGGTTTTATACCCGTTGACATCCCTATTCAAAACTGCATCTGCACGGCTAGCCGCCAATCAGAATTTCATTCGAGCATAGCTGGTAATTTTGAGGATTGTCGTCTTGATTCCAAGAAATTCTGGACTTCTACGGGTCATTTTCATGATATATGAAACAACGACAGGCTAGGGGCCGATTAAGTGAAATGACAAAATATATTGTCAGTGTTTTACCGGCATGCCCACCGAGGGATATTCCTAAGGTGGTGAGTTTGTAGGTAGAGTGTCGCCGAAATTAGGAACTCGAGAGTGTAAGAAACACAAAGTTTAGATAGATTCGAACCACCGAGAGCGTAATACCCTGCATCCTGTGTGCGGATTGTATTTTGATAGATGTTGATGTTGTGACATTCTGTTGTGATCCTGGGGATCTCCTATGAGGTACGAGTTGTCTCTCATGGTCCTATTTGTCTCTCATGGTCCTATCTGAGTACGATCCCTGCCCGCCTTTATATAGTTTGGGGGACAGGGTTACATGGGAATTCTAACCGGATATGAGCTCAGTAGTCCTACCTGAGTACTTTTCGGATAGTTTCCTACTGTTTCCGGCTAGTTCGTACAAATAGTTACGACTGATGTAAAGCGTGGATCATGTCCCACCCCTTATCCTGTAAGATGTATACTATATGCACAGTTCCGTGGGATTCGACAGATACTAAATTAGCTCAAAGCAACAGTGGCATCCTTTCATGTGACATCTTGTCAGCTCAATCGGGAAAAAAGTGGTAAAGAGGAAAAAAAGCATTATACCATGATGGTGACCACAATGCATAAGAAGTCATAAAACTAGCGGGGTGTCTCGCATAATTGTGAAGTCACTATATGCAGATGATAATATCGGATCATCCTGGTTATATTATCACTTTCTACTTTAACCGTCAATCTTTTTTCATATGAATACTTTTGATGCAAGGAATTCATAGTGGTGCATAGCCACGTGAGGTAACATGCAATTGCTATAATTTGAGGATGAACTTTGTGTAAGACACAAGCTAAGTCCTCTTGATAGAATCTAACCAAGATCGATACTCCCTATGTTCCAAATTATTGGTTATTTTAGATTTATATATTCAAATGGTGGAATGTCAGTTGCAGATGTCGACACTTTTTTCTATAAAACTAGCAAGGTGGCACGCGCTAATAACGCAAGTAGCTAGTTTTTTGTTTGATTTTTTTTTATTTTTTACCTTAACAGAAGAGATGTATTTGGTATTTTATTTACCTCATGTTTGCTCTCGTTGAATAGCAGCGTTCTATGTATAGGAGTTCATATCAATCATCAATTTTTAAGTTGTTTCGTTCTATATCACATTTGCATATTTCAATACTTTAACTTGCAAAATATAAATTTGAGGATTGAATTTAATATTGGATCATCTTGAATATGGCTACCTATTGTAGCACATAATATCTAAGTTTGATGATTAATTGTAATATGGGATCAACTTGAATATATATTTATCTTTTTACAAAGTTTTATATGTAGTTATAAAATGTATGTATATGTATGTGGTAGTGATGTTGTCGAAGCCATCAACTTGTAACATAGTTGTTGGACTTCGATTTGAGCCTTGCAATATTTTGATTATTATTTAGCGAAAGAATCTCTGGTCTAGTTGTTAGAGTACCTAAGTAACATCCAGCAAATCTAAGATCTGACTTATTGTGGGAGCGAACTAAAAATGATTATGGACTAAATAAAAGGTTACATTTAAAAATACTTTGGGGCCTTCCTGCTGATTTTGGTAAAAAAATATTATGTTTATTTATTTTCACTTGTCCATACAAAATATGAATATATGCTATATTAATAAATATATATACGTTTTAATTTTTATTCGGCCCAACCTATTGGTATTTTTTCCCACATTGGTTACTGTACATAAAATAAAATCCCCTGTAGTATAAGGGTTCGTCTACTTAACCCACGTCATCAAAACCACTCGAGAAGGTTATTTAGACGGTTTTGAATAGTTTAAAGTGTTCAATACCCTATTTTATAGTTTAGGGTTATGTCGACGAACCAAAGTACTTGAGGGGGTTACCTAGATTTTTTTCTCTTTATTTTTAGTCCATCTGACTGACTGCATAAATTGCACCACTTCAGAGTTTCGTCATCTCGGCCATGTATAGTTCTAAGCGAGTCTTTGCTGTTGTTTCTAACTCTTTTGTTTGACTTCTATTTTTTTCCAGCTATTCTGCCGATTTCTCCATCTTCCATTTTTTTCCTCCACACATTTGAAATCAATTAATATGCTTCACGTTCGATGCATCTAATGGAGAAGTTTCCTATTTAGTTCGGCCCAATTATTGAGTTTAGATTGTGCCTCAGAGCTTGCTACGTTTCCTGAGCGAAGAGGAGCTGCAACAAATTAATTTTCAACAAAATGATATTCAAGTTCCCTGTTCAAGTAACAAAATGATATCGCGAATCATCCAAGAAAAAAAAAGCATTAGACAACTTGCCTCAATGGCAAACTGATCATCTCTGGATTATATTTAAGCACACGTACATGCATGAGTACACACATGAAAGGCCATGCAGACAATTCAACTGGGCTTTTATACTTTACCTCGTTACCCAATTACTGCAAGTAGCTTGGTATTACTCTTTCTTATTCTATTGATCTATGCCACAACCGAGAACACATTAATCCCTTGCATGCATGCCGTCCGGGCTGTCAAGGCTCATGGCGTTGCAGTGGCAGTCGCAGTTGCAGGTGGGCAACGGTAGATTTTTTCGCATGGCCGCGGGATGTACGGTTGGCCTGGACCCGCAGAAGGCGTGCGCCCTGGGTTCAGCGGGTCGTAGCCTATCCACCCCCCTGCTAAGGCTCTCCCTGCACGACACACCCACCCTCACCCGCTGTTAAATTGTTTGCGGCAAATTGAAAAGATGAAACAATTGGGTTGCACATGTGGCCGGCCGTATATATGTGACCTGTAACCTACCTGCCTCTGCAGGGACGGCGTGCATGGCCGAGACGACGAGCAAGGCCACCAGGAGCACCGTGCAAAGGGGCAGAGCCTGCTGCTGCTTCGCCATCGACGGTCTCTTGACCTGATCTCCTGCTGATGATGAGTGATGATTGATGGTGCGCTAGCTAGCTGCGGGATGCACAAGCTGGCTGGGCTCTGTGGGCATTATATAGGCACAGGCAGGCACGCGCTGAAGGCTGCTGCAGCCAGCGCTGGAGCTGGAGGTGATGCCAGGCGTGGACCCAAGTCAAACGGGTCATGTGCTAGCTACTATGGGTGCTTCACCCTTCTTCTCAACTACTGTCATACTGTGACAGCCTCCTAATTTTCCTGACCAAGTAATGGGTCCTGCTGCACTTCACTTGTACATCCAATGTTGTGCTGTTCGTTGTTGGTGTCATATTCTTATCGCTCCATCCTGTGGCTTGACTAACTACAGTGAAATCCACTACACTCATAAGTCACCGTAGTTGTAAACGATGGAAGATGGCCAAGATATGCAAACTGGATTGAGTTCGATTGCGAGATCTCGTGGGTGCGAAACATGCAGCACTATGGACATATCACATACCTAGTACTTTTGGGAAAGATAGTGTGCTACACCTCAAAAGATCCCGCATGCTTACGGAAATTTTGCTTTTATCTTCTTTTTATTTCGCGGTAATAAACTTAATTATCTACATTTCACTGTCTTTGGATTTTTCATGATAAGAAAGAAGTATCCCAATCCCATAGTGGCGTTCATTCCACTTCTTAAACCAAACTGAAATTAGGATAAAAATGATAAATGCTCACTATTACAAAAAATACTTTTTCATGACATCTACGGATGGTTCAAATTATAGGCCGCCTGTGGATAAGGCGGTGACGCTTCGCACAGTCAGCCTCCTATTAAAATCCTTGCAAAAAATTGGGAAAATTTGTCATTTGTATATCTTTAATTAAATTTTGTGTAGCGATGAAAATCGTAGAAGGGTATTTCATGCCCATCCCATACTAGTAAAATTTGTAAATTTACTGGAGATTGTGGCACGGAACACGGGGCAGTGTGTGTGTGTGATGTTACTGGTAGATACTTGGCCGGCGATGACGAGGAGGCATGCCAGTGTAGCCGTAGGATTGTAGGTGCTCCAAGGACATCGCCACCCGTCAGTATCGGGCGGTTTTGAGCGGCCAACGATTTGGGAGTGGAGGACCCAGACACACGGATATTTTTGCTGGTTATATGAATATACAACTAGCATCCTTTACGTGCTGGTTCTAACATAAGAGCCACCGGATCTAGCCACGTAGGATCGCATGAATCGTGAAATACATGTATTCCATACACTACTAAAAAAAAGTTTCTAGGACTGAGTAAAAATATATTTTTAGAGTGGGTATAGTATCCACCTCTAGAAATCGATTGGCATGACCCGCCCCTACAAATCAATTTCTAAAAAATAAAAAAATAGAAAAAACAAAAGCAAAAAATATCCCAGCCAACACCCCCTATACTACATAGGTACAATTTTTTAACAAAATATGCACACTTGCGTAAACCGAGGTTCAAACCGCTTACCTCAAGTCTCGCATGTGTCCTTCTCTCCACCACACTATACGGTTACTTCTAGTATGTTATTCTTTTATATTAACTCTGAAATTGATTTGTAAAGACGGGTGACGCTATTACCCGCCCCTAAAAATATTTTCTACTTTATTCTGAAAATTCATTTAAATCTTTACATATAGCAAAATAAATAAAAAAAGTGAAACTTCAATAGTATGGTTATTGTGAACTGTAGATAAAAAAAATATGCCAAGTATATTTCAGTGTATACAAATATTAAGATTGTGAAAATCTCAGAGTATGACTTGAGTTGTATGAGATACTGTATAGTTATAGCTATTAGACAATTTTTAATAATTTTTTAGACTATTAAATAATCTTAAATGAAAAAGCTATCAACAATAAAATTGTAGATCTCGTCAATCTCTACAATTTTGGTATACAGTTTGACTTCATCGGAGATCATATAAAAAAATTATGAATATTAAATTTGGAACAGTTTTAGTTATTTCTAGCTAGAAAATAAAGAAAGGTGTTGGTGAAAATTTGAAGAAAAAAACCTCAAACATTTAGTGACTTTTATGCTAAAAACTGGGGTGCTAGAGCATCTCAAGCAGTCCCCAATAAACATCTCCTGATAAGGTGGTATTGGAATGTTCCAATACCACTTTCATAGATTACTGGAAGGTACTTTTATAGTTTCTTAATAATCTCATCCCAATACAAATAACGTTCTAGGAGAGCAGAAACTCTCCCTTTATTTTAAGAAAGTTGAGGTCAAATATCGGAACAAATCAATAATTATTGAAGAAAATAGAGATATTGGGAAACTATTTAATTATATCTTTTCCCCATTATTGACACGCACTTAGATCACGGTACATAAACACACACACACACCCGCCCCGCCATGTAATTATGGCTTAACTGCGCCGGAGATTATTCGTGGTACTGATCATGGCGCTTCACCAGGAGGTGATTTGTTACACCCGTAGATTTTGGTGCACCCGTGGCCAGAGTATGGCAGGCCACGAGGCCCGGACGGCGTGCCGCCGGGGTTCAGGGCTCCGTAGCTCACCTGCGCCAGCGCTCTCCCTGTGCGCAACACAAGCAAACACGCACGGGGTCAGTTACAGAACTTTCGCCGCTAGTCTGTGGCTGGAGGAAGCGTGAGGTGCGTACCTGCGTCGACGTGGACAGCGTTCATGGTGGAGACGACGAGGAGCGCCACCAGGAACACCACGCAAAGCTGCTGCTGCTGCTGCTGCCGCTGCGCCCCCATCTCCTCTGCTTCTCTCTCGACGATGGACTCTGTGTCTTCGGGATGATGCGCACGCTTCGCCGAGCCTTTATATAGAGAGACTGAGAGAGGACAGCCTGCCCTTCGCCAAGGCGTGGACCCTGAGTCAACCGCGAAGGCGCTTCACGCTGCTGCCGTCGTCCTCATGCCTCATCGGTCAATCCTGGGGGGCGTGACTAGCTGCGGACTAGCAGCAGCAAACATTCCACCACCGTCTACTGGCCTACTGCATGATCCGCCAAACGATCAGCACAGGCAGATCAGCTCAACAGGAATTCAGTCTTTGTAACACCTTATATAGCTGAAGCAGGAAAAACACTGCAAATGGATTCTCAAAATGATCTCAATATCAACAGACGGCGAGCAGAAACAGTCCGAAAATCTTTCTGTATACATCTGTAAAAACGAATCTCCGCATAATGCAGCGAGTAAGTATTGTCGTTTACCTACAAAACACGTATTGGCAAATCGCCAATGTTTCCGTTAATGCTCTGGTACTATATATGCACAGCAAAAAAAAAGGGATGCCCAGATCCTGATTGTCTATGGGGCAAATCGCGAGGTCTGGGTCTGTAACACTGTAGTATGGAGTAAGGAGTATGAACAAAATCTATTCACAGACAAAACAGCATCAGGGGTTCGCATCACAGGGAAAGATGCCAAGTCATCAAGTATCGCCATGGTTCTGCATCTATGAACTGTTCTCTTCTTCGCTGCCAACCCAATACTCTTTCACTGAAATTAAAATCTTCTCAGGAACGTGAGGGCCGTCTTCATGATCGAGCAACTTGGACTTCCACCGCATTCCTGACACCGTGCTTCTAACCTTGTTCAGTACATCAACACTGTCCCGCAGTATGACTGCACCCTCTGGGCGCAAAATCCTATCCATCTCCAGAAGAATGTCTTCCACATCACACCTGCCGATTTTGACATAAACAATTAGCCGATTGACATGATTTGCATTTGTATTACCAAGATGGCTGAAAGAACAGAGAACACCTACTTGTTCTGATATAAACTAAAGATGCCATAGCCATGTATCAGGTCGTATGTCCTAGGGTATGTAGAGAAGGCTTCGCACCTGCCAACAATGCAACATCACGAAAAACACAGGATCAGTTTCCACACAACACATATAAGCATCTCATTTGACAGTAAATACCAGAACAGAAAGCATCAAAACTCACCAATCATGGTATATGCCAATCAGACCTCGCTCATATATGATACCGAGAGTGTTCCTCTCTGATATAGTGGGCACAACGTTCATCACCCAGGACATGGGAGAATCAAGCGCTGCAGCAAAACTTCCAAGGCCTGCATTCATGTCCATAATATTCCTGTACCTTGAAGAACCTATCAGCTTGTTCACCCTCTTGTATGTATTGACATGCTTCTTCCACAACTTATTATCCTCCTCATAGTCTTCTTCTGTAACACCTAGGGCATGGCCCTCCAGAATTCTGGGAGGGATGGCAGATAGTCTCTCTGGAAACTTCTTTAACTGTGCTGGCTCTCCAGGAGGGGTTATACAAGATTCCATGTTCTTATACCTAAAATAATAAACCAAACATAAAATGCAATCAGAAACCGATGTAATCAGAGTATAGAAAACTGAAAAGCAACACATGTTGCTTCCACTATGAAGAGCATACTTGCATGTATCACTACCCATCTCAACTTACCCTACAAAAGGCAATCGATTCTTAATCCTATACTTCTTTTAATGTGTTGAAACAGTAACTGTTATATGTATGAATTTTGCTATGAGGATTTTGTAGCCGAGTATGATCACATGGCAATAAGTTGCAATACATGCAAACAGAGCTTAAAATAACGTAAAAGAGTGCATGATTTTGTATAAACAGGGCATACCAGACGTCATCTGCATCTTGAGCTTTGCACATCTTGCTAGCATGACCATTCATTTGATGACATAAATGTGAATTTGCTTTTTTCTGCCAAATAGCAATATCCTCCTTCTCATAAATTTTATCCCAGCAAAGCATTTCAGCAATGTTTTCAATTCTACGCTGATCTTCCTCAGCATCTTGTTTAGACTTTTTCCACGTTTGGTAGTATTTATTCCAATTGATGGGAGGTCCAGAAAGTATCCAATAACCCCCAGGCCTCAGAACCCTGTCTACTTCCATCATGTACATCCCGCCTGCAGGAAGGAAAATAATATGGCTCACAGTCATTAGATAGATAAACAAAAAGGTTGGTGCAAGTATTGCAGTCTTATGACTACAGATATTTGATACTACTCACCATCTGACTCCCATGGGATCAAGCAGCGTGAGCAATGGGCCATATCAAAAGATCTTGATGGGTATGGGAGCTTTATAGTTCCAAGTACTCCAATGACTGCAGGAACACCTCTCTCCAAAGCAAATTGAACTTGAGCTTCATGTGAGTCTCGGGGTGCAAATGACATGGTTAATATATTTCTATCCATTAGGTAAGCTCCAAAGCTTGCAACCTGTATGTGGTCAGAAATATTACTCCCAGCTATGCAGGGGATCAAGACATTAAGATAAATTTATGTGAAGATGCAGAGAAGTCTAACTAAGAAGAACATATAATTGCCTTGGAACTATGAAGTACATTAGCTAAATGCTAGCAAATCGTCAAGGGAGTAAATGATAGCAAAATCTGGTTAGAGTTCGAGAGCATACCCCACATCCAGTATCAAGTGCAGTTCTGATGGTACCATCGGCAAGTGGGATTATGGATGCAAGTTCGTCAAGGTAAGCACTTGCTCCATTGGGAAACATCGTCCCTCCTCCTGGAAATTTGAACACATCTCCCTGAAATTGGATCCAGTTCTGAACAGCTTTCTCGACTGTCAGACTTTTATATGGAGCATTTGCATACGGAACATAGTCACGGCTCTTGGGCCAAGGGAAAGGGGTGACATAGCCTTTTGGTGCTGGGATTAGACACTGCAGCTTCTCATTCTCTGAAGGGCAATGCCTTTCTCTGTATGTCATATTTTCCCTAGGAAAGGCCATTGCTCGGTTCTGGTCTTGACAAGGAGTATAGTCACTGTATCTGATGTGGCATGGCTCAATCACTTTATTGGTCATGATCAATGGATTTGCACCACTTATGCTATGATGGGTCTCAAAGTGCAAATTTGGCAAGATTGTACAGTCGGTTTCTTGGTTAACCCTCAAGGCTATACTATCACCCCTTCCTGTCCCACTTTTCTGCCAAGCACCTAATATGTAAAAGAAGCAGCACAAACCCATCACAATTACTATCGTCATTGTGCTCCGCGTTCTACGATCGCCTGGATTCATTCTTGAGCCCCTCATGAATCTGCATCATCAACAGCGAAAACATTAGGTACCACTATAAATGAATTGGAATTGGACTACTTGTGGTACAAAGTGACTTTATGAACGAGATACTCAGATCAAACAAATGAGATGTCAAAAACCCAAGCGACTGATCAATAAAATGGAAATTAACTAGATCTGAAGTTTTTAGGTGAGGCATGATCCCCATGAATCTGCTCTTGTTCCGACAGATCGTGGCCAATAATAAATTAGTGAATTGGACTGTTAGTGCCAAAATAAAATATCAACAGGGGCAAGTTGAGCCCCTCATAAATATAATGTTGTCATAGGAAAATCATTATGCACTTACTTCAAATAAAGCTGGCCTTTGTGGTATACAATGTCCCCAAGAACGAGATACCAATGTCTAGTAAATTAGATTTCAAAAGGACAATGACAGACAGATGAAATTAAACATGAAGTATGGATCTGGATCTTATGGGAGGTGTCATCTCTTTGACTTCGCCTTGTTCCAACAGAATGGTTCTGACAATAAACTAGTGAATCATCTTACCGCATTATCAAATGCATGTTATGAGATAACGACCTGAGATGCAACTCCCATATATGCTCAAATTCTGAGAGAGAAGCTTCCTGGGACGATAAATGATAATCTACCCAGCAAGGCCAGCACACTAGTCCTGAGCACCATGTTTGGCGCTCTGCCGTGTGCATCAATACCAATCATGTGACTACGCCTAAATGTTTCAGATCCCTAACTGGTTTGTTTAGCCCCGGAGCTAGTAGTCCAGTCCATCCCGGAGCTTTTCAGTTTCACAGAGCAAGAAGCCATGAACTAATCTACCCGTCGACGGTACATGGAATTCGAATCGGAGGGAAACAAGCACAAACTGCCGAAGCTTGCTTGGCAGGTGATCGATCCAAACACAACCCCGAATGGAACGGCAACAGCACGGCAGCAGCAGCCCCTCAGAGATTTGCCTAAGCGACTTACGCTAGTCTACAATTACCACTCCGGCACTCCCAACCACACGCAACGCACGATGCGTTCGTCGGCGTCGTGTTTCCGCAGCGCCGGATCAACGCAACAGCAGAACCAAAACAAAAGCGAATCGCAGAAAAAACGACGGGACTAGCTAGAACCCCACCGTCTAGGCAACCGAAGAGCGAAACGAACCGGATCGAATTCAAACCGGAGCGGCGCGGGAGGAGGAAGCCAAACCTCTCTCTGTACAGGGGGCGGGGCGGGGGTGTTGGTTGAGCGGAGCGGGGACAGCTTCGAGCTCGCCGTGGCGGCGGCGGCGGGGGACAGCTTCGAGCTCGCCTCGGCGGCCGCGGGGACGGCAGCTTCGAGCTCGCCGCCGCTGCGGCGGGCGGAGAGGGCCCGGGGGGGTTGGGCTGGGGATTTGGTGGGGTTGGTCGCGGCCGGCGCTGCGGATTTGACTTTCTATTGTCGCGCGCTGCTGCGGCAGCAGCGCGGCGTCATGGAGCGAGTCGTCGTGTGGTGCTCGCTGCTCCCCTCCGAGACAGAAGAGGGAAAAGGAAAAGGGAGGGGAACGAAACGAATCGCTTTGGTGGTGGGGGTGGGGTGGGGGGGGGGGGGCTCGGGGGGAGCGAGAGAGAGAGAGAGGCGGACGCGGCGGGGATGGACGAGGAGGTAGGGCGAGCCGGTCACGCTTGGCGTGTGCCGTGTGGCGGTTTGCGGTTTGTAGCCTCGGCCCGTCGGCCGGCCGCGCCGGCCGGCTTGGATCCGGTTGGTTGCAAACTGGGAGTGAAGACGTGTCTTCCGGGTCCGTTGCCCTCGCACAGGCGCCTCTGCCTGGCTCGCGGTGTATTACGGCGGCACGCCGAACATTCAGGGAAGCCACAGCGGCACACGGCCATCAGCACGCCATGTCGCCAGATCTCCATCTAGTGTTCTAGTTTCTCTTCAGCGTGTCTGGGATGCAAAATGCACGTCTCTGAAGTATGAACCTTGCTTTGCACTTTGGGAGGCCACGATTAGACACGGCCGGGCGGCAAGGACACGCAGTAGCTAGAAGCGACGCCCCTGTCATTGCAACTTTGGAGTTTGTCTGTCGACGTAGTTGGCGACCAACCGCTACATATACACAGATGTTGTTGGAATATAACGCTATATCTGTATTTCTAAATTATATAATATTTCTACCAGAAATTTTGGTTTGGTCCAACATATATTACCGACGGGTGGACCCAAAACATCTCTAATGAGAATCGAACAACAATACTACTATATTGTAGCCTAAACAGACTCGAATATGATGGGAACATGAAAATACAATAAAATTCATGAAAATACAATAAAATTCATGTCGAAGAAAACTCGTCACAGAACAAAACAATCGCCACCTGTACAAAATCTTCGACCGTGGCAACGCACGGATATATTTTCTAGCTAAAACCAAAAAGAGATGCCAGTTTGCTTCTAGTGAGATGGTACGAGAGTACTGGATAATAATTTCGAAAAAGAAGCGTGCCGAAATCAAGTCTTTGACAGAAATGAATCGGCACATGAATACAAACTATACCAAGGACAAATGAAAGCCTCAGCGGCTACTATTTAGGAGTGCACACTAGTACACAGCAAACTGAAAGGCTGGGAGGGATTTCCCATTGGTCCCAAACCAAGAACTCCATTCAGCACATCGGAGCAACAAGTATTAATCCATACATAGGGAGGTTTAGTGTTACGATTAATATTTATGCAAGTAAAGGACATCTCAAACATTAGCCATATTCCGTTCTGTTATGAGGGAGGAGTGTAAAAAGGACTGCAGAGCCTTCAGGTGCCTCACGTTTTTTGTTTTTTTTTTTGAGGGGGACCTCACGTTTATTGGGTCTTTATTAGGCTGCCTGGCTGGGCCATCAGCCCAGCAGCCCAACACATGGAAGCGGTCATTGTGTTGCTACATTCTACTCTAGCCCACAATTAACAATTTAGTGCCCTAAAAACAGTTAACGATTTAATGTATTTTTAGTATATATCCGATAGCTTCTTAGATTTTGCATCTTCGTGAACTGCACTTTTGACAAATCTTGATTATGGACAGTCACAAACTGAATTGAGCCCTTGGTGAACTTTCATAGATCAGATTGTAATCACCACTTGAAGACAAAAAAAGTTGATGGGTTAGAAAAAGATACTCGATGTGGTATGTGATATGCGTCACTAAGAAGTGATTTTGCGGCCAGAATGGAGATGCTCTCACGCCGGCAGCCACAGCCCATAGAGCCATAAGCCAATATACACAGCTCTACATGCCAAGGGCATATCTGGATCCAAAAGTTAATTTTAATTTTTGGATCCGGAATATATTGGATATTGAATGCTAATTAGAAAAACTAAATATAAACTAACTATAAAACTAATTTGTATAAATGAAGACTAATTTATGAGATGATTTTATTAGGCCTAATTAATCTATCATTAGCACATATTTACTGTAATATAATATTGCCAAAATATGAACTAATTAGGTTTAATGGATTCGTCTCGTAAATTAGTCTCCATTAGTGCAATTTATTTTATAATTAGTCTATATTTAATAATTTTAATTGGTGTCCAAATATCCATGATGAGACTAAAAATTAGTCTGAATCCAAACAGCTCCTAACATGCATTAAAAGTGTTTTAATCGCTGCTATGCTATGCATGTATCTTATTGATTTCTTTTTCGTACATATTCAACACCGCAATCGGTTACTCGAATCCAAGTGATCAGGTTATACAACAAACAAGTTGAGCTACGTATAAGTTATACGACAAGCAAGTTGAGCTACCTATAGCGTATTATATTGATTTTTGAAACAAAAAGCTACTTAACTTATTACTGTACATACGTATTTTTTTTGCGAAAGTACGTGCACAGAATTGGATTCACTAGTACGTGGCACTTTTCACTCTTTCATATTTTTTTGAATGATTCTTTCATTGCTAAAATTATATGTGACTAATATTACGAAAATGTTTGAGGTAGCTTTTGTAGTTTTCGTGTTAGTTCTTTTTCGTTTTTATTTAAAGCAACGGTAAAGCGTAGAAGAGTCACCGTAAAAGAAAAATTATTACGTGTTAAATACAAAATGTACAAGGGGGTTTTGACGAAATTTCCCAAGAGGAGGGTTGAGCGAGGGATCCTCTACATGGCCCACCTGTCAGACTGGAGTCATAAGAAGAGCCTCGCGACTCCAACCAAAACCCCAGCTCCATCCATCCCAGCCCCGCACCTCCTCTTCTCCCAGCGCCGCCGCCACCGCCACCTCCGCCGCCACACAGCGCGAGCACCCCCGCCTTCTCTCTCGTTCTCGCAGAGGGCTTCAGGCGTCGTATGTAGGAGAAGATGGCGCTGGCAATCTCCATGGAAGGAATCGAGGCGCGTGCGCGGGAGCTCGGGGTGGACCTCTCCGCCGTCGATCTGGACTCCATCACCCTCCCGGCCGGCGAGGACTTCGGCATCCTCAGGTAGACGCCACGCGCCGCCTCTCGGTGTGTCCCAATCCGTCGCAAACACTAGCCCATCGCTCGTAGTATTGTGGTGGCCTTGGTTGCCCTAATTTTGTTTCACCCAGATGCGAACGTCTGCGGTGGGATTTTTTAGATTTCGTGCAGTACGAGTGTTTTTCTTTAGGTTCCGTTAGCAGTTATTGTGCAGAGCAGATTTGAGCGATTTTATCCCGTCGTGATTGATATGCTTCTGCTGCTGTTGAACTGGTACCCGTATGTTGAGTTGTGGCTGCGAAATATGCTTTTAGATTTATTTGTTTTGTGGTGTTAAGCTGTTCAGCATCCAGATGACGTATGTATGTATACCTGAGTCTGGCTAGTGCTAAAGAATCTGTCGAACTGTGTAGTGTTAATTTGATGTGCGCAGCTGCAAACATTTGTGCAGCTTTGTGTTGATTTGCCTCTTTTTGAAAACGGTGCTATTGTTCCTGTATGCTACTTATTTTGTGGATTATAGCATAGTACATGAAATCATAGGCTAGCTACGATAGAGTTTAATCAGTTGAGATATCTATCAGGACTGATAGTGTCTTCTTTTGCTACCTGGTGAGAAAGTAAATCTGTAGCATTACGAGATATGCAAAATGGTTTGAGTTACTTGTCCGTGCTTTTCTGAGTTACAATACTTCTTAATTTGTTTTCAGTGTTGCTGATTGCTTATAATTTTCTTATACTTTGCAGTGATGATGAGGAAATACTTCGGAATGAGGACCCTCCTGAACTTGAAATGGGTTTATCCAACATTATTGTAGTGGACAATCTGCCGGTTGTTCCTCCAGAAAAATTTGACAAGCTTGAGAATGTAATTCGCAAGATATACAGCCAAATTGGAGTGATAAAAGAAAATGGTCTATGGATGCCGGTAAACCCAGAGACAAAGAAGACTTATGGCTACTGTTTCATTGAGTATAATACCCCTCAGGTAGTTTGCTTCTTGTTAGTCGCATTTCTCTTCCTTGTCTGCTTAATGACTCTCTTAGTGATGGACTGATGGTCTTTTTATCCAAACATACCAGTTGACTTTTTTTATTTGAACATTTTCACACTCCTTGCATCTGCTATGTGGTCCATACGATTTTGCAATACTGTATTCTTAAGAAAATGTTTTGATAATTTGAACCATGTTACTTTTCCTCCATTGTTTTTGTTTCAGCCCTCCTTTAACCCCTTGAGTTGATTGAAACAGAAAAAAAACCTTCTTCATTTAAAGGAATTAGGTTGATTATATTTATCTTTGTTTGACATACTGCCAGGAAGCTGAGCTTGCAAGGGAAAAAACCAATGGGTACAAGCTCGACAAGTCTCATATCTTTGCAGTTAATATGCTTGATGACTTTGAGAAATACATGAAGGTTCCTGACACGTGGACGCCTGCAGAAATAAAGCCATACACTCCTGGAGTAAGTCTCTATTGCTTCCTGACTCCCTTGGAAACCTACATCTGTTTAGTGCTAACATTTTTTTAAGCAGCTAAATTTATGTCAGGCAACATTTATATCTTCATTTTGCATCGCAGGAAAATCTTCTGAAATGGCTAACTGATGAAAAGGCCCGAGATCAATTTGTCATCCGTGCTGGTACATTGACAGAAGTTTACTGGAATGATGCTAGAAAGCAGGCACCTGAACTTGTGTTTCAAAAGCAGGTGTGTATTTACTTCTTGAAGTTGATTAAAATTTAATTCAATGGTCTTCTACTCCCATTTAGAAGAAATCCATGTTGATACTTATCCTGTTGCTTCATTTTTTTCCAGTACTGGACAGACAGTTTCATTCAGTGGTCCCCTCTTGGAACATACTTGGCAACGGTTCATAGGCAGGGGTCACAGGTGTGGGGTGGTGAAAATGGCTTCGAGCGGTTGATGCGTTTTGCTCATCCGATGGTACTGGTTTTCACCACACTAAATTCTATCCAATATTTGATGTTCTTGCTGACAGTGGCTTGTACCAGGTCAAATTAATTGACTTTTCTCCTGGTGAGAGATATTTGGTCACATACAGCAGCCACGAGCCCAGCAACCCTAGAGACACACATGTAAGTGTTTGTCACAGATAAATCTCTGCCCATAGCTTTCCTTTCCTTTTTCCCCAAAGAAAAATCTTTTCCTCTCTGACTAACATTCTTAATATTGTAGAGGGTTGTCCTAAATATCTTTGATGTAAGGACTGGAAAAGTTATGCGAGACTTCAAGGGAAGTGCTGATGAATTTACCACTGGCGGGAATGTTGGTGTTTCTGGTGTTTCATGGCCCATATTCAGGTGAAAGCACAGTTTAGCATTTGTGAAATGATGCATAAATCTTTAGTTAAGTTGTCCTAGTTGGATGCTTACTATATTTTTTATGTGTTCAAAGGTGGGGTGGTGGAAAGGACGATAAGTATTTCGCAAGGCTTGGGAAGAACGTAATATCGGTCTATGAAACAGATACGTTCTCCCTTCTTGACAAGAAGTCATTGAAGGTAGAAAATGTAGTGGACTTCAGCTGGTCTCCCACTGATCCAATCATATCCTTGTTTGTGCCTGAAATGGGTGGTGGCAACCAGCCAGCAAGGGTGAGCAGAAATTTCTGCAACAAACCTCATATAAGATGTTTTTCATTATTTATTTGTCAAAGCTAAAATTTATCTTTATATTGGAAGGTGAGCCTTGTGCAAATTCCAGGCAAAGAGGAACTGCGGCAGAAAAACCTTTTCAGTGTCAGTGACTGCAAGATGTATTGGCAGAATAATGGAGAATATCTTGCTGTCCAGGTTGATAGATACACAAAAACAAAGAAGAGCACCTACACTGGATTTGAGTTGTTTAGAATTAAGGAGAGAGACATCCCAATTGAGGTCCTTGAACTCGAGAATAAGAATGACAAGATCATTGCATTTGCCTGGGAACCTAAAGGCCATCGCTTCGCTATCATTCATGGTGATGGCCCTAGGCCTGATGTTAGTTTTTACACCATGCGAACAGCAAATAACACTAGCCGTGTGTCGAAGCTCACCACTCTCAAGGCCAAGCAAGCTAACGCGCTGTTTTGGTCTCCTGCTGGTCGCTTCATTGTTCTTGCTGGGCTGAAGGGATTCAATGGACAGCTGGAATTCTACAATGTTGATGAGCTTGAAACAATGTCAACAGGAGAGCATTTTATGGCAACAGACATAATGTGGGATCCTACTGGAAGGTGAGCTAATAACCGGATTTAGAAATTTTCTGATTCTTCCTTTGACACTGGTATTTGATATTTGTCATGTCGAAATTCGAAACAGTATAGTCCCTTTTTGACACCCTTAGATCACATGCATGTTAAATGGAGAAGTCATTAGATTTTTGTCAATTCTAAATTCCATGCACCTTAGAATTGTATTCATTGAATTCTATTTCTAATTTTGACCAAACATTCAGTTGTATACTGTATTTTGGGTTGACCCTGATAACTTAAATGAACTGAAATGGTTTTGCAATTCTTTTTGTTCAGATATCTTGCAACTGCAGTTACCTCAGTCCATGAAATGGAGAATGGATTTCAAATATGGTCTTTCAATGGCAAGCACCTTTACAAGGTGTCAAAGGATCACTTCTATCAGGTAAATGTTCAATAACTCTCTGTTTGAACACATTTCGTAATGTTTGATTGCCCTCAGTTGTAATGTTTGTGTTATACATGGATTGAATGATACAGTTTATTTGGCGGCCAAGACCACCATCACTTTTGACTCCTGAGAAGGAAGAGGAGATTTCGAAGAACCTGAAGAAGTACAGTAAGAAATACGAACAAGAAGACCAGGATGCGTTCAACCAGCTGAGCGAGCAGGAGCGCAAGAGGCGGACGCAGCTCCAGGAAGAATGGGACTCGTGGGTTGCCAAGTGGAAGCAGATGCATGAGGAGGAGCGTGCATACAGGAGGGAGCTCAGGGATGGAGAGGCCAGCGATGAGGAGGAAGAGTACGAGGCCAAGGAGGTTGAGGTGGAGGAAGTGGTGGACGTCACTGAAGAAGTTCTCGCATTTGACCTGGATCAGGAGTGAAAGGCTTATGATAGAATCTGTTGAGTCGCTTTTAGTTTACCGTTGTGTTGAAGTTCATTGCCGTCGCTTTGCATAATAGGCTCGGTGATCAAGCTCACAGTTTGCTGATCGTTTTACTTGTCTGTACACTTGCTGCTTGAATTTGCGGATCATGTATTCAGGTATCAAATTTTGCTGCTGGATTACTAATCTTTGTCTGGCTTTGCCACAGTTAACAGTGTGTTTGCCACAGCTAAGGTCTCAATGATTGATCTCCCGTCGACAAAACCTAAATTACATGAAAAACAAATGATTCTTGCATTTCAAAATGCGTTCAAGCCTAGGTTGAGAAAGAACACTAGCTGCACTAGTAGATGGTTTAGTTCGATTGGCGCTTCTCCGAATCGGTCCCACTTCCCCGGCCACGGCCCACGGCGATGCAGGCACCTGATGCGACGGAGTGGCCGCCGCCATCAACACTGGAGGCGAAGTGGCGCATCCAGGCAAACGGTGATCCGCCTCGTCAGAGCCCGAAGCGACGAAGCGGCCCCCCGCTCCCTCCTGCTCACTGTCACTGATGCCTCCCAGAGCCGCGCCCAGCGAGCGACGTTGCCGTTCCACTATCCAGCAGTACATATTCGTTTCTTTTGGATATCATCCAGCGGTACATATTCAGAAACCAGTAAACCACCCGTTCTCGCTTGTCATCAGATGTCAACGTGCACAGAGGGCTCGACGGCGACGACGCCATCTGCTCGTAGGACGGGAGAAGAGGTGCCAATCTATTGCTGATATTGGCAGCCGACGATGAACGGTAAGAAACTAAGAGCTCAAATCGAAACCACTCCATTCGATTTAGGGAACGGACCGGTCCAATTGCAACCAGCATTCAACTTAGCCTGTAGATTTAACTGATTATTTTGATCAACAACATTAACATGCTGGGCAAAATTAGCGTCGTCCCTTAGTTTCTTTACTGATCCCATACATACAGGCTTAACAAAATGGTTACTTGTACTCGATGCTACAGCCACAGCACAAGATGCTATGGATGCGCCCGCCAGAACCTAAAAGTAGAAAGGTGCCACATGAAAATCATCTCATAACTCACAACACCAACCGTTGTATTCCAAAGGAGCACATAATGTACAACACAAATACTGAAACAACATCATCTACAAACAGCCCAGAAACGTGCAGCCTGTGTCTAAGCCTTGCTTCTTCCGTCGCCTGATTAACTATGTGCCAAAATGACCTCACTTCTCCTCATACTCTACATCAATCACATCAGGTTCTGCTCTTCGTGAACTTCTAGGACCACCAGAGGAGCTGTTATTTGGCTGCCATACAATGTTTTGGCAGTTCATGCACCGGATCACCTGGTTGCGGTAGCCCACGAACCGCCTTTTGCATGCCGGGCACGTTCCCTGCAAATGAAACCTGATACATCAGTAACTAGGAATAGCCAGTATGTTCAATCCATAATCAACTTCTAGTTTACTACTACCAAAGGATATGAAGACTGAAGACTGAAGAGTAGCCATGCGGCAAATGTGTGAGCAACTGAGCATGACTATAGATGATGAGATGGTTACTTCCAACCATTAAAAAAAAAAGACCACACAACAAGCCCAAACTAAGAGTGAGCTGTGATCATCGAGATTATCAAACTCTATGCAACACATCAAATGGCCAATCATACTAAACAATTTGCATTCAACTTCAACAACTTACTTAAATGAAAGGGAAGCCAGGAACCCAATCCAAATATCAGTATATCCAGAGGTAAGACAAAACTCTTGCTCAATTAGTTGTCAGTAGAAATAAGGTAATGGAAGTTTAGCATGCAAAGTGCAAAAATAAAAAATGCAAGATCGGAGAACTTTTTTTCAAGACTTCTTCAGAAGCATGTAAACATGATCATGCACACAACATTCTTCCATGACTCCAAGTAAAAGGTGCACAATAATTCAATAACAGATTAAATTTAGAAAGAAAGGTGTGCTGTTACCTCAATGGCAACCCTGTTAGCAAAGGTTCCAAGGAGAAGAGGACCAGCGAAAGGCAGCACAAATGTACCAAAAATAAAAATTCTGAATAGCCACCCTGACAGTGCAAGCCATAGAAAAAACAGTGTCTGCATAGAAGGGATAATTAAAACACATCAGGTAATAAAATGAAAAGGATCTACTATTGCAGCAGAACTGTCTAACATAGAATCATGAAAAACAATAATATGTTCTCAAAACAAAATTGAACTATCACAGATGACATTCTGATCGTAAACAGAGCGGTACAAGTATATGTTAGTTAAAGTAATATTTGACTTTATGCACCAGAGTTTTACATGGTTTCATTTCCTAGGCGGCTTAAGGGTTAAATCGGTGTTAAGGAAAAAATTTCAGAGTTTTTTTAATCAATCATATCCCTCTTTTATTATTCTTTTCCCACACACAGACCACAAAAAAAGAAGTACCCATCACAATAGATTCCCTAGTGCCACACTGAAACTCGTAGATTCCTCCGGTTCTTATGATTATGTTGCAGTTTTTACTATACAGAAGAAATTTAGGGCTCCTGAATATGGATACCAGTAACCCTCAATCAGACTAATCCACTGTTAGGCTGCAATATCATAATTCATCATTGCTTGCAAACATAGCACAGTAGCAAATATTCGTAAACAAATTAAAACCTACAATTGAGACCGCAAAGCAATAGGTTTATGCATCATCAGATGGGAGACATGAAATGAGCTAGTAAATAGTAGCACATCTCTATGATCAATTATTAAGAACCCAAATTTGAGCTACGTCCACAAGCTAATCCGAATGAATTCGAGGTATCAGTCAACTCACAGCTAAAGCTCTCCCGATGGGAGTTGCCATGAAGTCATTGAGCTCCCTCCGATACTGCACATCAGAAACCAAATTAACCACGGACTAGAGCGAGACGAAGTAATACACAGCTCGAAACGGCTAGGGGGCGTAGAGAATCCGGACCCTGGGCCAGTTGCGGGAGAAATCGACGGAAAAGGAGCGCCACCGCCGGCCGATGCCGAGCTCGGCGTCGATCTCCATGGCGCGCTCGCGGGCGGCGCGGGAGGCCTCCGAGAGCCTCCGGGAGATCGAGAACCTCCCTTCCAGGTGCTGCGCGGCCTGCCGCGCCTCGAAGGCGAGCCGCTCGGCGCCCGCGTTGGCGCCCCGCCACGCGCGCCGCACGAAGCCGTCGAAGTCCGCGCGGCCGAACGCGCGGGGGGAGACCACGGTCGCGGCCCGGCGCGGGATCCTCCGGCGAGCGAGGGGGCGGGCAGCAGGAGCGCAGGGCCCTGCCGCCCGTGGGGCTGCTGCTGGTGGTGGAAGCCACCACGCGAGCGTCGCCATGCCGGCGCGTGCGAGTGGGAGAGGGCGAAGGGAAGTCGCGAGATTTTCGTGCGGATGGGGTTGCTCGGTTCGTGGGCTGTGTGGGACCACTTGTTGGGCCTACTCTTCTCGTGGTCTCTAGTCGTGTGGGTTGGGCCTCATATTTTGGGCTCCTCGTGTGGCCCAAACTTTAACCTACACAACTTTAATTACACCTTGGACATGTCGAATAATCTTGCACGAAAGCAATTCCTATTAGGCCGGTACTCCTTTCATCCCAAAATATATCTACGAAAATTAGATTTTTTAAACTTTGATCAGCAATATCTTTAAAAATAAATTATTTTAAATAGAGTAGATCTCACGATAAATCTACTAATATAATTTTTATATTAATAGTCGCTATGATTATTTTGCTATTTATAGTTAAATTTGAAAAGGTTTGGCTTTGAAAGTCTAAATGTAACTATATTCTGAAAATAGGGAGTAGAAAAGAAGTGGAGTTGCTAATGATGCTTATATTTTAAAAAAAAGCTTAGAGCATCTCCCAGCAGTACTCCAATAATTTTTTTCCTAATAATCAGCTAATGGGGATTTCACAATAATCCTTTCATGATTATCGGGAGAATTGCTTTTGCCAACTACCATATTGGAAGAGCTCCCTCTATTTAGAGAGAGTTGGGGTGGATTATTGGTTTGTCTTAATAATTATATTGGGAAAAGGGAATGTGAAAAGGGAAAGGAAATATGTTAGAGCATAAATTTTAAAATACTCTCCTAATATAATAGTCGGATTGGGGAATGAGAATCCGCTGGAGATGCTCCTAGCTTTGATAAGAAGTTCTTCTTTGAACTGCTTGTCGGCTTTTTCTTGGGTAGTGGTGGTGCGGCATGGTGGTTCTGTACCGAGTTGAGTTGAGTTACGCAATCGTGTTGATGTTCCAATCCAACTGGTTGTTATTTGAGTTGAGCTCAAGAGGAGTTGTGCGGTCGTGTTGGCCGGACCGTTATCGGATTGTTGGTCGTTGTGGTGCCCAGTCTAAATATTATTTCTTCTTTTCAATATATAATCGGCAGCTCTCCTCCTTCGGTAAAAAAAAAGATCAGATTGCACGGAAAGTTTTAGTCCACACAGAAACTGCACGGAAGCATGATCATTTTGACTTTTGCAGATAGAGAGGCGGATATACCCATGCCGGCTGCCGTGGTGCCTTGTGCCATCTCGGGAAGTGGATTCAGTACGGTGGCAGTCAAGCACGGGTAGCAGCGGAGAGACCCCTCCGCTGCCACTTGTTCCAACCACAGGCCGGGGGCAGGGAGGAGGAGGACAAGCCGCCGACGCCTTCCCGCGGTCTCGGTCGCGGCACGCAGCCTCACGCGCCCCGTTTCCGTTAGCTCATCCCCGTCAGATGTTGCCGCGCGCCTCCTGCTGAGCCACTCGTCGTTGAACTGGGGATCGAGGAGGAGAAAACGACTCGTCAGCGGGAAAGGCAGCTCCGGGCCTCCGGGGAATTCAATTCGAGCATCGCATCGCATGCTGTCTCCGCGTGCGCCTGCCCCAATTCCTCGCCGCCGCCTCCTCTCTATATCAGCGCCCTCTCCGGGCAGAATCAGTATCGGCGACAGCAATAGAATCAGCTTCAGCAGAGGAGGAGAGAAGAAGCGCGGCCGCATTTCGAGCGCGGATACTCCGGCGCGCATGGCGACCGACAGGTGAGCCGCCGGAACACCCCTGGGTTCATTCCTACCAGTACCATCCCAACCCTCTCGTGTCGACCTCTCTTGCTGTATGCGGGACGCTGATGGCGATCTGTTTCGCCCTCCGTCTGAACTCTGGAGCGGCAGCGCCCTGACGAAGCTGGCCCCGCTGGAAGCCATCCTGTTCGACATCGACGGCACCCTCTGCGACTCCGACCCCATCCACTTCTGCGCCTTCCGCGAGCTCCTGCAGCAGGTACACGCCGCCCCGCCGGCTTTGTGGCTCTGCACCGTGTCGATGCACTGTCACCTCTGAACTGTTCGTGCTATGGCTTAGTTGACTGTGTCTGACTCTGAATGTCTGATCCAAGCGTCTCCGGCCTGCCTGCAGATCGGTTTCAACGACGGTATCCCCATCACCGAGGAGTTCTACAGCGCCAACATCAGCGGCGGGCACAACGACGACCTCGCCCGGTCCCTGTTCCCGGACATGGATCACGATAAGGCTATGCAGTTCATGGATGACAAGGAGGCGTTCTTCAGAAAGTAGGCCACTCGTCTTATTACCCAGTGCTGCTACTCTGTCTGATATCTTCTTCCATAGCATAGCAAGATTTAACTTCAACTGTGGTCACATTATGGAGAATTGTGTATAGAATTCCTGCACTGAAAAATTAAGCTAATCCGGTGGTTGAGCAAATCAAGCGCTTTGTGGAATTGTTTGCAGGTTTAATTTTAATTAGAATTCTAATATTCAATTTTTTCCCGAATTTTAGTTGATTTTTTTTATTTTTTAAAGATCTCATATGAAGCTTTTCCCAGAATTTCAGTTTGCTGGTTTAGTTGTCCCAGAAAGAATCTGGGTTTCCAACTCTGAACCCATAGTACTGCATGACACTGTCAGACATCTGTGAATGTTCCTAGGCTTTAGCATACAAACTCAAGCAAAATCTCTCGTATTTCGGTACAATCCCGACACTCAGTAGTCAGTTCTGAGTACTAAAAGGCATCAATATTGCTGTTTTTTTACTGCACAAGCACCGAACACGATCATTTCAATGCGAATAAAACTGCCATCTTGTGCCTCTTGGATGCTCGTTGAATGCTAACCTGAAGCTGAAACCCACGCAGGCTGGCACCAGGACGGTTGAAGGCCGTGGATGGGCTGCACGACCTCTGCAGATGGATCGAAGGCTACAACCTGAAGCGCGCGGCGGTGACCAACGCTCCGAGGGCGAACGCCGAGCTGATGCTGTCGCTGCTGGGGCTCACCGACTTCTTCCCGGTGCTCGTCATCGGAAGCGAGTGCGACCGGGCCAAGCCGTTCCCGGACCCCTACCTCAAGGCCCTCGAGCTCATCGGCGCATCGCCTGACCACACCTTCATATTTGAAGTACACATTTTTTTCATTTCTTGGATTCAGAATAAGTCATTCAGTATTTTCGAACATCACCAGCCTAGCAAGTTAAGTAGTTGATATACATCACAAATTCACAATAGTTCTGTGTTCATTTGGTTGGTTTTGTCAAGGACTCTGCATCAGGGATCCGAGCTGGCGTGGCTGCCGGCGTGCCTGTGGTTGGCCTGACGACGAGGAACCCTGCGAAGGCGCTCAGCGATGCAGGAGCGAGCTTGCTGGTCAACGATTTCCAGGATCCGAAGCTGCTGTCCGTGCTGGAAGAGCTCAAACCCGTGACGGAAAATGGGCAAGCCTGATCGGTGAGCGGTGATCGCAGTATAATAAGATTGTCTTGCTGGAAAAATACATTGCGCTGCAGAATAACTCTGGATCCTCGGCTGGAACCTGGAAGTGAGCATGGATCTGTGCAGAAGTTGGTGCCTGCTGCAGTGGCTCCTAGCATTCTGGTAATGCGAAGCTCCTGGTCCTCCATGATATCAGCTTATGTCGCCAACCATTTTTTTTCATAATGTATTGATCTAAAGGTTTTATGTCAGTCGTTGCATTTAAGGGAAACTTCATGTACCAACACTAATGCCCTAGTTGGAGCGTGAAATAGTTCCTTCAGATAAGGGTCCTGATGTTCTTCTTCCTTATTTTGCTTGGTTCAATTCACATGTTGCGACATTTTTCCTAGCACAAAAGAGATGCACATATTGGTACAGTTTTTTTTTTGTGTGTGGATTACAGCGAGATAAATTTTGAATCTGTCCTGGAATCCTGCACGTTAGACTGAACAAAAGACCGTCCTCCTAACAATGATTTTGTGGCTATAAGTTCAAGCTTCTAAACCTTCGGTAGCATATTCCATCTTCGTGCTGAACTCGTTGCTGCAGGCAGTATCAGACCTTGCCTTGGGCGCTCTGGAAGACTGGAACTGTGAGCACCGGATGAGATGAGTGTTCGCGGCTGTTTGAACCGGAAGGCAGATCTTTGCAGACAGGCAGGGGAAATCTTTTTCTTGTAACGGCAGAGAGGAATTGAATTTGAGCCTGTCCTGGAACACTTATCTTAGACTGAAGAGCAAGCTCCAGAACGTTCACTTGTTTGCGTCGTCAACTGTCAGTATTCAATCGCTTGTTACGGCGACGTACTTGTTGCGTACGGCAGCCGCGCAGTCTCGATTCGGTGCAGGCGCTCGTGCCCGGCCCAAATCGGCTAATCCTATGCAGCTGTTCATCGATACTAGTATGCTAGTTGCCTAACCTGATGTTCAGACTTCGAAAGCATACTCCATCATCACGCCGAATCCCTTGAGGCACCGCAGCCAGCGTCGGTCAAGACCTTCTTGGATGTTCACGCTCCGCTCGGTTGAAATGCGAGCGCCGAATGGGATCGGGTGTCGGGAACGGAGCCGGAAGCGATCGAGAGCAAGAAGAACACCGCTTCGTTTTGGGAAAACCTTGGAAGAAGCTTCTGCTGCTGAAAGATTTTGAGCTGAACCCCTGAACCAAACTGAAACTTGACCCGAACCCTCGCTCCCTTTCCTGCTGCTTGTCCATTTCTTCCCTCTCCAGAGCTGCAATTCTGCCACAGATGTACCCGTTTCTGTACATACCCCGTACCGTCGTCACGACAAACCTCTGGAAAAACACTCGCTCTGGGGAAAAAGGAGCAGGTTCTGAATGGTTGGCGGTGAAGTTAAGTTGGCCGACCAGGGTCAGGGTCTTGATCCAGGTGGGCAGGTGATCTAAGCTGTAGTAGCGGACAGCACACCGGTCAGTGAGTCATGGCCGTGTGGGCCGGGGCCCCGTTCGTTTCTGAATCTCTCTGAAACGGCCACACGATTTCGTGCCCTGAAACCCGCGATTACGGCAACGATTAGAAATTAATACAGGTGTTGATTTTACAAGCGAAGCTGCCTGCTCTGCTTCGTCACTCCGTCCACCCCATCCCAGCATCAGAGATTCCCCGAGGGCGAGGGCATCCTCATCTGAACATCTGATCCGCTCGAAACGGAGAAGCCAGGAAAGGAAGGTCAGTGTCCATTCGTCCCCTTCGATTTCGCACGCCGCGCGCCTTCGTTTCTTCTCTGACCCCTGCCCGCAAATTAAGAACGTCCCGAGCAATCAGAACAGGCAGATGATCCCTGCTGATCCCCACACGCGTCGATTAGGGCGCGGGAGCATGTGATTCCGCCCTGATCGCTGGATCACGCGTCGCTGATCCAATGAGCTCCCTGAACATCAGTGCTGCAGTCTTTAGGATGCGATTTGCCTCCCTCGGTTTGGGTACTCTCTTTCAGGTCACAACTGATGGATGGCACCCGGTAGCAACTGGTCATGCCGCATATAGTTATATACCACAAGTAGGAAGCTTCGAACCTAACAAGATCACCACTGGCGATAGATGTCCTGCCACACTGACAGCTCGTTTCGATTTTCTTTTCACCACTTGGATGGATCATGGGTGATCCTTATCCCTGTAGTGCAGTGGAGTGGAGGTCACTAGTGAATTGCTTTCCGGGAAAGCCATCGTTATGGCCTCCTCTTCACCTTTTGGCTGCACACTCATTCACAATCACTGCTAATCCATTCTCCATTCGGCATCATCATGATAATTATTCCTGCATTGTAAATTTCTCTGCATCAATTTACTGTTAGAACTTGTGGACCGGTTTCCATGCAGCGCAACGCGCATCTCGTTTACTACTACTTTTCTCAGACACGCGGACGGCATCGCGTATTCTGCATACTCATTTGCTATAAGTGGTAATCATAAACCATGCCCAATTGGCGTTAGCAGGACAATCTCCTTGATCCATCCACATTGGTTTGATTAGTTCTAATTGGTTAGTTTTGGCAAGGTACATTCCAAAACAAGCAATGTGCTTCGGTTCATTATAGCCGTTTACTAGTCCGCTTGGGCAGCCCGAGCTCTCAAAGGGGGCAACTGTAGCCCGAAAGAGAAATCAAAGCGATAAGCATTTGGAGTATAATACATCTAGGAGAGATTTTGTGGGGATGCTCATTATAATACTGAATCCTTCTGACTCCCGGTGCATTGTGAATGCCGCATGCTTCTGCTTTTTTCGGTATGTTCTCCCAATATAAAGACTTGAGCCATGCAGGTGTCACGAGATCAGTGCATCCAGGGCTTCCTACTAAGGTAAGCTCCTCCCCTCCCCTCTCCTCTCTGTTGGAGTGGTTATCTTCAGTGTAGCTTCATCAGCCTGCTACTGTACTCTCTTTGTCCTTGCTCCTCCACTTTGTTTGTCTTTTTTTGTTTCCTTGTAAAATTAGTCTAGCACCCAAGATATTATCGTTAAATCGTTTGAACAATATACGTTTTGTATTTATTACAGGCTTGAAAAGTTTCAGTGATCAGTGAACACGAATGAGACTGCTGGAAGTAGTTCCTTTTAGCTTCCTCCAGTCCATTTTAACATGGGAAAGCAGTCTCTTCTCACATGAAACAAACTTCTGAAATCATACTGTGTCTACAGTGAATTAGGCAATGCCTTTTTTGATTCAATAATTGCCATTGTTGTCTACTCGTTGTTTTCTAGTGGATTGTCCAGAGTAACGAATGCGAATCACGAAACAGTGAAGAGTTTATAATGCAGGTAGGACTTTGATATCACATTTAGTGGACGATAAGAACCTGCCTCCCTCAAATATCAACTATAAATAGACGGTGGCGGGATGATCTTTTCTCATCACTACTTTCTCACTGATCCGGTTCTGTTTTATCGCCCAGCGCATCCGCAACCCTGATTTGAGCAGTCCTGATGGAGCATTTCAGGAGAGGGGTGGAGCTTGGGATGGCCTCCTTCCAGAGATGCCATCCGCTGTCATGTCAAATGGTTGGTGATCATGCAAAACCTTTGCTTTACGATTCTCAGTTATATAATAGAATCGGACCATAGATGTCGGCTAAGGCGACTATAATCTGACTAGTTTAAGTTTTCAGCACTGTTTATGTCTTTGGCGTAACTGTATCTTTGCGACAAATTCAGAGAAAGACTAAACTGCTGTTCCGATCAGTTCCTAGTGCTTACATATATATGTTTTGCATCATGCTGCTGCATATCTCTGTTTTAGCTTTGTTTTGGCACCCTTTCATATAGCTGTCGCTGAATGTTCAAACAGGCAGAGAGCGCACCATTCGATGCGCAGAAGGCGGCTATCCGCTGTAAAGAGAAGTCACGGCGTTCTAAGTGCTGCCACCCCGAAGAGCTGCCGGTCATCCCTGAGCAGGCCATGGAGTACCTCTCTCGTACATGGAGCCCCTCCTCCTCGGATCTCTTCCAAATACTCTCCCCCAGTGTACGTTTATGTCCATGGACCACAGCTTCAGTTTCTTTTCAGTTTTCACCAACAGATTGTCGACATCTGCTCGCAAGTGACTCCATTGTTTTACAATCCACATACATGCAAAGTAATGCTTGCACAAGCTCAGAACACAGTACTACACTTCATGTTTTTCTATTAGGTGTACACATCTTCCACAGAAAAGTACCAATCCCCCCCCCCCCACTTTTTCATTGTAAAGATAAAGATGTTCTGATTACCATGCAACTGTATCTTTTGTGCTAATCAAGAGCCTAGGATCGTCCCCGGAGGACTCTGGTCGAGATGAAGCAGGAGACAGAGGTGAGGACGAAGAGAAGCATGTTGACACGATTCATTCCGATGGAGGAACAAGCCAATTGTTCAATCAGACTTGGGTAAGCCAGCCATTGAGGTCACGCCTCAGCAATTAACTACAGGATTTATTTTTGTCTCAGTGTGAATGGACACTTACTTCTTTGACTGACAGAGAGTTGTAGCCAGTGGCAAGCCTAGCTCCAGACAGCGCCGGCACAAGCTAGTCCAGCCTGCCTGGGTAAGCAAGGACAGAGCACAAGATACTCATAAAATTGTGAGGTTTCGTTTGGAACCCAGGAATTTTCCGCATTCGAAACTGGTCGACATAGCTCAGAGTAGCAGACTGAAATAGCATAGCTCATTGTAACTTGTAACTGCAGTAACAGAACAGTCTAGCACAGTTTGTTTCTTTTCGGAATTGGTACAGTGCTTGCTTTGTTTGATTCCCCTGGCTCTAAAATAATTTGCAGCTCAACGTTGGGAACATGAAGGCGATGCTGCGAGGGTTCCTGCTGGACAGCGTGCCGGTCACCGGAAGCCGGCGGAGGAGGCGGAGGGACGAGCTCCGGCTGCACTCGGCGCAGGCGCACGCGGCCGTTTCGGTGGCGCAGCTCGCCGCGGCGGTGGCAGGCATCGTGTCCGTGTGCGAACTGAGGCCGGCCGCGACGGCCAGCGCCAGCGACAAGAGGCTGGACACGGTGCTCGCGTCCGCCGCGGCGCTAGTTGCCACCGTGTGCGCGGAGGCCGCGGAGACCGCCGGCGCCAACCGCGGCCGCGTCACGTCCGCCGTGAGGACCGGCCTCGAGAGCCGCTCGTCCGCGGAGCTACTCACCCTCACGGCCACCGCTGCCACATGTAGTAACTGCAGACCACTGCTAGAACAAAACAACAAGAATTTAACATGATGAAACTTCAGAACTCACTGGTGCTAATTGCACGTTCTTGTCTTGGTGCTTCCGTCAGGTCTGAGGGGAGCTGCAGCGCTGAAGCAGAGGGTCGCCGACCTCAGGGGAATTAGCAGCGGCAGCAACGCCACGGCCATGAGCATCAGCGCTGGCATCCAGAAGGGCACGACCCTCAGAGTCTGCCTGCCTTGTGGTGAGAGACATCAATCGTATAGCACTTGCAGAGTGCACCGTTGCGCCGTGCAACTCGACACTGCAACTGACGATTGCTTTGCTTGCATACATGCAGGGAGGGTGCGGGTGAGGACGGTGTCCGTCTTCCCTCAGCGCGGCGGCGGCGGTAGCGCGGTGGCGCTGAGGCTGGGGAAGAAGCGCCTCCACGGCGCGTTCGCCACCTACAAGGACTGTAAGTAACCAGCCCATCGAGCACGCACAGTCACAACGTTATTCCTCCGCTGCGTCGTCGTCGCGCGCGCGTGCATGCGCGTGGGCGCCCGCCCTTTTTGTCGCCTCGCCTGCCGGGGAAGACGAGGAGGCGCCCGCCCGTACCGCGGCGGCACTGCACCGCAAAACCTGAACCGGTTGGCCGGTTCCCCCGGCCGACACGCTTGTCTCTAACGACCCAGTGATCAATCAGGGCATGCCGACCCTGCCGGAGGGCCGGTCCAGTCCCATCGCATTGTTCTGCTTGTACTTTCGTACTGACGTCGCTGCTGCGATTTGGATCCAAGCTGCTTGGTCGCACGCTGTGTTGAAACTTAAGACCGACTTGATCGACCGGCTGACCGATCTGCCGTTTGGTGGCGGCGGTGGTGATGATTTTTCAGATGTGGTCGCGGCGGTCCGGGAGGGCGGCGGCGAGGCGGTGGTGGAGGGGCGGCCGGCGTTCCCCGTGGCGCTGGTCACGGAGGAGGAGGGGGCGACGGTGCAGCTGCTGTTCGAGCACCAGACGCCCTGCAAGGTCTGGAAGGCCGCCATCGAGGGGATGCTGGCCGAGCAGAAGCTCAAGCGCGGGAGCTACTGAACTGATCGGGGACGGGGACTGTTTCTGTTTGGGCGCACGTACAATCCAGCACGCATCTGTACTTGCTGTGCCGATCTTCCTACACTTCTACTTTGATCGAGTAGATTTTTTGGAGAGGAAAATTCTCGTTCTTTCTCTATGTGTAGTCATGCGTGCCTTGCGTCTTGTATCTGTATGTATGTATGGGGGTGAATCGAAGTTCATAAAAGGGTGAAGAATCTGATGTAGAATCTATTATATTATAATATGAAATAATCATTGTAGCTGAGAGAGAATATTATAAAATCAATTTTAGCGTAGTGTTAAGATCAAGCGATTTTTTCAAGATGCCACAAAAGTAAATGAGGTATCATAATCGAGATACGGGTGAAGCTCGCCATGATGAGTGCGAACATGAATACTTATAAGATCAAGATGGAGGAGGTGTGCACCATAGAAGAACCATACTAAGAATAATGGTATATCAATGATAAAGGTGAGGCATAAAGCGCAAAATAATGCACTACACTAGCTATGGAGGTTAAGGTGCATAGCTAATAAAAAGCATGCGCATATTAAGGTGGGAAGTTCTGCATCCTGGTGTACATGAACTATGGAGGTTAATCTAAACGGGTCCAAAAATATTTTTAATGGAGTATAAAGTAGGGTAGGTACGTTTCATGATGCTCCATGGACTAGAGATGCATCAAGATATTGATCGTTAGTAAGAAATTGCTTGCTCTAGATGCAAGAAAGAAGATGGAATATCGATGTAGCAGCTGCTAATATAAGAATAACATCTAAAGAATAACAACTAAAAATAATCTTATACATAACTCATCATTTTGAGAAGGCAGGTTGGACGCGATAAAAAAATAATAGGAACAGAGAATGCTATTGTGGCCATGTTCATAATTTCCACAAGTTATGGATATCGGGGTTACCAAGGCAAAGAAAACCTAAAAGAGTATCAAATAGAAAAAAATAGGCAAAATAATAGAAAAAAATAGCTGTGAACCATACATGCGACAAGATATTAATCATCTGTGAGGAAATTACCACTTGCTCATAGCATAAGAGAAAAGGTTGTAAATCCGTACTAACTATCACTACAATAGCTAAAGCTCTACTAGCCGCGCTATTAGCGTGGGCTACCTTACTAGTTAGTAAGTTATGATATTAATAAGGAAATGTTAAAAGAAGCCACCATGTTCGCCGAGAGGGTCTAGAAATTCTCATATTAATTTAAAAAAGAGAAGGATTTACACCGTTGAATTTTATGAACATCTAACTGTCTAAGAGTCCATGTCAAATACTGTTAATAAAATAGCTAATTTCGGAATTTAAAAATTAGAAAAAGTTAGGACATGACCAAAAAGTCCATGCCGAATATAATTAGTAAATAGCTAAATTAGAAATTAGAAAAATAGAAAAATAGTAGTTGACAAAAAGTCCATATCAAACATGACTAATTTGGAAGAAAAATAAAAGAAAGTCCATGTATGGTGTATGAGAAAGTTTTAACATCATTGGGTTGAGTATCCAATATTTAGCTTTCAGGCTACAGAAGTTTGTAGTTGCATCGCATGCAAAGGGATTAAGAGAGGATAGTGGTAGCTAGCAGCTGGGCAAGCGAGGCATACAAGATTCCAATCTCAGAGAAGAAAACCGAAAAAAAAAATTGAAGAAGAGAAGAGCAAGATCCGGATCGAAGTCATCCTGCGAGGAAGTTAAAAAGAAGTGTTTATAATTGCCGAGGTTAAAGAAAACATCCACCACGCTTGCCCGCCAATTCTCTCCCTACGTGGCTGCATCTGCAGGTACATGTGGAGAGCTGGGCCTCGCCCGTCAAAGGTCGGCCGAACAGAAGGTGAGGTCGTCGACCGGCTGTCCACCGTCGCGGTCCACCGCATGCACAATCATCCATCACAACTGAAAGCTGCAAGGAATCCTCGGCAGGATGGGCAATTTTTCTTGACCACGGAGATAATATTCTTCAGAAAAAAAATTTCAGCAGAGGAGTACTCATGGGCAGCTGTGCTGGTACCTCAGCTTATAGCTACAACAGGTGTCGATGGGGATCGAGCTTTGAGGATATGTGGCCCGCCGGCTGTCGTTGGATTCTGTATTTGTCATCCTCTACATTTGGTTATTATAGGGGACTTGGTATTTGAGGTGTTCACTACTACAGATATTTCCATTGCAAACGGATTGTGACCTTCGGTTTAGTTCAAACTGACGGTGATAGACTTTTACTGCCGGTTTTGCACCATATGACCAAAACTGACGGTGAAAATTAAAAGAGGTAAGCACAAAGGAGAAGGTTATACCTTACTGGCTGCAACCAACAGTGAATATGTACACGATATGTATTTCAAAAAAGGTGCATGAATAAAATATTATGGGAGTATGTATACATGGAGCTTTAAGTATTGGTGATCAGAGAACAAAGAAAAGAAAGGAGATTCTTTAATTCTACTTTATATATTGAATTACTCATCTAGATCTTCTCTAAAAACGTGAGGATAATTTTGCATGCCCCTGATGAAAACTCTCAAACAAAATTGTATCGCCAATCAAAAATTTAGAAAACTATATTCTTGCTAAAAAATATTTCATGTAATATAAACATGAGGCACTAGAAAAATATAAAAGATATGTTTTTATATCCTGAATTCATGTTCCAAAAATACTATATTGGGCTTGTTTGGCATGGCTCCAACTCCAGAAATTCTTGGAGCAAGAGTTGTAAATAAATCAAGAGTCTTTTACTAAGTCTTTATACTTTTGTTTTAAACTTAAGATAAAAATATAAAATATTTTAATCTATTTTACGAACTTGAGCAACAGCATGGATCTCAGAACTGGAGCCATGCCAAATAGGCGTATAGTGTTTCAAAAAAACTCAAGAAAATATGATAGGTGAGAAAATGTATAGATGACACCTCAGTGTAGACCATATGAAAATCAATTATAATGCATTATTCCTAAAAGTTATTTACATCTATTTTTAAGTAAAAATAATAAATAAAATAAAAAACTAGCTATCTGCGCGGGCCAACTCGCTAGTTGAAGAGGATTGTATTGTATCTACTGGTACGGCTCACACTTACTCGAGATCGGAGATCGTATCAAGCACTTCGTCTCAGACAAAAAGATCATGTCGTTTTCAGAAAGAGAAACTTAGCAAATACTAGGATGTAAGCATTCTTTTTTACGAGCTAAACACAAGCAATGATTGAGCACACGCACACAGGACGGCGATGGAAGAGGGAAAAAGAGAAGGCTATACTGGGCCGGACATCTATTAAAAGGCCTCATCGTGGCCCAGTTTTGCTTTACTGCCATGCCGATTGATGATGATGGAATCAAAAGCTGTGTGTTTCCTTTAGGCCCAATTTGGCCTACTAGTCAGCTGTGGGTGGCCCACCGTCCACTAACAAAAGGTTTGAAACCCGGGGGAGGAGTTTTGAAAGACACTGGAACCGACCGTTCTGTCTCTGTCCATCCACTGTGCAAGGCCCACCGCCCTTATCCGCCCGCCGTCTCAACTTTCAATTCCGAAACTATCCTTGCGACTTCTCGCGTTGCTGAAGCGTGAAAAAGAAAACAACTTGCTTAAACGCAGGGGACAATCCGTATGCGGGCTCATTTATACGAGACTAACTACCCCCATCTCTTGAGCACCACGGTAAAATATTACTAGTGCCAAAAATCACCTTGTGTAAGAATCGAATAATAGGGGCGCGACAAAAGTACAAAATAAATTTAGAAACTAGAATCATCTTATGTTAGTTAAAAGATGGTATAACGATACAACTTTTTATTGATTAATCCGTACTACATTAAGCCAGTTTGAAGATGCAAAAAGCGAAAAAACAGTGTTGAAATTTCAGCATACCTATATAATAAATTGTGCAATCCCACGTTTGCAGCTTTCTTTTAAGGTCATACGTGCAGGTGAACTTGGAAATCCTTCTTCATTATTATAAAGTATCGACAAAAGAGAAATTCTTATAACTTTTTTAGAGCAGAAACATTCTTTAAATTGTACCACTACTACGACTTCCTTTTTTTTTAACAAACTGCTACTACTACTTTCGATGAACCAAGCGAGTTCCCGCCCGACGACTTGAAAAAAGAGGGGGCAAAATGGGAAGAGAAATCGAGAAAAAGGTGGCAGTTACCGCCAGTCCACCATAGCAGTGTCGCCTCTATCCGCTCGCACACCTCAGATACAGAGGAGAGTTCTTCCCCCTCGATCCTTCCGCTTCCTTCTAGAACCTTCCGCGCCCCTCCGTCGCAGCACAGCGCCTCCTCCTCCTCCCACTCCGAGATGGCGACCATGGAGAACGTGATCGTGCTCGTCAACCGCATCCAGCGCGCCTGCACCGTCCTCGGCGACCACGGCGGCGGGGACGGCGCCGCCTCCCTCCCCACCCTGTGGGAAGCGCTCCCGTCCGTCGCCGTCGTCGGTGGCCAGGTCTGCCTCTTCCTATCACCTCTAGGCTCTAGGTTCTAGGCGATTGCGCACCAGGTTTTGTTCCGCCGCTTAATTACGAGGACGCTTAATTTCGCGGTGACGTACAGAGTTCGGGGAAATCATCGGTGCTGGAGAGCATCGTGGGGCGAGACTTCCTGCCCCGAGGATCTGGTAGGTACTGAATTCTGGGTTCGTCACTGAATCTTAGTTTCTGTTGCTGGATTGTTTTATGGTTTTGTGTTTTGGGCGAAAGGGATCGTGACGCGGAGGCCACTGGTGCTGCAGCTTCACAAGACGCAGGACGGGGCCCAAGAGTACGCCGAGTTCCTGCACCTGCCCAAACGCCGGTTCACTGATTTCTGTGAGCACCCTTTGTCGTCTTCAGTGATATGCAGTTATTGGGGGCTTATTCTGGGCCACTAGATTGCTATAATAGAATGCATGTTTGCCCATTTTTACTGGCACTAGCTGTGCAGTTTCCAGGAACAGTGAAATGGTTGTCCAATAGTTCTGCATGCAGAAGTTGTGCATACTACCTTCCGTTTCACTTAAGTTCTGTTAGTGATATGCGCAGTTTAATTGCTTTTGATCGGACTTCACAACATGTATCCAAGAGTAGCATAGAAGAAGAAGTTAACAATTACTACAAAAACTTTTAATCCGAATCACCTTCACCTTGGTCAAACCCAACAAGAGTCAAGAACGAGGAGGGTAAAATAACAGCATACACAACATTATTGGATTTGTCGTTAGTGAGCTCAAAATAGATCTTGGAAAAAAAATTCAGTACATGGAAATGATTGAAGGTGAACATATATACTTATAACAAATGCCAACAATGATTATTTCCTGCAGCTCTTGTGCGGAAGGAAATTGAAGATGAGACTGACAGGTTGACAGGAAAGACAAAGCAGATATCTCCTGTTCCAATTCACCTCAGCATATATTCTCCACATGGTATTTAGGCCCTGGGCACAACCTACCATTGTCTCCCTTCGTTTAAATTTATTGTTCAAGGGGAACACTGCTATTACTTTTAATTGATATTATTCTAGATGTCAGTTCACTATACCATTTCTGTTTGACAAAAGTAGCGTTGCATTTTTATATTTCCTTTTATTTTCAAAGCCATGTTTTGATAATTGATATCGATATTGATGCTAGCAGACGCTTCTTGTTGACCACTAGTTTATAGGGCAGTTGATCTTTGTACAAAAAAAAACATCTTTGTAGCTCCTGAATCTTTGTAACAAATATTTACTCAGTTCAGTTGATTATTGCAGTGGTCAACTTGACATTGATTGATCTGCCGGGTCTAACAAAAGTTGCTATAGGTATGTAAATGCCTATATTGGTTTTGCTCATGTTCTTAAGTTCAGGTAATTTTTGTCCAGAATGTTTCACTGACCATGTTGTCTTTTCAGAGGGGCAGCCTGAAAGCATTGTCCAGGATATAGAAAATATGGTGCGCTCATATGTTGACAAGGTATGGTTGATGCAGACATCTATAGAAGTAACTATGACTTTGACATATTGTGCATGATGTAAATGAGGCAATATTAACAGCATCGGTAACAGTACCTAGGTCCTAGGGTCGTCTTTACAATAATGTTCAAATGCTTCTGCTTTAACACCTAAGTTCTATGGTTTTCAATTAATTAGATATATAGTCTCTATATCTTAGTAGCACTTAGTGCTGATAGGGCTACAAAGAACAGATTTAAAAGCACGTCTGTTTACCTTGTATTTAGTTGATAATAGTCAGCAATTGCTTCTGTCTATTCAAGAACATCTAGTTACAGCACTTGAGCTCACGGGCAAATCTACTCATACTTAGTGTAACACTGGGGTCTTGCTAGTTCTTTAATCCCATGTCATTGCATATTTAGGGAATACTTTATGTTTTTCATCTCCTTCAATTTTTCCCTTCAAATCCTCTTATTTTAAACAAAATTCCTCTAGCATTACATACTCTAGGCTACAGAAACAAGGTGTCAAAATTGACTTTTACTTCATGTGGTTTTATTTATGTAAATTTTACTGTAGCCCAATTGTATTATACTGGCCATATCTCCTGCCAACCAAGATATAGCAACATCGGATGCCATCAAGCTTGCTCGGGATGTTGATCCAACTGGTATGAATCAAGATTTTACGCTTATTTTTCCCTGATATATTATTGCTGTTAGCTGTTCATACCTGCTTCAATTGTGAGGCTGAATACTTCCTTTTAGCATATGCCTAGTAAAAGTAAAAAGTGTATTTTTCATCCTCAAATATTGCAAAAGTGTGACATTCATCCCTCATGTTTCATTTGGTGCAAATCAACCCCTTAACTAACTAAACTGGTGCATTTATCGTCCCCACCTTAGTTTAACAAAGGTTTAGTTTCATATAATATTGGTTTAGATCATGTAATTATCTTACTAATCACTGCGTAGCCAGGTCTAATGTTGAGTCAATCGCTATAATAATGTGGTGTGAATCGGTTCCGTTAATTTTTGCAATAAAATTTTTATGGGATACCTAATTTAGAGGATTTACTGAATTTTTTTGTGGGCTTTATATCTTCAACTCAGCATATTACATTGCTAAGTAGGGATTAGTCA
Source organism: Panicum hallii (assembly GCF_002211085.1). Classification (NCBI taxonomy): domain Eukaryota; kingdom Viridiplantae; phylum Streptophyta; class Magnoliopsida; order Poales; family Poaceae; genus Panicum; species Panicum hallii. The sequence continues at coordinate 54,799,186 of NC_038050.1, forward strand.
GATGATTGCGTGGCATAAACTGCCATTAGATGGCACTAAACATTGTTAAACTAAGGTGGGATGATAAATGCACCGGTTTAGTTAGTTAAGGGGTTGATTTGCACCAAATGAAACATGAGGGATGAATGTCACACTTTTGTAATACTTGAGGGATGAAAAATACACCTTTTCCTTTTAAGTTGGGACTTTGGTAGATGGTAGGACATCAGAGTAGAGAAGAATAATTAAGGAGCCCCTTTGGAATGTCAGTGACCTTGTGGTTGATCTCACTACGACAGCCATCAGCCTTGTTGATTGGTATTTTCGATTAAGTCTTTTTTTTAATTTGACATGTTCCCCGTACTGACACAATTCCATTTCTATTCACCTATTCCTTATCTGAGGGATCATCTTAAATTTATTCAGGTGAAAGGACATTTGGTGTGTTGACTAAGCTTGATTTGATGGACAAGGGAACAAATGCACTTGATGTACGTGTCTGTTGGTCTCTTGTTATCTGTGGATTTTGGAGGAAATTGGAAACTTTATTGCCATTGGACTCTGTAACCATCAGTGTTTCTTTCTTCTCATTTAGGTTCTTGAAGGAAGAGCTTACAGACTGCAGCATCCCTGGGTTGGCATTGTTAACCGCTCGCAAGCAGATATTAACAGGAATGTTGACATGATTATTGCTAGGAGAAAAGAGCAAGAGTTCTTTGCTTCTAGCCCTGACTATTCACATCTAGCCAGCAGGATGGGTTCAGAATATCTTGCTAAACTTCTTTCACAGGTTCAATACATTCTCTGTTGTTTTTATTCCTATTGTTTGTGAGCTAAAAATGATGGAGTGATGCAGTGCTGTATCCAACTTTCAGCAATTAGAGGCTGTGATCAGAGCACGCATTCCAAGCATAACATCTTTGATAAACAAAACAATTGACGAGCTTGAATCTGAGATGGATCACCTTGGTAGACCTATTGCCTCTGATGCTGGGGTAATCTTACTGAACATTTGAGCAGATTGCATCAAATTCGATTGAACAAAATGAACACCATGTCTTTGTTTTTGCAGGCTCAATTGTACCTCATCTTGGAGCTTTGCCGTGCTTTTGACAAAATATTTAAGGAACATCTTGACGGAGGGTAATTGCGTATAAGTCATTTGTACACCATACTTTTTTGATTGTTTAAGACTTTCTGGACATCTGAGATGTGAATGTAAAAATTGCAGACGACCTGGTGGTGATCGAATTTATGGGGTTTTTGATAATCAACTCCCTTCTGCTCTGCGGAAGCTTCCATTTGATCGTCACCTCTCTGTGCAAAATGTTAAGCGGGTTGTATCACAAGCAGATGGTTATCAGCCTCATTTAATTGCTCCTGAGCAAGGGTACCGTCGGCTGATTGAATCTGCTCTCAATTATTTTAGAGGACCAGCTGAAGCTTCTGTAGATGCTGTAAGAAATCTTCTTCCTGTGCTGATTGCATTAGTACTTTCTTTCACCAACTGAAGAGTCGCTTACCATCGCTGCAGGTGCATTTTGTTTTGAAAGAGTTGGTGAGGATATCCATTGGGGAGACTCAGGTTGGTCCTTTGTTTCTTAGATACCAATTTATCAGTTGCACCCTTTCCCCCCTGTACACTGTACTTTAGCTACAAAAGTTACTGCATCTTTAGGAATTGAAAAGATTTCCAACTCTTCAAGCGGAGCTTGCTGCTGCATGCTATGAGGCCCTTGAGAGATTCCGTGAAGACAGCCGGAAAACTACTCTACGGTTGGTTGATATGGAGTCAGCATATTTGACGGTGGAGTTCTTCCGCAAGCTCCCACAGGAAATTGAAAAGACTGGACCTGGAAATCCTAGAGCTGCAAACCCTCCCCCTTCTTCAGATGATCGTTACACGGATGCACACTTCAGGAGGATTGCTTCTAATGTGTCCTCATACATTGGCATGGTATCTGAAACACTGAAGAATACTATCCCCAAGTCTGTTGTTCACTGTCAAGTCCGTGAAGCTAAGCGTTCCCTGCTTAACCATTTCTATACTCAAGTGGGCAGGAAAGATGTGAGTAACCCTCTTTGTTTTCTTTGTTCATTGCTCACCTTATCAAACCTTCCGATGATATATTTTTTTTCAGGCTAAGCAACTTGCAGTACTCCTTGACGAGGATCCCGCCCTCATGGAGCGCAGGCTGCAATGCTTCAAAAGGCTTGAGCTGTACAAGTCTGCACGTGATGAGATTGATGCCGTGGCATGGACACGATGAAAGGTAACATTTGACATGCTCGTTAGTCACCTTCTTAATTAGATGTGTCGTGATACGACAAATGCAGAATTAACTGCCAGCTATTCTGCAATTTTGTTGTGAAATCTTAGTAGACTGATCAGTCTTGTATATTAGCCTGTTAATATCAGTTGTGTGCTTGTGTCATATCTACGTCTCAGCTCTCAACCATGCTTAGGAAGTTAGAATACAAATCTAATAGTCTTTGGTAACCCATGTGCAGACTTGTATGCACGAATGGGAATGAAGTTTGTTGTCTGTGTTACCTTGTTTCTGTAGGATGCACATGTTGATTCTTAACCCCCTAGTCTTTCCTCCAGTGGTAGGTGTAGACTGCAGAATTTGGACTTCCAGATAACTGCACTTTGGTGCGGATTCAATATTGTTTTGTGCAGCTTGTCGCCAGTCAAACATAAACAACAAATCCGCTCATTGTTGGCTGCGAGCACTACCATGCAACTGAATCAGGGAAGTTATCCGGGTCAGTCCACCGGAACCGGAACATAGACTAGTATAAGAGCCGTCCGATAAACAATACTGCACTTGCGTCTGAACATCCTTGGTCTGCTCCTTGGTCTGCTCGACCTGCAAGACCCGTCTGCCGTCTACTACCTCATTTGTCAGTATTGCTGACATCTTCCACTTCCGGGATGCATGACGCGTGCAGGAGCAGAACCATCCGAAACAGGGATCAGGTCAGTCAGCTCCGGCGCAAGCCTTTGTAGATTTCTCGATGGTTCCCCGCCTCGTCCCTTTCTGCAAATTCGACTATTTCACCTGCATTCTTTCAGTTTCAGCAGCATACAAATCAGTCGCGTGTTCTTTTCTGGTCAGTTTGCGCAGCTCCGTTGACCTGACCTCAATTCCCCGCCTGTTGGCGATGGATCCACGCTTTCTAGACGGCGTTTTTTCGTGCCGTGTGGTCGGCCTCCCATAAGTTCCCCGCATATGCAGATCAACTGGACAGGTCATCAGGAACAGAAATGCAGAGTGCGTGACGTGTCGTCCGGATTTCGACAAGTTCACGCGCCTCCGGCTGACCGGAAATAGTCATGCACGCTAAGCGTAGCAAACTGTGAGCCATACACGTCATACGCTAGAATTCCCAGTCGAGTTTTCGCCTCGCTAGTCAAAAGAAATGTGCTCCTCTTGATGAACCTTTGAGCGTTACCGATCAACTCCTCCACGTAGCTAGCCCACCATCATCAAGAGCAGGTCGCAATAGCAGCACAAGTTTTTTTTCCTACCAGTATTGATTGATGGCGGTAACTAGAACTAATTGCTTATTATGCTATCTGCCTGTCACGGTCGTGATGCTAATGCCTGAAAAAAATCCAAGGCCGCACCTTGGACTTTATCAGAACCGTAAATAAGAACAGCAGGTGCAGGCCGGTAGGTTTCTTTTCCTTTTTTCCTTCTCTTCCTTTTGTTTAAGGTGAATCACAGGCCGGTAGTTGCTGGCCATTACTCAGCAGTAGCATAGATGCTCATGCCGCCGTGGTCGCTCGAGTAGGATACACAGTGCATGGCAGCAGCGCCTGTTATTATTCTCGTGCAGGCCTTCCTCTTCCGGCTGCGTCTGCCGTCTTGTGCCGCCGCCCCGGACGTGGGCGAGAGCCCCCCTCTCGCGACCGCGCCTTAAACTAGAGTTGATTGCACATGTAATCCCGTGGCGCTCCTGCTCGCCACATGCCGGGCACGGGCGGCGCCCACGCACGCGCCGCGCTCCTCCTCCCCACCCCGCCCGGCGGGACGATCGCGGCATGATTGCGACGATGCCCCCGATGGGCAACAATGGTATGATCTGATGATCCTCCTGCCTCCGCCGCGGGCGTCGTTGCTCGCAGGGTGATGCGTCGGCGACCCCGGCCATCTGCCGCTGCTCCTCGGAATACCATTGAAATGCTCCTCCCCGTCGTCAGATCCTGTTGTTGTCTACCGTCAAGCCTCGACATGTCTTGTTCCTGTACATGGAGACCTTGTGCGCCACGTCCGTCGGCCCATCTCCACTTTGGCACTATTCACGGAGCCCCTGATACTGTATACGTAGTGTCTGGTATGTTGTACTAGTGTTCTTCTACATCCATCCCAAGAGATTGGAAAATGCACATCAGGAATTCAAAGAAGTGAATTTTGCTCTCCACTTCCCCAGCTGCCCGGCAAACCTTCTGCCCCGCAGTTTGTGCTAATGGCGTGTGCTGGCGTTTTGCGTACCATATTTTTGACGTTTGACTTGAGCCCGATCGACCTAGGACTCTAGACGCAGAAGCATAGCAGAGGTGACGGCCGGGAATGCCACCACTCTATCTGCCCAGGGCATGAATTCGACCCCGAAACAAACCAGCCAAAAGGGCCGTCCTGCCGTTGCCACGGGACAGCCAAAAACCGCTGCTCCGTTGCCCTCGATTCCTCCTCCTCACCAACGCCAACCATGTGCGCGCGCATTGAATCCGTCCTTGGGCGACAACGGGGGCAGTAAATCCCGTCCATATGGACGTCCTGGAGGAAGCAGTAAACTCCGTTTCAAGGCTTTCCCGTTTGGCCAATATTCGAATTGGCATGCAGTTCATTAGCGCATCCAGACTTTGTTTTGGACGTAGCTGTAGTTTCATGCAAACACGGCGTGATTTCACGTTGGGGCTTCCTGCAAGCTTTACCATGTGGCATGACACGGGTAGGCCCACCGTATCAAGCATGGTGAAGGTGTTCCTTTTTTTTTTGGAGCTGAAATTGATGTGGATAGCTTTTAACATGTGCTACTTTCTTTCTAAAATTTACTCTGTCTCAATTGATTTGACTATTTTTCTTGCGTGCAACTCATGAGAAATAAGCCCATGGACCCGAGTACCTGACATTTGAAAAATCCGTGGCTCAAGTGTCGCTGCACCTGGCGAGAGTTCCTCTCCTCTCGCAAAAAATGTGCCTGCACAAGACCAGGTTGGTATACTTGAGCCGAGACTTTTTCCGAGAGGAAGACTTGATTTTTATTTTCTTCTAAAAAAAGGAGAAATTAAAATGGAACCGGACTGGCCTGCGCCGGGCCCCCACCCACCGTTTCCGAGTGTCATCCGCACCCCGCGTCCTCCCCCTCCCTCCTCCGAATAAATCCCAGCCATTACGGCGCCATTGCCCAGCCCAACCACTCTCCTCGCCCCAGCGGAGCGTCGAGGGGAGAACGGGAAAGCCAAGAAAATCCAAGCTGCACCGCGCGGTACAACGCTGGTATACAAAGCGGAGCACGCCAAAATCCAAACCCAACCAACCAACCAACCGCGCCGCTCCTGTCTTCCGGTGTGCAGTGGCCGGCCCGGGCGCCTCGCGATCTGCCTGCCTGCCCCTCCTCCTCGGCGGCGCGGCGGCGGTCGGCCGGCGTGATGAGCGCGGGGAGATGAGGTGCAAGCTCCACCCCTACGCCAACGCCGTGGGCGTCTGCGCGCCCTGCCTCCGCGACCGCCTCCTCGCGCTCGCCGCCGAGCGCGCGCAGGCCGCCGAGGCCAGCAGCGACGGCGGGAGCAGCAGCTACGGCAGCTCGCCCCCGCCGCTGCCCGCGCGGCGGCGCCACCACGCCGCGGAAGGGGGGTTCCCGCGCTCCGTCTCGCCGTACGCCGCGCACCGGCGCTCCGACGCCTGCGCGTACGCGACCTCCTCGTCGCAGCAGCAGCCCAACCTGCTCTTCTTCCGCACGCCGCAGGTCGGCCCCGCCGCGGCCGCCTTCCGCCCCGACGAGCCCGTGGAGGAGGGCCGCGGCAGGAAGAGGGCCGCGCAGAGGCGGTCCTTCCTGTCAGCGATCTTCGGCGGCGGCAGACGGCACCACGGCGGGGAAGAGCCGGCCAAGAAGGAGCCTCCCCGGCGGTCCACCTCGTGGCTCTCCGCGATCATCCGCCGCAAGCGGAGGCCGGTGGACCTGTCCGCGGCGGCATCCTTCCCCGCGCCGCCGGCGCAGCCGGACGAGGAGCCCGAGTCCCCCGGCGGCGGCGGCAGCAGCAGCAGCTGGTGGTTCCCCTCGCCGTCGCCGGCCAGGCAGCCGCACCGTCGCCGGCACGGCGGCGGCGCGGGCGCCAGCGGGGACGGGATCTCGGGGTTCGCGGTGTGCCTGAGCCCGCTGGTCCGGCCCAGCTCCGCCGGCGGCCGGCGCCGGTGCCAGCCGCCGGACCCATCCGCCATGGGGGACAGCCACCGGCGCCACGCGTCCGCCGGGGGCGCCGCGTCGTTCGGGCGCAACACCTCCCGGAAGCTCGCCGACATGGGCAGGTTCCGATGACGCGCGCGGCCTCTCCTCGCCGGCCGGTCAAATCCCTTTTCTTTTTTCTTTCTTTGTGCTTTCTTTGATCTTCTCTTCTCCTCGGCTACAAATTTAAACCTCGACATTTTGTTAATCTCGAAGATGATATGATGATGTATGCTAGCGCTAGCCGCTAGGCGGCATGAGAGTGAAAGCAAATTGGAAAAAAAAAAGAAAATTTCAAATGGTTTGTAGCTAAGCTTGTCAGTACTAGGACACACATTAGCTCATGGCATTGGATCGGATTAGCTTGCACGGTTTAAAATATTTCGTGCGAGCTTTGAAACCTGTTCGTGAGGAAGGCGTCAATCGCGACGACTTGGGAGGTATCACCACCGTTCACCTCTGACCTCCGGCCCGCGACTTCAACTTGGGGGTGTTCGTTTCCGGGTACCTAAATTTTAGAGGGGTCACATCAAAAAGAATCTTATCATTTAGAAGTATTAAATAAAGTCTAATTACAAAACTAATTGCAGAACCCTAGTGCTAATTCGCGAGACGAATCTAATGAGGTATATTAGTCCATGATTAGCGAACAATTACTGTAGCATCACTGTGGCAAATTATGGATTAATTAGGCTCATTAAATTTGTCTCGCGAATTAGCATCTAGCTGTGCAAAAAAATTTATAAATAAATTTTATTTAGTACTTCTAAATAGCAAGATTCTCTTTAATGTGATGAGTCTAAAAAGTTTAGATAGGAGGAAACGAACAGGCCCTTTGTCCGCTGCTGCCTGCTGCTGTGCTGTGCTGGGCTCGGTAATTCGGCGGCAGAGTTGTCAGTCGTTAGCCGCTGAGCTCGGCTCGTCGCATTCACTCGCCGGGGTGCGCGGGGTGGTTGTCAGTTGCGACGCCGGCCTGGCCTCTGTTGTTGGATTGGATCCTTCGTCTTCCGTCAGCAGCGTACTTCTTTTTTCTTGAAGAGCTCAGCAGCGTACTTCTGCTCCGCCTTCAATGGTTCTTCAGACAGTTTGTTCTTATACAAAGAAAAATTGGTTCTTCAGACTGTTAGATCAGGCCCGGATTTGGAACACTACCACCTGCTGCTGTAGCTGCAGCCTGCAGCAGCATGTGTGCGTGTACAGGCGAGTTCACGGGGATCGGGGATCCGTTCGCTATGCGTGCACTGTGGATGGCCGATGCAAAACGTGCTGCAAGCAATTAAGCAAAGATGGCAATACTATTTCCGTACCACATGACCTGCTGTGTTCCTATCGGTGGCGACAAACTGGTCTGGAGCTACTGTCGAACCGGATACGGGAACGGGTGTTTTAGTTCTGCGTGCGTCACGTCAAGGGCCACCTGATCAGCTGACGAATTAGCACCTCCCGACGTGTCGCGACAAGGCCTAACTCGTTTAGCTACGCTCGCTCCGCGCGCGTTCATGGCGACGCAGCGCAGGACACGTCTCGAGCCGCGTCGTTCCGGTCGTCGCCTGTTGCCTCCTGACTGTGCGGACGATCGGTTTCAGACAGCTACTGTCGCTCACTTAAATGGTACTCCCTCCGTCCCATCTAAAATTCAAAGTTTATTCCAAATAAATGTGCCATTATATATATGGGACAACCTAATTCTAGTTATCTTTTTTCACTTTCTATTTTACCAAAATGCAATGATTACATATATATATATATATGTAATTTCTCAACAATATTGATCTCTTCACCTCAAACCTAAAACTGAACTTATTTTGGAACGGAGGAAGTATGGTTGACACTCGGACACAGAGCACGGGCCGCAGGTGCCTCGGCAGGAACGAATTGTTGGCAGGTTCGCACGGTAATGTGTTGCGAGGAAGTATTGAGTTGCTAGCGCGGGTTAATCTTTGTCTATTTTTAAAGCAAGCAATATTTCATTAGAAATTTTAATTTAATCCAAAAATATTACATGTGGTGGACCCAAAACGTATATAATAGTAAGAAATAAACAATACTACTTCCTCTAACCAAAAAGATTGTTGTTTTAAAAAATTTCAAACACATTACTCATCATATACCCTAAGAAGTGACCTTGATACCCCTAATTACTATAACAATTATGATTGAAAACCGTATTCTTTCTTTAGTTCTCTAGATCGTCAATAAATGCATATGCATTGGAACTAGAAAAGTAAGTAGAATTTACTAAGCATTTGATTGGCTCTATTCACTTTTTTATATAATTTTTCTGGTATTTGGTATTGCTTTAATTAGATGGATCTTACTACAAACTAAATAAACATTCTTTGTGGGATAAATTTTAAAGGCTAAAATAACAGTTTCTTTTGGATGAAGGGAGCATATTGTAGTTTAAACAGACTATAAGAATATAGAAGATACAACAAAATCTGTGTCTAAGAATACCCATCGCAGCAAAAAAAAAAAGTTCAGCTGTGATCCGTGCGAGACCTTTGATCGTAGCAAATACATGGATATATTTGCTAGATTAAGTTAAAAATCTATTTTCATTCCTAACTATATTTCATCATTGATTTTTTCGTTCATTTGATTTTCATTGATATTTTCTATAAATATTTATATAAATAAATGGATAAATCATAAGTCTAGTTTTGTTGAGTAAGTAAATACTTGTTGCTCAAATTGTGAGAAAAAAATCAACGGTCATAACACATATCAGGAGTGCACAGGACAGCGATCTGACTTGCAAATATCTCGCATCCATGTAAGATTGATTTGGCTTATCATTCAAGCGTCGCGTCCAGCCACGCGCAAAAGACAGAGAGATTCCGATGCCTCGCTGCCGCGGCAAATCTGGTGATGCACACCTGCGTGCGTGCATAGCATCCGAGTCATTCATTCATCAGTTACACGATGCGGTGTGGATGGACGGTCCGAGGACGGCGGATCGAGGTCGAGGCGCGCGTGGCGCATCAAAAGGGAGGGAGCGAGAGCGGCCGCGCGATCGACGCCGTTGCCGCGAGAGCAGCAGCACAAGCAGGCGTAGGATAGGGTAGCATTTAGCAGCGCCATGGGAATGCGAGCGAGATCGAGACCGGGGGGATGATGGAAAGGGCCGCACGCCTGGGCGCCCGCGTATCATGACGCGGGCACCGTCGCGCATGGCACGGCGCCATCATCCGCCCATCAGCGGAAGGGCCGGCCAGCCGCCAGGGGGAAAAGAGGGGCGCTGGGCACCTGAGCGACAGCTCGCTCCCTCGTCCGCCCCGGCGTACACGTCGGATCGGCCGGTCAGTGCTTGAGGGCACAGCATCAGGTTCCCAGCTACTGCACATTGTTCGGTGCCAGTCGATTCGGTTCCTTTCTCCAGATAGTGCCAACGAACCGCGCCCTCCTCGTCTCCGCAGCTACATGCCAGCCCGACGGATCACGCGGCAGGAACACGAGGAGGAGCTCGCTTTTTTCCAGTCACGATCAGGCCACGCGACACTACAAAGATAACCCTCTTTCTCACCTGAGACGACCCGACTCGAGCTCGTTGCATGCACGGCATGGTGGTAGCAACACCAGGTTACCACCAACGCACCACCGGGTCAATTCAAACTGCCCCGGCCGCTCCGGCGAGCGCATGCAGTCGCCGCCGTTCCCATCGCTTTTCTCCGTCTTTCTTTCTCAGGCTGCCGGATCGCCTAGGCCGAAAAGCTCGTCTTCGACGTCGGCGAAAGCAGCCGCCTGCACACATAGAGAGGGAGAGAGACAGCCCGTGTAATGTAAACAATTTTTTAGAGCGGCACCGGCGCCAGACTTTCTGCAAAGTTTCTGGGGACGGAGGGAGGCACACATTACAGCCCGTCGAGCACGCGGGTCGTCGATGGCGGTCGTTGAGCCGCGGTAGGTCCAGTAAAAGAGACGTGCATGGATTGGAGGTGCAGTCCCGGAGCTGCCCCGTCAGCTTGCTTTACACATAGTTGAGACCAGCAGTGACTAGATTTCTTGTATATAGATAAACTGGGAACAAGAACTAGCAGCACATTCTTGTTGCAGTTCCAATTTCGTCCGCAATTCTTGACCCGAGTCAGAGGCAGTGCTTTGTTCAGCAGCAAATCTTGCCCTCACTGCACCAGCACTGCCCTTCCTATCTCTCTTCTCCAGCAATTTGGTATCTGAAAACATTTCGTATAAATGCTTCTCATTGGTGAAATGCAAGATTGCATAGAAATTCCAAAAGTACATAAATGTCTTTTGTACCATGTGCACATGAAAAAAAAATAAAAAAGGAGAAAAAGGAATGCCGAATGTCCTGCAGTTTGCTCTAATATTATTGTTTGTACGGTAAGTCAACTGTGCAGTGTGCAGTGGGGTAACAGCTAAGAAGCACAGCTTTTAGGCGTTGAAAGAAACTTCGATACAGCAGAATGAAGCATGTTTGTGAACAACGGGTAGTGGTTGGTGCTCGATGGCATGTTGGAACAAGAATAAATAAAGCTAGGCGGGGCAGCTCCCCCATCCAACGTCTACTTGCTCCCCTCTACCAACCGTGAAAATATGAAACCAAAATATTATAACCAATGAGTGGGAGCGTCTTGTCAAAGGGAATATTAGTGGTAGATTGCCGTCTTTCCACATAAGTAACCACCCTTCCTCCTCACGCGAAAGTGCCAGGCAAAAAGCCTGATTTCGTAGCTAGCTGGTGCTGGTCAGATACCAGACTTGCAGGGGAGCGAGCAATCTATCACTGGCATCCTGAGACTCTGAGAGTGACGGCACTAGATTGATCGAGCAATCAGATGGCCCAACTGTTGAAAGCTCTATTGAGAATCATAGTATAGAAAGTCAAGGTGATACAGAACCTTGATGTTGGCACGGAACCCCATTGTTAGGTTGCAAATGTGATTCCTGCTGATCTATAGAGAAACAATCTGTGGGGCCTACCTCTATTTGTCTAAACTCATAAATCTTCTGGAAATTGTAAAATACTAAGGACATAAGCTTTTGCATGTACGTCTGTTGAAAGAATTTGTTAAACATGATCAGCACACCATGTTGTGTTATATCAGGAAACTTCAGACTATGACCTATAAGAGGTTTTTAGGAAGTGAATAAAAACAGTCACAAAAAGGTACGGCATTGGACCTCTCTAAAGACTCTGGATCAGAAGTGCCTCACATCAGTCTATAGTGGGAAACAATATCATGGCAACTGTTGAGAGCCTTCATGTCGACCACCATATCAATTGGCGCAACAGAAAACTAGTAAAGTGAGACAATTGTCATACCTCAATGTGCTCCATGGGACCCAAGTTTCGCATCAAAATCCATACTGCCATTTAGATCTGAAAGTGGATGTTGGCATCAATGTTATGCAGATTGATACAGCAGTAAGATAGCATGGAACAATAAAATCCAGAATAAACTGCAAACAGTAACAGGAACTCGGGAAGCACAAACTACAGCATGCGGGCACCAGTCACCTGTAGTGTATAGAAAGATGAAGACAAAAAGGGAATTGTTAAACTATAAACTTTTTGATAACCCAAAAGGATTTTTTGAACACTGCAGATTGGTATAACTTGGAGCTCAGATACCTATGTTGGCCACCAGATATAAATTATCAGAATAATACTGCGAGCTACTTTTACACACAACCAAGACAGATAATAAAACCCTGAAGATGAATAAAGTACGACTCCAAGGATTTATCAAAATCAAAATTTACCAAAGGAAGAGAACATTATTTTGTCCTTTGCGGTCACTGAAACAACTGTAGAAAATGACAAAATGTGATCCACATATATCACTATATCAAATAAACATTAACTAACATCTAATAATGTGATACATATTCTTCACTGTTACTCTGTAAGCCAGTTTGTCCCAGTTATAATATTACACTGGTATCATCATGCAATATGATGCAATCCTCAACAATGCTCTTACAAGACAGTATACATTGCAAAGTCAAATTTAGCATTAGCTGTACATGTCCTGAGTGTTTGCTTCTACCTCGAGTTCTTTTGCTCTTCCTAGCAACTTTTCAGAATACAGTAGAAACAACGGTCAGTTCACTGCTGATTGCAAGATGTACTAACAATAACACAAACTTTTCCCTGAAAACTGATCTGATTTTCTTTTTGCGAAAACTGATGGAAATTATGGTAAAAGCAGAAGGAACAAAATTGCAAGATTATGCAAGAAATGATTGCTCCAAAGAGTAAAATTTGCAGTTACAACCAGCACAGAATGGAGGAAATTCTTCTTACTGAGTCATAACAGCAACAAGCCATTATGTGCATGACAAGTAATTGATGAAAAGGAATTAGAACAAAGAATATACACTGCATTAATTATGACCTAAGGAAGGTGATATTGTTCCTTGCAGCTATTCTGGAAGCACTAGAAAAATAGAATACTGTGCGTACCAACAAATTTTGTTGGTCATAAAACATGTTCAGCAATTTGAAATATGGCTACCAACAGGCATATGCTTGGAACAGTAGTATTGGCCGAACCATTCAGTAAACAGTAGACTTGAGTAAAGAAAATGAATAGTTAAACTACAAACAGCTACTGTTGACAAAAGCATTTCAGCTAAACACAAAAAAGTGATGAAAATGCTACAAATGCGATCCAAGTAGATATGAGCAATCAGGGGTTCTGAACACATCTTAAGGCTCATAAATGCTATGGACATCAGGCTTCTTTTCCTCTTCGTTGCAAGGTCTACTTCTGATAAAAGATTACAGTCAACATTTTGCACAAGCAGGACATGGATAGAATGTGTACACTGTTATTTTTTTTATATGTAACTTTTAAAATGCATAAATAGGCTTAGTAAAATCTTACTAAACATCATGATTGATATATGGGACTCTGCATGTGGCACGCGATTTGACACCAAAATGTAATCTCCACTAGTTCCATGAATGTTATACTGGGTCGAAGACTCGAAGTCATGTTTGAGCACCACAGACAGAATTCACCATGGCCCTTAGCAAGTCAGCATTAAGGAATGGGCTTGACTGATGCAGCTGCAGAACTATCATGTCCTTGAGCAGGAAGCAGCCATCTGCCTAGGCCACCATGACCCCAGTCAGCAAAGAGATCATCGATGGACTTGCCGACGCAGCTGTCATCTCCTTGAGCGTGAAGCATTTGGTTTCGTGTAATCCAATGTCACCAACCAACCATCTAGTCAAATGTTTCTTGGGAAGTTTACAGAGATCACCAATACTCATGACATCTCAGCAAACTTTGGGAAACGCTGACAGCCCTCATTTCCTAGTTCTTTTTCACCCAATTCATCTGTATCTGAACCAAGGTCTTCCGTGGATCCATGGGCATCACTAGCTTTTGAAGAAGGAAGTAACACTGCATTTTTCTTGTAGCCCCATACAAGCATTGAAATATAATCTTGTGGTGTTATAAGCCCCTCCTCTCTAATGCAAGCTCGCTGCTCCTCCAATGTCTGTTGATCTGTGAGCTTTATATACTCCAGCAAAATCTTCTCATGATCTGGCCGCCATCCACTAGGTAACGGTGTATAATCAGGATCAGGAACCATCGACATCCTTGTATACTGAAGACCATCAATTGAGTCCACAAGGCCCATTCTCAGAAGATTGTGATACTCTGGTGACTGTCCTTTCTTATCCTTCAATGGCCGACTGAGGTTCCTTGATGCAATCTTATAGACCTTTGCCCTTGACCGCAGCTTGTACTTGGCAGCATATAACTTTGCCAAAGAACCCCTTATAATATAAGAGCAGAAGTTAACAACCTTCTTGCGATTATCAGCGTAGCGGTACCACTCTGCCATTGTCAATAAAAGCTTATTCATCTGAGAATTTGTATGAGCTTGTGTGGCATGGAACATACGGAAGCATGGTTGTGGGTCTGGTTCCCGGTCTCCTTTCAAAAACTCAAGTTTTCTGAACTGTTTGATGCACTGCTTCAAACTAGCTGTCACCGATAGCAGTGTACCAACCCCCTTCTCACTTATGATCTTTCCACCTGTGGCTGTGTAACGCAGTGTTGGATACACAACTCGACGGCACAGCACATGATCTAGGAACATGATCCCTTTAGTGATGTGCTCAATAGGGAGGTTTTCGTTATCAAGTTTGATCCGGAACCGCTGATCACAAAATTCAACAAGCTGCTTCCGGAGCACCGCTGCATCAGCTCTTGGCCCCCTCACACCAATCAAGAAATGCCCACCATATCGAATGTAGTCCACCTTCCTTGTCTTGTCAGGACCACTCGTGGGAACAAACTCCGGCCATGATGTATTACCTTGCTCAATACCATCATCCCCTCCCACAACATCCGACTTGGATGGCTTGTAAAACTCCTTAATCTTCTCTTCCATCCACTTATCAAGCTCATCCAGGCACACATTTGCAAGCAATGGGCTCAGCACGCCACAATGTCCCCAATCAGGCTGCATCTGTGCCTCCTCTGGTGCAAACCCGAAGAATGTCTGCAACCAGTAAGGGTCAGGCTTAGGCTCCCCCTCTGGCAGCACCTTCTTCTTCTGGTACTTCCTCTTTGTTTTCTTCTTCTTTACCCCGGCATCATCACTTGCAGTCACAACCGGGTTGAGTAGCGCCGAGCGGATCAAATCCACCACCTTCTTATCACGCACATCACGGATAAGCGCACCGACCACAAGTGCAGGATCAGGCGAGTGCAGGAGTGGGGAGAGGTCGCCCTTGATATACCAGAGGTATGGCGCAAAGCTGCGGCGGATGGTGCGGATAGCGGCATGCGGGGATCGACCAGGGCGGAAGGCGAAGGACTTCGGTGAGAACCTGGCCTCGTAGACTGGCTCGAGCAGGAGCAGGAGCAGCTCCTGCACGACGCGGTCCTGGAAAGGCGGCGGACCGGGGGTTGTGAGGAGGGCGCGGAGCTTACGCTTCGAGAGGGTGGCGGGGTCGGGCGCGTTGGCGGCGCGCGGGGACTGGAGGAAGGGGGTGAGGCGGTTGCCGAAGCGGAATCGAGCGTCGAGGACGGCGTTGCGGAGCGAGTGGAGGGAGGCGAGCGTGGAGGCCGGGATGGAGGAGCGCGGCAGGTAGGAGCCGGTCTCGTCGGCGTACGCCTTCTGGTAGGCGAGCACCCACAGCTCGAGGCGCGAGAGAAAGGGGGTGAGTGACTGTGGCGGTGCAGGGGTGGACGAGGCAGGGGCGGCGGCGGAAGCGGCGGCGGCGGCGGCGGCGCGGAAGGAGGAGACCCAGAGTGAGGCTGTGATTGCCACCGGGTCGTCGCGGAGGAGCTGCGTTGGGTCCAAGGGGTTCCCGCTCCCGCCACCGATGGCCCCGACGACGCTTCGGCTTGTGGAGGCGGTGGGGTCGGCGACAAACTGGTGCCGCCGCGGGGGAGCGGGTGGGTGGGGGTGGGGAGAGGCTATGGAGGAGAAGGCCCGGAGGCGGAGGAGAGAGGTGAGAAGCGCGCGGCGAGGCGGCGGCATCGGAGGAGGCTAAAACCCTCTCGGTGGCCCGTGCCCGGCGGCGTGGTGGGGTTTTGGTCTTGGGTGCGGAAGTGCCGAAGGGGTGGCGTGGGCACGGCGTCGACGGCGGAGCGGGCGAGCGGCGGGGAGGATGCCGCGGGCCAGTGGAGAGACAGCAGGATTTGGGCTTTGATGGGTGGCGGTCCAATGGGCTTCGCCCCTCAAAATGACATGTGCGAATGTACGTTAGAGCCCGTGAGCCATATGCAGATGTGAGAAATGCTTACCCCTCAAAATAAAAAAAAAGATGTGAGATATGCTCCTCTCGGCTTCAAACAGAAGGATTAAAAGGAAACTAAAAAGAAACTCTAGATAGGTGAATCATCAGCTTACGATATATGTGTTGGAGCAACTGAGAAAGCCTCCAGTTTCGAGGCACATGATAGCTGATGTTACTGTTTGCTTTTGATTTCTGAAGCAACTACGCTAAATCTCTCTAGTATGACAACATATCCTCTCTTTGTACGAAGGCGACCGATTTACAAGTTGTACAGGACAACAGCAACAGGCAACAGATGCTATGGGCTATGGTCTTTGGGTGACGATGAATTTGGATGCATTAAGCCCCTGACCCTCTTTTCGTTGCTCAAAGCATCCAGCATTAGGTTCCTGGATCATCTGCGAATGGCTGTTGGGAGCCGATCAACCCTGCATTTGAATGGAGTTGGAATGAGAACAGCTTTAACCATTTTGCAAGTACTGGACGGAACAGTGCCTTCGATTCAGAGTTCAGAATGCTTTACCTGCTCGATTGGGATAGTTCAGGTTCCTGCAGCAGCAAATCTTGCAGGTTTTCAGCCGTAGCAGCACTGTGTCCAGTTGAAAAGAGTAAGATTCAGTAACTTCACTGCAAACAGAATCTAGAGGGCAGGGAAACATGTCAATCTG
The DNA here is from genome assembly GCF_002211085.1 of Panicum hallii. Classification (NCBI taxonomy): domain Eukaryota; kingdom Viridiplantae; phylum Streptophyta; class Magnoliopsida; order Poales; family Poaceae; genus Panicum; species Panicum hallii. Next base: position 54,816,025 of record NC_038050.1, read on the forward strand.
AACACACCTGGAATCAAGAGAGAGTAGTCTATGATGAATTGAGTTGTCAGAGCCAATGTAGGTGACAACCAGGTTTCCAGCATCTGGATGCGGCCAGCTTCTGGTGGTAGGAAATCTGAGGACAAATGTCCCTGGCTCCTTCAACATTTCCTTCGAAATTCTTAGTGCATTCTCCGCTTCCTGCATTGTAATAAATCCCTCTATCCATTTAGGTGATGTGCAATCCCACAGCTTTTTAATTTTGTCTCTTGACAACGAAGCAGCCACTGGGTATAACCAGTACCATAGCCGATCAAATTCGTCTCTTCCAATATCCTCGCCACAACCAGCAATTCCTCTCAAGACCTCGAGGTCCTGAAGCAGTAAACGGTAGGCAATTAAACATTTATTTCTTGCACTAATTACAAAAGTAGAGAGTTTGAGGTACAGAGGCCATGTGTAGAAGTTAAGTTCTACCTGCTCTGACAAACCCCTATTCACAGAATGGGCAATGTCCATAAATTTTGTTATGATCCCAGGAACAGCAGATGACCAAAGAGCACGTTCATTGTTCTTTGAGATCATGCTCCAAGTATCGGCACCCTCTCTGAGCAATCGCTTAGACATTAATATTTGGTTTCTGGAAGGGCAGGAGAAAATAAAAATTAATTTCAACGATAAGAGAGGAAACATTTAACAAAAATATAGGGCCTAAGAATTTAGTTACCTGTGGTGGGAGCATCCACTATATAATGAGATCTCATCTGCAAGTTTTACCAGGTCTTCTTTGTTAAAAGTAGGAGCTGCACCTCTAAGAAACTTTGACCGGTCATATGTGCTATCTAGACAGTATCTGAAAACCACAGCATCTGAAAAGGTTTCAACATCATCTACATCTGACCCACTCCAAGAACTTCCTGAACCAAAGCTGTCAAAGTTGGATGTGGAAGTGTCTGTCCCCATGGCATTTTGTGGTTCTTTGCTTACCACCATCTTTCTGGCGTGCTTATTCTGTAAACCGATAATTATAATCAAAACAAGAAATCACAAACTAAGCACAACTGGGAAAGTACTTCAATCTAGCTTATCCATTACCTGTGATAGTATTTTGTTTGTATCTACTACCTTCGCCATTCCATCGCCTTCTATCTTGGGAAACTTGGGTGTATGGAAATGCACTACTGAACTTTGGCCATGAGAATGCAAGCGACCATTTACTCTGTCAGCATTAACTAAACCTTGGAGGAAGTCAGTTTCATCTGCCGTTGCAGAACTCACCCGCTTTCCAGAACCCAATGGGCGGATGGTGCGGTTTCGAGATATACAGCGAATTGTTTTGGAATATGCCTCCAGAAAAGGATATCTCCGCATGTGAAGTGTAGAGAAATGTATACGGAAGAGCTTATTGTCGCATTTGGAAGAGAGCTGGAACAATCGGACATAATGTCATGGACAAAAATCAAGTGACTAATATCATAAATTAAAAAATAATTGTATGGATACACATGTGATTTAGATAGCGAGCTATCAGCTCAACTTCTTTGGATATGAGCACCACTTGTAGATTGTGGATGCTGTCACGGGTATGTGCAACTGTTGGGCTGCGTGCAGGAACTGCTATTGTACGAACATTTAATTTTCTTGAGCAGTCAGATTTGATATTTAAAAAAAAACCGACCACAAGGGGAGACACCCCCCAGGCTTTGTTCTAAGAGGGTGCCGTGCTTTGAACCCGGGTCAGGACGGAGTTTTAACGACTCCCCAAAGTTCAATGCTCTAACCGGTCCACCGCGAGAAACCTGGTGGATTTGAGATGTGAGATTCAAAAGGTTTTTCATAACACCTCAAACTGAAATTTACATTAGTTAATATGTGTTAGTGTGCCATACTAACATATCACAGTCTTTTTTGCCCTGTCACCTGCCACCAACTTTCTCTACATGCTCATCACTTAATGGTCCAACAGCTGCACCTGTGCTGTAATGATCTAAACTGTTTCAATGATCACACATATAGAACTAGGTTGGGTTGTTTTATTTTATTTCTGTAAACTTAGCACCCCTAGCCCACTATATTGGATCTTTTGAGGCCACTGGAGAGAAGAAAAGAGCAATAGAGAGGGAACCTCATTTGGAATTAGGTAATATTTATCGACCCCAGACAGGAATGGGATCCATTTGTGGCTCCAAGCCTGGTTTCACAAACAGTTTGGGTGTCCATTTAACACAGACATGAAACACGGGAAACAGATAACTGCCGTAGAGCAGTTGGTAGATGCTCCAAGTGAGAGCCCACCCACCCAGGCTCGAACCTGGCTGCTCGCAAATTTTAGGAGGGGGCAAATCCTCCTTTGATACCTCAAAAAGAAACAATAGAAACAATTCACCTACATGGTATAAAAGGTATAGGCATTTATTTGCATGCAAGTGCCATTCCTTAGTTATTTCTAGCAATTGCAGTCTCATCCTAAACAGCCAGTTTATACAATGCAGATATTTTTTTTTTCAAAATGCAAAAGAAATCAATGCGAATATATAAAAAGCATGAGAGACACCAACAGACAATTATAATACACTAAAATCTTCTTTATCACTTCACATCCACCCACATGACCCCCAAAAGGAAAGCTATGAAAGTCATTGATTGAACAACCTGAAACTGGGCCAAAAATCTAATAGGAAAGAAAAAAAGATCGTTCCAAAGAGGCCTTCAAAATGCCTTTGTACAGAAGAAGGCATTATTGCCGCATGCCATAAGCAATTACAATGGTCTGTTTTGCATGTACAGGCCACCATAGAAAAAAACATACCAGTTGCAGCCTCTACTAGGCTATCGCACTGTTGAAGAGAACCATTCAAAACTCTGCTTCCAACAGCAAGACAGTAAAGACAAATAATTGCATGCTCCATCCGGTGGCAGCCAGACAATCAAATGTAACTCCTTTTTGTGTTCAACACAAACCGAAGTCAGATGTATATATGTACTAAAGAAATTTTACATCTGGAGAAACCCACCTGTGATATTTTGAGTTTAAAAAGTGCGCGTCCACGAATAATTGGTAGAGGCCTGCTTATAGCTGGGTATTCAAGTCCTTCACAAGTAATAAGTAAGGGAGGCTCTGAATCATCCCTTGATTTTTCAACTACCATTCCATTGTCAGCATAGACAAGCGAAGAAACAACCTAGAATTTGTATAAATTCATAAGAATGCTAAACAACCAAATAAAGCAGTTGGCCCAATAGATTAAAATTATTAAGCAAACAAAGAACCTCTTTATCCTTCACAGGTTCACCAAAAGCATCGATTAATACTACTTCCAATATGAAGTTTCTCCTGCAAGATGCCTGCATCAATAGATATGTCCATAATTAGGGAATATCGTGTTATTAATTTTGAATTAATACGTAAATTCGATATATGGAAACAAATATTTTTCAGTATTTTTCTCCAACTCAAGCATGATTTCTCAGGTTGTTTTTTACATGGCATATTTTACTGAAACACGGAGAATTTTCTTCATTTGGGTAAAAATAATTAAAACCAACAGAGAACAAGCAATTCCCATCAGGAAACAGCATGAAGAGCATCATCCTTACCTTCCCACCCACAATGTTCCAAATGCCATCATCACACTCTTCGATTCCATCAGAGGATGAGTAGTCAATAGATAACTTAAATGGTGGGTTCTGCAATTCAATGAGAATATCACAAAATCAGCACCTTCACAAGCAAAATATTGTCCATGCTAGTGGCTTAGATGAATCACCTTTGCATATTGTTCTTGTATAGTTCCAAGTACAGATGACACCTCGATATTATACATATAGCCTTCGAGCTTGCCGTCATTTCCGACTAAGCTAATTTTGTTTGCATTTTCCTGATGGTCTGACTCACCAGATAGGGAACAAAGATGAATCTCGGCAGTTAGGTCGCCATTGATGTGAAGACGCATGAAATTTTCAGTAACCTGGCACAGGTAAATACAAAGCAATGTTAAATAAAACCACCATTCTGAAAAGGCGGAGGAAAGATTAACATTTGGACATAGCAGGAAACAAAGCTCTTGACACATGCTGCATGTAACAATTTTTCAATAAACACAGGTACATACAAGAACCAAAAGCAAGGGAAAATATTGACTGTTTTGTCATGCGTATTTTCATGGGGCTACAAATGCAAATGTATTAATTAGATAAGGGGCAGAGTCTATGGTTGTTAGATCATACCTCACACCCAATGTGGAACCATTTCTCAAGAGGGCATTCATTTGTAGATGATAGATTGGTCGTGTCGGTCCATGGATAGAAACTAGCAGTAGCAGGTGCTTCTTTGTATAGCCTCATCAATGGGAAGAGAAGCAGTTTATTTCCTTCACCTAAAGCAAGAAATGGTAACTTATTGTCATCTCCCGCGGTGACCTGCACAATCAAGAAATCCAACCAGTTTAGCACCGATTCTGATACTGAAACTTCACAAGAAAACCCAGAGTTTAGCACCGATTCTGATACTGAAACTTCACAAGAAAACCCAGGGATACTCTTCACTTTTCTCGACGACAAAATTTCCCCTGAAACTGTAATCACGAAGTTTCCTCAAACTAACAGTCTAACACATACTGGAAAAGTACAGTAGAGGTTCCTGACCAAGATTTTGCTATGCAGCGTGCTGCAGAAAGGACAGCCCAGCTCCAACATTAACCGAGTGATTTTAAGGATATAAAACAGTCAACACAAAAATACAGACTACAAAAGCAGCACACAATTCCTCTCTCCATGTAGCCATCGGAAAAGAAAACAATTCCTGCAGAAGCCATCGCCAAGAAATCTCCCAAACCCCGTGGAGAGAGAAGAATCCATCCAACCTGGTGGAGGATCACCGAGGACGGCCTCGCGGAGCTGGACAGGTAGAGCCAGAAGCAGACGGCGGAGCCTCCTCCCCCGCCGCCTCGGGCCTCTCCCGGGTCCAGCTCGACGCGCACGTCGCGGAGGTCGCGGTAGCCGCCGTCGCTCCCGCCGCATTCCGATCCCGGCGCCGCCATCGCGCCCAGGGGTCGCAGGTGAGGGTTTGCCTGCCCCCTTTCGGCGCGTCGGCTGGCGATGAACTGAACGATGGTCCGTTAACGGTTTGTTCTCCGGTGATGACCGATGGGGCTGGAGGAGTGGGTGGAGAGAAAGAAATCTGGAGCCGCCGATTTGGGGTTGGGTTGCTCCTGTCCGTCGGATCGGACGAATAGTATTGCCTTGGGTTTTTTTTATCACACACAAATGCTCATTTGTCCTTACAAAGCTGAAATGGGGCCGTGGAAAGTAGTCTAAGTGGAGGTTTGGATTGATTAATTTGCAGTCCGGATCACATTGGATATTTGGATATCGAATAAAGAGATTAAGTATGAACTAGCCATAAAACTAATTGCGTAAGCCGGTACTGATTCACAAGAGGAATCTATTAAATCTATTCAATCCATCATTAAGCACATATTTACTGTAGCACAACGTGATCAAATCATGGACTAATTTGACTTAATAGATTCGCAAAAACTCCATTTATGCAATTAATTTTTTAATTAAACTATATTTAATATTTCTAATTGGTGTCAAATAGATCCTAAGTAAACATATGAATGAATTTAGTAATCTGATAAATAAAATAGAACCTAATCTCACACGTGCAATGTCAATAATTTTGGGGAAAATGTTCCACTTTTTTTTTATCGAATTTGTACCTCCGTGCCATTGTCTCTCATGCTGTGCATGCTAGAGCGTTAACTTGAAATTAAGTATTTCAGCTTTCTACGTTATTGATATCACAGTGTAGATTTCCTCTCTGAACTGTTCATACAAATATAAAATCCTAGTTTTACTAAGAGAAATATTTCACTTGTAATTCTTGATTTATAACCCGTAGTATGTCGTAACCGATGCTTTGATGTATATGGGCACATCCGTCTAGGTTCTTCAAGCTGTGTCGATTCTAGGTGACATGGGTAAGTGAGAGCGAAAGAGAGATACGACTTTCTTCCCCCCGCGTCGCTCTCTCTGGCGACACGGAGGGCGACTTCGCCTCGCCGTCCCTTCCACCCCCAGGCCGTCCCTGGTGGCCACCGCCGCCGCCGGCTGGCAAGCCGGGCGGCAGTGGCGGCCACTTCGGCTCAGCTCGTCCCCTCTCTTCCTCCCCTATCTCTTTCCCCTGCGTTCCTCAGCTTTAAACTAGCGTCGCTTTCCCCTCCGTTCCTCAGCTCTAAACTAAGGTCGCTTTCCCCTCCGTTCCTGGTCGTCGCCGGCCACCGGAGGCCGGATCCGCCCGCCGCTTCGCCGGATCTGGGCTCCCCTAGCCCGGATCTTCCCGTGGAGGCGTCCTTTCCTTGGCCTGGCCGCCGGGGAGCCGCCCACTCCCTCGCTGGTGTCTATGGCTTGGCCCCCGGGCGCGCTGCCCCCTGGGCGCTCCCGCCCGAACGTCGGCCTCCGGGTGCCCGCTCCAACTTGGGCGCGGGGTCGCGACGCATACGTCCGGTCCGGATCTGCGCCCTTCGGCGCGCCGGCGGCTGGTCCACCTTCTTCACGATGATGCGGGTGCGGAAGGCCGCCGGGTCGTGCGACCTCGGGCCGCCGTTTGTCGTCACCTGATGGGGCGCCGTCGCTGCCCCATCTCCGGCCTGATCCATGCCTGGCCTGCGGCCCCTCCCCGGCGCTGCCGGAGCCATCGTTCAGGCTCCACTGTCGCCGCCATGGTCGTTATTGCTGTTGCCGCTCGCCGCTGTTGTGGCAGGCCTACTTCCACTAGTCTGGTCGCCGGATTTGTCGTTGCTTTGCTGCTTCTCTCGTCGTGTGCCGCGCACTTTTCTCCCCTGCTTTCTTGCGAGGGCGAGGTGCTTGGTGCTGTGCTTGCTGCACACCTCTGCTTCTACCCTGCTCTTGCCTGATCTGTCGATTTGTTCTCATTGCTCACGCGACGGCATTCTCTAGCATGGAATGAGTCATTGGGTCTTTGGCGAAAGCCTTGCACGACTTCGGTTGGTGCCAACAATGGCGATATCTTCGGGTGCCGTTGTCCTCGCTGGAGGCATTGTTCGACTCTAATCCTATTCTTCAAGTGAAAACCTTGTCCGGTTATCAGGCAGACGGTGATGGCGATCTGCGTCATGTTCTTATAGGAGGTGGCGGTTCTTATAGGGGGTGTCGTCTCGAAGTTTTATCCGTGTTGCTAGTATCTTTAGCGTCATTCTTAGTATTTTGACATTTAGCTTTCCTACCTCTAAACTTTAGATTCATCGCATCAAAGAGAATCTGGCTATTTAGAAGTATTAAATAAAATCTGTTTATAAAACTTTTTGCACAGTTGGATGTTAATTCGCGAGACAAATTTAATGAGCCTAATTAATTCATAATTTGCCATAATGATGCTACAGTAATTATCTGCTAATCATGGACTAATATACCTTATTAGATTCGTCTCGCGAATTAGTCCTGTGGTTCTGCAATTAGTTTTGTAATTAGAATTTATTTAATACTTCTAAATGATAAGATTCTTTTTGATGTGACCACTCTAAACTTTAGACCCCAGAAAACGAACACACCCTTAGTTTGCAGGATGGTTGCTGCTGGGATATGCATAAGGCTGGTTTAGTTTAGTCGTTTGTGTGGCGGTGGTGGAGTTCACCTCTTCTTTGTTGTGTTTAGGCTGAGATGGTTGCTTTCAGTGTTGCCACTGTCTACGTGGTGATGTGTTTGCAACGCCGCGCTTCGAGAATTCTCTTGACTATGGTCCTGTTTGGGACAGTTGGAACTTGTTCAGAAGCCAGCTGACAGCCAGCTGGCCAGAGAAGCAGCTGGTTGAAGAAGCAGCTGGTCACAGAAGTTAGATGTTTGGCAGATTGCTTAATAAATGGGCTGAAACTCTGTCAGAAGTGGGAAATGACTGAAATACTCTCTCTATTGTCTGAATACATGTATTTAGTATGTATAGATATATATTTATGTATTTATAATAACAAACTAATAATAAAATAATTAACAACACAAATTAAATAATTATATATTAGATAATTCATGATTGTTACATAAGTTATTTGGGCAAATATTACATATCTAGTAACCTCCTATCAATGCTTGCGCAATGGCATCACGTACACCTTCCATATCTTCTTCATCCACAAATTGACTTGTACCAGCTCCCATGTCCCCATCCTCATCGATATACGTCTCATCTGCTGCCATTCTATCAAAATCCACATCACTCAAATTACTATCTCTAATAAAGTTATGTAACGCCATACAAGCAATTATGATCATTGTTTGCTTCTCCATTGGGTAGCTTGGCACATTTCGAAGAATGCGCCATTTCATTTTCAAGACTCCGAATGAACGTTCAATAACATTTCTAAGTGATGAGTGAGCATGGTTGAACACCTCTTTCAATCCAATCGGTTGCCCTGCATTTTGAAATTCTGGAATGTGGTACCTTTGACCTTTGTACGGTGCTAGATAACCCTTTCGATTTGGATAACCTGAATCAACAAGATAGAACTTTCCTTGAGGAGGATGTGGAAATTTATCCTTGTACTTGCCATACAAAGTGTCCCTCCATATACGTGTATCATGAGCAGATCCAGGCCATCCCGCCACCACAAATGTGAATCTCATGTTACAAACACAAACAGCCATAACATTTTAACTACAATATCCATATCTATTCATATGTACTGCCTGCTCTGATGCTGGTACAGTAACTTCAATATGGGTTCCATCTATCGTGTCAATGCAATTTTTGAAATGAGGCCACGATCTATGGTCTCTAATTTTTGGATGTACCACAGCAAAAGAAGGATCTTTAGGTTTAATGTTATCAGCAGCTAAAATGTGAACACTTTCCAAAACATCATTGAACCTTCTACTAATAGTTTCTAAGGAATGCGTAAAAATATATTTTGCTTGGCGAACTGACTGAGGGGCACCACACATCCATAGAAACATGCCAAGAGCTTCTATTGAGCACATCTCATCCGAAGATGCTATGCCATAATTATTCACCAAGACCTCATGCAAGCTGAAGAACACTGACCTTCTCATTCTAAACATGTCGTAGCAACTTTCTGGATCACTTAGCTGCCGCTTAGCTGCCTTTGAACCCACTGAAAACCTGTCTCCTTCGGCACTTTCCTTGGCTTCTTTGCAGATGAAGGTATCCCACAATCAACCATTGCATAAGCTGCAATTGCAGCAGCTTCATACATCCAATCACTTGATTCACTTGAATTACTTGCTATCCCAGTTTCATTAGACTCGCTTGAAGTGAATGCCATCTGTATAAATGAGCAACACCTCAGCCATAGAAAATATTTAATAACAACACACAGATTTCAGAACTGATTACAACCATACAAGATATTTCATATCAGCCATAAATTATTGATATCAGGTTCAACATTCAAAATCAAGTTCATCATGCAACAAGATAAAATCAAAGTACAATACTAATGGTACAATGCAAAGCTAGTATTGTCTAGCGTGTCTTCCTCTCCTCCCAAGTTCTCTTCAGCCATGCAAGCTTCCCAGCTGGGGTCTTAAGAGTGGTAAACACATCACGGTACTTCTTCTTGACGAGGAGTTGTGTGGCATAGAAATGTTCATCACTTCCTTCACATGCTCCAGCCTCAATAACTGATTCCAACATTTCTGCTATCTCTTGTCTAACATAATCATTAGGAGATGAAGTTGCGGAAGACTTGCTTGAACTAGATTTTTCCACAAATGAATCCACAAACCGTTTGAACTGCAAGTCTCTAAAATTCTTCTTTGTTTTCTTCATTGGGGATTTGTGAGCAGCACCTCTTTTCTTAGCATTTGCTCCTGGCGGGGAAAATGGAAGCACCTCCTCAACCTCATCGTCAGTACCATATGATCTCTCATTTGCTCCTGCTGTTCCCTCCTTTCTCCTGCTGTTCCCTCCTTTGCTCCTAGAATAACAGCATATACATTGGTGCAAGACGCACCACTAAATATTATTTCAAGATCTTCTTCATTCTCCAATGGAGCAAGTCTAAATTTTTTGCATGCGAGAATGGCCTGAAACACAATTAGTTGTAATAGTTAAAATCAAGCCATGGAACTAATATAATATAACAGAACCTAGCACAACATTGCATACCTCTATTTTTTCTTTCCACCATCCATCATCAGCTGCAATAGAACCAGTCCTTGGATCTCTCCCTAAACCAGATGCGGCCAGGAGTAGTGTCTTCCATGTTGTATAGTTATTTTTCAGTGCATCCCAACGATTTTTCATTTGAGAACGGTTGTAATGTCTGCCAGTCCGTTCATTAAACTGGGCAATAAGATTGGCATACCCTTTGTTGTTCAAACAACCTTGTGGTCTATTATTTGCCAACACTTGTTCCACACATATCTCATTAAAAATTTTAGCAGCAGTTGGATCCCATTGTGCATTTGGTTTCCTGCTCTTTGACGTGTTCTCCATCTATGCAAGTGACTAAATTACAGCTACTCTAATTGTTTAAATTAGCACAAAGTAGATCACAGAAACTAGTTGCGTTGCCTTACCTTGCTGGTGTCGATCTTGAAGAAGTGGCAGCAGGGGCGGGGCGGGGCGGTCCTGGCCTACCTTCAAAGAAAGGTATGATAATTCCTGCAACTCAGTACCTGCAAAACCGTATAAGATCATCGTAAATATTTACATCAATAATGCAATTTGGGTTAAGAGTAAGTGTGAATCGGTCCAGCAGTATTGCTGTCAGAAGGATATCGTCTTATTGAGTGAGTAAATGGCAAATTTCTCAATCCAAAGAGTAAGATAAAGTTGATTTTGTTCGCCGTACGTGTAGAAATCGAACTGTTTCGGTCGCGGCGGAACAGATCTGCCCGAAGGCGATCGAAAACATCATGACTCTTACTCTGCCCGAAGGAGGCGCGCCCCCGAGGGGCATATGTGCGCGTAGAGGGGAGGGAGTTCACCTAGAGGCCAGAGGAGCGGAGGGCGGCGGAGGCCGCAGCGGGGCGGCGCGGCGGAGGCCGCGGCGGGGTGGGGCGGCGCGGCGCGGCCGCGGGCTGGGCGGGGCGGCGCGGCGCGGCCCGGGCCCTGGGGCGGGGCGGCGGAGGCCGCGGCAGGGCGGGGCGGCGCGGGCCCAGGGCAGGGCAGCGGAGGCCGCAGCGGGGCGGCGCGGCGCGGCCGCGGGCGGGGCAGGGCGGCGCGGCTTGGTGGAGCAGGGGGCGGGGAGAACCCTAGCTCTCCATGGAGCAGAGAGGGGGGCACAGGAGGGAGGAACGGGATGAGAGAGGGGCGCAGCGCTGTGGGGAGTCGGGAGAGGGGCGCTGAGACCGCATAAGCGGTGGGAAGCGGGGTGGCCTCAGCTTTTCCTCTACGCTGCTTTTACGAAGGCCAGAGTAGCGTTGGTTTCTGAAGCGCGGATAGAAGCGTGGTGTTTGACTGTCTAAGCGCTTAAAGATGTTGAAACGCTGGTTGAGAAGCTGCGCCAAACACCCCCTGTGTAGTCGAGAATTCTCTCGAAGCTACGTTCGCTAAAATAGATGACATGGCTTGTAATTTTGTAAGAAAATCCTGCACGGCTAGTATACATTGATATCTGCTATTGATAAAAAGAAAGGGTACTTATTTTGGAGTTTTTGTATTTTTCAAAGTTGCATGTCACATTGTCGTGTCCGTCTGGAAGACTCAGCGAGAGGAAACTCACACAGATAACACGTACGCCCATTTGTCAAAAAATGTTTCCCACGAATACAAAACAACAACAGAAATTATTGGAGATGCGGGGTATCGATCCCCGTACCTCTCGCATGCTAAGCGAGCGCTCTACCATCTGAGCTACATCCCCGTTTATGTTCAATTTCAAATATATAACGTTCTATCCTGGTACTAAGTTTACGGCGCCTCACTTTCCAACGATGGAGGCCCAGATGTGACCCGAACTGATGACGATGGCCCAATTAAGTCATTTTATGCCAACGCAGGCCCATTGAACATTGCTGGTCGACTCGCGAGGCCCACGCACCTCCTGACCTCCCATGTCCACACCATCGCGAGAAACAGCAGGAGCTACCTGATCTGAATGCGTGGACCGTGCTTTGCGTGCCGCCGGATCCACCGACTAATCGTCGCGTTAAACATGCTTATCAACTTACGATTAAACTAACTATCTTCATGGGTAGGTGTAATGAATGGTCCTGCTGCTTATGAGTTCAATTCAGCCTCGGCCAGGCGAGAGGATCCGGATGCCCACCAATGTTCCATGTTTCTTTTTCTTCGATTCGAGTCAATATTGGCCTCGTACGACAGGCTCTGTAGCCTCAGCCGTTGATTCTCGCCCTCCGCAACTAACAAGTTCCACCAACGGTGCCGTGGTGGCGACTTACAGAAAGTTACCTAGTTACCTATCCCTCGGTATTGATGCTCGATTTAGGTGGTGTTTAGATGTGCTAAAACAGGGATACTAAAGTTTAGCTCTAGATATGCTATTAGGGCTAAATATAGACTAATGTGAGTTAATCAAGGGCTAATACTAGATCAACAATTAACTCCTGTTTGGTTCTACTATTTGGCATGTAAATAAGTGAGCTAAAGTTTAACATATTACATTTAAACACCATTGCTCGTTAAACTATCTGATACTAGATACACAGTATGCTATTTTCAAAAAAAAAAGATAAGGTCAATGGATCAGTACTGTCACTGGAACTTTATCAGTTCAGGTGTGTTCATCTATGGGGCTATATTGGGGATTTCGGGATTTGCACTTCCTGATAGTGAGAACGTCTTCGTTTGACGATAGCGTTAGATTCATGAGAGTTGATTGAATTTGGATCAAGTACTCTAATGGATTCATTGACACCATTTTTTGACACGTATCTGATGGACGCTAAGGCGAGAAAGATAGCCAATGGAAGCAGGATAATCTAGCTGATGTGTTGTTGCAGCCGATGGAGCGGAACTGGTGCTGATGGTTTACGTCAGCAAGTTATCATGCGGAGTCCAAGTTGTGTGCTAGTTGATTAGCTATAGAAAGTCTGTTTTCTTTAGTCAAGTCATATTATGTCGTGATCGACTAGGGAGTGTTAGCTTAGGCTATAAATATTGGTCTACGGGTTTGTAATCAAGGATCATCATACAATCAATACAACAAACTCTTTTCTTAATTGTCGGCGACTTCGCCAAACCCTAGTTTTGTAGTTTTTTTTTTATTTTCGACGAGTTCTTCCGGTAGCAGGGCCGCATCGCTTCGATCTCCAGCTTGCTGGTAAGTTCTGTATTTATCGAGCAAATTAGAAATTTGATTGACGGCGCATCGCTTCCTTCTTGATCTATTTACTCACCAGTTATCGATATTTGCTATACTTTGCAAGGTTGATTCGTTTAATCTTGTGTGTTTAGCTTTTATCACAGGTTATCCAGCTTAGATGTTAGGCTTTCTATCTGCTGCAGTTACTCTTTATTATTTTAATTTACTGCACAGAATATAACCGATTAAATCTGAATCTAAGTGTTGTTCGTGAAGTAGTATCGAGTAATCGGTATTGCCTCTCATAGTAGAATCGGCTGTTTTTAGCCGATTTCTTATTATATTTGTATCAAGCTTCTGGCCGATACTCCTTTGGAACGGTTCGGAAATCCAGCTGATACGTTCTAGTATTTGTATTTGATGTTGCCTTAATCCTTATCAATTTCAGGTCAAATTGACTGGCACGCCTAGCATCTATGCGAAGCTAATTGGAGCCTACGCCGGAGTAAAACATATCTCTCAGATCCTCGTGTGTGGCCACGCAAGAAGCCGATTTTTGCGTCAACACGCTTTTGGCACGCCCGATGGGACAAGAAAACAACTTCACCGTGACCATCCAGAAGCCAGCTGAGGTGACCAACGACAACATCCTCAAGGTCATTGAGGAAGATCTCAATGTCGCGCAGAAGCAACAGTTGGAGAAGGCAATGGAAGACTACAAACAGGCTTGCCTCGGGGCTTCCAGTATCACTAAACGAGGAGAAGCCATACAGACGAATGCCTTCCCAAAGCCGTGAGAAATCACAGTCACTGGAGACTCGGCTAAGTTCCAAGAGATGTTCGACCAAGCTATGCATACGCAATGATCAACCAGTCGAACGTCTTGATGAATTCAATTCAAAATAGTGACAGGGAAACTATGGCCGGCAACTTGCAGATGGGCTACAAAGGGCCGTGTTACTCTCAACCAGAGTCATCGGCCGTAGCAGCAGCTAGAGTTGGGAATGCTGCTATGGCAGGTTTCGGCACCTTACCGCCACCACTCAGCACGGTGATGCTGAGTACCGAAAGCTACCCAATGCCACCACACATGTTCCAGAAGCAGACGTATCAGCCAATGGCTTCTCCCGTTCAGACAGCACCGGTGTTTACGCCCACTTCGCCAATGATGGTACCATCGGCACATGGTGGCTACTTCAACATCCCTGCTGGTTTCATCCCCAACCCGTCTCTAGGGATGCCTCCTGAGTACATGGTCCCAACCAGCACAGAGGCATCGGTTCAGACCTAGCAGGTTCCAAGTGTAGGTGGCTCGGCGCAAGATACACAGCTACAAACACCTTCCACCCAGCTGCCGGTCTCTCCACTACAGACTGGTAGACCCCACTCGCTAGCATCGGCCTCACAGCTGATGGTTCTATACCAGCCATAGGCAAATGGTTATCAGCAAGACCGCTCGGCTCCTCAGCCGATGGCAAATTAGGCGGGTCAACAGGGAGGCTACCAATCGCAAGCACCCGTTCAATTGCATTTGGTTCATCAACTTTAGCCCCCGGTGCAGCAGCCGCAGGTGGTGATCCAGCAACAGGAAAATAGCCTCCAGAACATTGATTGGTTCAGCAAGATAGCTGATATGATGAGAAATCAATTCGGCTTGAAGCCTAAGGAGCCAACGCACATGTACTGAAGGCCCTACTCCGAAGCTTACGATCAGATTGCTATGCCTCACCGGTACCGAGTGCTAGATTTCACCAAGTTCTCTGGCCAGGATAATGTGACAACGATCGAGCACATCAGTAAGTTCCTGGTCCAATGTGGAGAAGCATCTGGTAATGATGCCTTGAAGATTCATCTGTTCTCGCTCTCTCTATCTGGATCAGCTTTTGCGTGGTTTTCTTCACTGCTGGCTAACTGCATAATCACGTGGGCCGATCTAGAAAAGAAATTCCACAAATACTTCTTCGCTGGAGTTCAAGAGATGAAGCTTACGGACCTAACAGCTGTGAAACAGAGGAACGAGGAGATAGTTCCTGATTTCGTCAAAAGGTTCAGAGACATCAGGAGCTGATGCTACAATTTGTCTCTCAGCGATAGCCAGTTAGCTTAATTGGCTTTTCAGGGATTGCTACCTCACATCAAGGAGAGATTTTCCTCTCAGGAGTTTGACAGCTTAAGTCATCTTGTTCAGAGACTGTCGAATGTTGAAGTCCGCGTACAGAATCCTAGAGGGGTTAATAACATTGAATACTCTTCTAATTCTGAGGGAAAGGCTGAAATCGGCTTGGCAAAGTGGACCAGAACAAAAAGCCGGTTTCATGCCCGATCGCCAAGAAGGACACAGAGAAGTACGGGTTTGACGTCACCAAGGCCGATAGGATCTTTGATTTGCTGTTGCAGGAAGGGCAAATCAAGTTGTCTCCTAATCATACGATCCCATCAGCCGAGGAGCTAAAAAATTGTAAGTATTGCAAGTGGCACAATGTTGTGTCCCATAGTACCAACAAATGCAAGACCTTCCGTCAGCAGATCCAGTTGGCTATTGAGCAAGGGAGGATCAAATTCGAAAGTTCTATGAAGCCGATGAAGATAGATGGGCATCCTTTCCCTTCAGCACATGTGGTGGATATCAATGATCTTGGCAATAAAGGGAAAGCTAAGGTATATTGGCTGACGAATTGAAGAGTCAAAGCTGATATGACCAAGCGCAGAGCTCTAGAGGGTCTCGCAGAACTGTCACATCCTAGATGTTATTGAATAAATATCAGCATCAACAATATAGAGAGAGACGCCATCAAGAGAACAGAAGCCAACACGACGAGGACCACTAGCGATGCCCTTTCTTTGCTTTCTCTTGGAACGAGGCGTGGAGACTGCCATCCACCGATAGCTGTCCTGAGTGCAATAGGTTGCGTGAAGATTTCCGTTCATCCAAGAGATAGTGCCGCAACGACAGGAGCCGTCGGCCGATCAGCAAAGATGGGCACAAGGTGAGATGAATTACAGTTCATGATCAGCTGGGACATAGGGTCAGCGTACATGATTGGTTGAAGGATCTGGCCAACGATCGGGTACCAGATGAAGTGCCCTTTAACCATGAAATTGAGCATTAGCGCACCTATCGTTACGATCCTGAGATGTGTCCTCAGTGGTGCCCCGGAGGTTTGACTAAGTCTCAGAAGAGGAGGTTTCAGAGGTTGCGTCATAGGGAGCAGGAGGAAGAACGTGCTCAACAGGAGAGGCCAGTAAAGTCCGAAGTGTGGCGCGTCAAGCAAAAAGCTGATGAAACTGCACCGTCAGCATCGGTTAATATGGTCTTCGTCTTGCTGATGGAGTTCAAAGCTCCAACCGATGATGAAAAGACAGACGAACAGGCAATGGCCTAGCTAACTCAAGATCCGATGCCAGCTACCTTTGATAAGCTATAGGAAAAGGAGCCTCTGTACATCAAGGGACACATTGATGGCTGGCCAATAACTAAGATGTTAGTTGATGGTGGAGCTGCTGTTAATGTGATGCCATATGCTGTATATCGGAAGCTCGGGAAAGGTGAGGAAGACTTGATCAAGACCGACATGATGCTCAAGGAATTTGAAGGCAAGGCTTCACCGGCCCGGGGGGCAATTAACATTGAACTGAAGATTAGAAGTAAGACTCTTCCCACTACCTTCTTCGTCATTAATGGCAAAGGTTCATACAATATGCTCTTGGGATAGGATTGGATCCACGCCAACCGTTGTATTCCATCCACCATGCATCAATGCCTCATCAAATGGCTGGAAGACACTATCGAGGTGGTGCACGTAGATTCGTCGCTCAGCATTGCAACAGCCGATCCTCAGATTTGGGGATATGATGGTGTAGAGTGCGTATCGGGCAAAGTTTGGGAAGGAAATTTCTCAAGATGTCTGATTTCGGGCTAAAGCCGATCGAACCCGTCGGCTCTGAGGAATCGGCCTAATGAGTGATTTCCCGATATATGATGAAAGCAAGATGGAGCACAGATTTGCATCGGCCGGTGGATCAGAGCACGTTGATATTTGAAATGATGTTAAGTCAAGGCCGATGCTCGTTAGTGTTAGGTCAGATACGGAATGTAAACAAGAATTAATCGATTAAGGTTATAGCCAGTACAAAGAGTATCACCTCTAGCATAAAACGCGTAGACAGGAAGAGGAAGTAAAATGTGTTTGATTAACCGATGATGCTTAGCTGTGATCGGTTACTTCATGGCCGACACGTCATGTGTTGCCCTTAGTGCAAAAATATTTAAAAATAAAAGATTGTTTTGGGTCATCATGACAACTTCGGATCGTAGGACTCTGAAATAGGGAAAGTTTGTTACAACAATCCGAGGAAACTCCGGATTGCATCAACCGCACGCAGGAGGATTTGGTCAACCTCATCAGTCTCTCTTTGATCATCTTCAGCAGATCCTGGAATTGGCTTGATGAGCTTGTGGAGGTGGATAGCTTCAAGGACTGGAGTTTTCATGTTGGCCTTCATCTTTGCGATGATGTTGGGAAGCTACTCCAGCCTCTTTTAACTGACAAGGTGAAGATAATCCTTTGAAGTCAGATGCGATCAGCCGATTAGGCCGATGTGATCCTGGCACCAGTAGCGATAGTGGTGTAGCAAATTAAAGCATGATAAATAAGTTATTGGCCATGAAGCCGATTTTCAGCATCTTGATGAGCATGAGTGGTTTATCGGCTATCCAAGCCGAATCAACACAATTGATGATAATAAACCATGAAAGCTATCAGCTAGAAAGCCAATAGGAAATGGAGCGCTGTTGAGCTCTTGCTCCACTATGACTAGGACCATAAGCCGATGAAGCTTAAACTAATATTACCACCAGTATTTCTAGATGAAACTATAACGATGCCCTGGTAGTTGCAGCCTAGAAACGCTGGCAGCAAGAGGCTAATCTAAACTTCACAAGCCGATAGATTTATCCATGATAGAACTTGATCCCAACAATACTTGAGAGGTAGCCGAGAATAAGATGCAACAGGCTATTATATAATCTATCGTCTATTTCAATAGGATAAAAGCTAATTAAAGCAAACTAAACAACGAGACGATAGATTAAAGGAATATCAGCCGATGCAAGCTTAATCAAGGCTAGTACAACTATGATTCTACCACATCTAGCAAGAGATCAAATTGATGCAGTCTTAAGAGACATGGTAAAATTGATAATTAGGTAGACTAGATGAAATAACAGCGATGCATCGGTGATTAAAGACTAGAGCACCTGATTGATGAAGTCTGTGGAGAACTGGAGATCGAAGCAATGCAGCCCCATTTGCCGAAGAACTCATCAAGAACTACATTACATCCTACTCCTAAGGTAAAGTAATGGCGTGAAGCTGAAAAGATAAATTGTGTTTGATTGATCGAGAGATGCTTAGCTGTGATCGGTTACTTCACCGCCGACATGTCATGTGTCGCCCTTAGTGCAAAAATATTTACAAACAAAAGATTGTTTTGCGTCATCATGACAACTTCAAATCGTAGGACCGTGAAATGGGGAAAGTTTGTTACAACAATCCGAGGAAACTCCGGATTGCATCAACCGCACACATGCGGATTTGGTCAACCTCATCAATCTCCCTTTGATCATCTTCAGCAGATCCTGGAATTGGCTTGGTGAGCTTATGGAGGTGGATAGCTTCACGGACTGGAGTTTTCACTGAAATGAACCGGATTCCCAAATCGAGGAATCCGACTCCCTGTATCATTGTGATAGTCCCTGGATCAAGCGCTGTCACATACAGAACTCATTTCAGGTATAATATTATAGTCATACTTCGCATAAGGTCAAACACGAGTTTAATTATTACATAAATTCAAAGGATCTGTAGTACGGAATTTATTACAAGCCTCTCGGCTAGAACGAACAAGCAGAAAGCACAAAGCGGTAGCTAGGTCTTTGGCCGTCCTTCATCTTCGGGAACCTTCTCCACAGGTGACTTGAGCGTAGCACGAACTTCAATCGTACCATCCGTCGTCGTTGGGGTCGAACTCTGGGTCGAATCCTACATCGTACCAGGCTATCCTCAAGATATGGGATAGGTTCACGTCACCATCCGAATGCAAGCTTTAAAGTGGACTAGTCTAATGTAAATACAATTTTAAGGAAAAGTTGGGGTTTCCTAGGCATGCAGCATCATATATATAAGTACACAAACACTTCTCCAGCTCCGGCTCGGGCTCTTCCGGCATCCCGGACTCCCGGTCCAACACACACCTTCCAACATCACCAAGTCGATGCGAGGACTCCCTCTCCTCGCACCTCAGATGCCCCTTGGCAGGAAAGTCACTTTAGAGGGAGGTAGAATTCATGAGTAACACTAACTAATAAGAGCAACAGAAGAGTAGTGATGTCCATGACCGAGGACACGACTATACGTATAGTTTACACCCTGCAGGGGTTGTACACCTGGACCCACTCGAATCGACTCTAGCCGGAGATCGACCGACTAATAGACGAAACACTGGTCTACTGAAACGGAACTAGGAGCCACGGCACCATTCGGCTTTCCCGGATCTTGGGCGCATCCTCCCACAAGAGGTCGCCCCGGGACTGTGAAGCCTCCCATGCGTCTCGGAGAACGTGAGGTTAGCACCTCCCTCCACTGCACCGATACTCGATCCTCCCACCGCCGGTACCCCGGACCGGGCCCACCCTCATAATGGGTAAGTGGTGTGCACGCTTAACAGATTCCCACAAGTCATAGTTACTCTCACTCGGTCCTTAACTGCCAAAGCGGGCATCTTCGTCAAAAGCGTCTCCACCACGGTGGTCCGCGACTGCATCCATAACGGGTGCCTCCAACACCTCATCCTCGTAACCAAAAACTGTACCCACCACAGGTACTCCGTAGGGTGTGCCAAGATACATACCCCAAGCCCTCGATTCACGATCGGGTTAAGTTCGCCCGATTCCGGCTAAAAGCCCTATTCACCAACTCCTAGAAAGTGTATGTCCACTCACACCAAGACTATCCATCCATTCCCACACATACACATGCAACGCATAGCAAGGCATTTCATATTTCATTGAGTGTAATAGGATTGCAAGGAGTACAGGTAAATAAAATAGGCTATGCAGGCTCATCTCATAATAACACATTAAGTAGCGATAGCATATCTAGCAAGCAATGCCTAATAGATATTCAGATCGTAGATGGGCATGAACCTGGCGTCTCTTCGAAGTCCTCCTGGGCTTCCAGGTAGTCCTGGCCGTCGGTCAACTCCTCGTAGTCGGGTCCTATTCGTAAATACAAGTAAGAGTAGGGACCAAAGTGCAAAAATGCACAAAACTCTTCAAATAAAATCCAAATTACCACAAAACCTACTCTAAGGGTAGTTTATGATTTTAGAGGAATTATGGAACTGGTTTCAAAATTTTCGGAGGTCCGGTCCATTTATTATGAATTTTATAAGGATAAACCAATTTCTAAAATTAATAAAAAAAGAAAAACAGTCAGCAGTGACACGTGGCAGCACCAGAGCGTGCCACGTGGCATGCTGACATCATCATGATGTCACCAGTGGGGTCCGGGCCTGCTGACGTCAGCAGTGGGCCCTATTGACGTCAGCGTTGATCGGTCAATGTTGACCGGTCAACGGTCAAAGGTCAAGAGGGTCAACGGGTCCCACGGATCAGCCTCACCTCGAGGCTGACGGGTGGGGCCCTCGTTCCGGCAGGGAAAAGGAAAAAGGGAAAAGGGCTCGGGCTCGGTTTTGGGCCCAAAGGTGTGTGGGCCGGCTGAGTCGGTCCACCTAGGCTCGGCTTAGGCTTCGTGGTCAGCTCGGCCTGCGGCTCAGCAGGCCCGCTCGGTCCTTGGGCTGGCTGAGTTCGTGGGCTGGCTCGACCTACAGGTCGACGTGGGCTTCGAGTTCTGCTCGGCTGGCTTGTCTTCAGGCCGCATCGCTTCTTGGGCCGCGTCTGGGGTGGGCGGCCTCCTTCCTTCTTCTCTCTTTCACGCCGACAGGGCGGTCCCACGTGTCGGCCTCGGTGGGATCCGGCGCGGCAGCGTCTGGATCCAGTGCGGCAGGCAAGGGTGTGTGTGTGCGTGTGCGGAAGCCGTGGGTGTGTGCGCACAGGCGCACGCAAGGTGCTCGGGGAAAAACCCCAAAGGGCTCGCGTCGCGGCCACGTCGCGGGGTCACCGTGCATGGCAAGGCTATGGTGGGGTCGTGGCGCGGCATGGCGAGGCTGGGGGTGCGGCTAGGCCTGACGGCGGCGTGGCGAGGCTGGGCATGGCTCGGCCTCGCGGCGCGGGTGCGCAGGCACGCGCGCGGGTCCTGGTTTTGCAGGGCCGCGGCGTGGCCGTGCCGTGCGCAGGGCACCAGCATCCCGGGCCCAAGTACGACGCGGCGGCGGAGAGGCGACGGCGGCTGTGGGGAAGACGGCGGTGCGACGGGGCTCCTGCACAAGAGGTGGCACAGGGGCCGGGAGGGAAAGGGGTCCTACGGCTGGGCTACGGAGGGCTCATCGGCCTTGCCGGCAGCAGGGGGAAAGAAGGAGAGGGCAGCAGCGGCGCTCACCGAGGGCTCGCTAGCGGGGTTTTCGGCGCGGTGGCGGGCTGGTGCAGGCGGGTCGGGGCCGTGCAGGGTGAGCGACGGCGTCAGGGTCATCGTACGGGGAGCCGGCCTGGTGAAGATGCTCCGGCGACGGCGTCCTCCTCCTCCTCGTGCTCTCCTCTTCCTTCTTCTCCTCTTCGGTGTGGCGGCGGTGGAAAGGGAGGCTGGGGCTTGCTAGGGTTTCGGGCGGTGGCCGCGGGGGTTCTTATGGGGCGGCCCTAGGGCTTGTGGCGCGGGCCCGGACGCCGAGGGCGGCGATGCCCGGCGTCCGTGCCGCGGCCACGCGGCATGCATCCGGCGGCTACGGCGCGGGGTTAGGGTTTGCGGTGCGGGAGGCCGGGGCGCGGGGGAAAAGGAGGGCGCGCGGGCTGGCTGGTGACACGAGTGAGCGGGGGCCGGAGCGTAGGCAAAAGGGAAAAAGGGAAGGCGCGGCGGTTGGGGCTCCCTGTCGCGGACCGGGGCGAGCGGCGGGCGGAGTGAGCGGAGCCGGGCTGCTGCGCGAGGAAGAAAGGGGAAAGCTGACAGGCGGGGCCCGCTCGTCAGCCGCCCCGGGGGAAGGTGAAGGGGCGCGCGGGGGTGCGGCCGTCGGTGGGCTGGGCTGCGCGTTCCGTGTCGTGCAGGGGAGAAAAGGAAAAAGGCTGGGCCGTGGTGGCGCGGGGCTGCGCGGGTTGGGTTGGTTTGGGCTGCGCACATGGGCTGTGCTGGGCCGTGCTCGCGGGAGAAGGGGGGTAGTGGTGCTGGCTGGCTTGTGGGCTGTGTGGGCCGGTTAAGGCTATGGGCCAAAATGGGTTTTAGTGAAATTAGAGTTTGAATTTGTATTTGAAGGGTCCATTCAAATCCAAATTCCACACATTGGAACACACAAATTGAAAATCAATCAAGAAAATCCAACAACCAATTTAAAACAAAGGAGATTGCAATTAAATCCAAAAAGACTCCAATTGAACACACTAGCATATAATGGTCCTTAGTTTCAATTTGACAAGTCAATTTACTAGGAGTTCGAGATAGAGAGAACTTAGGATTATATTTGGATCTAGCTAAGCACCTACACAGAAAGTTTTGAAATTCATGATTTTTGTTTTAATATAACATTCCGGAAAACCCGGGATGTTACAATATCAGCCTTCATCTTTTCGATGATGTTGGGAAGCTGCTCCAGCCTCTTTTCTTCTTCTGCTAATGCAATGGTAACTGCTTCCAACTCTTTCCTAAGTGTTGCCCTTCGCGCTTTCAGCCGATCTATTTCACTCACAATAGTGGGATAAGAATTCTTGAGAGTTTCAACTCTGGATTTGATGTCATTTGCTCGAGATCGGATGGCTTCCTTCTGAGTGATTAGTTCTGCCCATGAAGCACGACCGAACATATGCTGTTTGGCTTGGAGGACCTTGACCTAATGAACCTCTATGATGGCGGCTGGAAGCAGTGCAACCTCAACATCCGCTGGTAGCTGGCCCTTTAAGTGGCGGAAGATG
Source organism: Panicum hallii (assembly GCF_002211085.1). Lineage (NCBI taxonomy): Eukaryota > Viridiplantae > Streptophyta > Magnoliopsida > Poales > Poaceae > Panicum > Panicum hallii. The sequence continues at coordinate 54,839,323 of NC_038050.1, forward strand.
TCTTTTACTCCTTCGGCATCTTGGACCAGTAGGCCGATGTCTTGATTCAGGAGCTGTAGAATGTCTCGAAGCTTGGTGTTTACGTCATCGGAGGCTTCTCCTAGCACCACAGTCCTTGATGTGTCTTCCTCCTCCTCCAAGAGATCTCCAATTTGATAGGAAAAGAGGCTATTATCTGGGGAGTCCTGGGCCTATGTGGATGAATCAAGTTAGTAATAACATTATAATAATAAGTCAACAGAAGCTGCGAGATGATTACTTGTTTCAAATTGATTTCATCAAATGGAGTAGGAATAGTCAACATAGGGACCGTGAAAGGTTGATTTTCTATCGGTTTAGAAGGAGGGGTTGTTTCAGTTCTTGAGGTGCCTGCATTGGCTTCCTGTGTTTCGTCCTCTTGCTCTTCTAGTAGCAGACTGGACTGGGCCAATGCGGCAGCTCCATGGGGTTGTTCTTGGATGATGGTTGCCGATGCCTAGTGAAATGTTGAGGATTGTGAATACCCATGTAATCGGTAGTGCCGTTGGTTTATTAGTCGATGGCAATGGATCGACTGTATCTTGTGTAAGCATCTAGGCCCTCAAGGTATGTTTCGGTGATTAATGACAACCATTATTGTGACTAATGAGATTGTGCAGCTTAATAAATCATTATCGCTCATTTGGTCATATGTCAAAAGAGGCCCCTAATTCTCTTTATTCAAAAAGGCGATCTCGGCATTCAACTCAATAATATGTCAAGACTAAGGATCTTTCTAGTCCTAAGTGTCATAAGGTTGAGAAGGACACTTAGGTTAGTATAGGTTTTATAGTTTTGTAGTGATCGCACTATTAAGAGGGGTTTAGGCTAAGTAACTTGAGCATGGACATGGTCATTTGAAAATGGATGCACACAATGGTCACTCAGGTTTCTAGAAGCTCAAATAAGTGGTTCTCAACTTATATCTCAAGAATATTTGGATTTCATTCAAGACTCAAATCAGAAAAGGCAAAATCAGGAAAAATCCTTAACACTGGTTTAACCGACGCCTCAACTTTTCTATACGTCGGTTAAACGAGGTCAGCAGAGTCTGGACAAGTCAATACACCGGTTAAACCGACGATATTTGAAATTGGACGTCGGTGCAGTTGTCCAGAGACTTGGTTTTTCAGTTGATCAGTGGATGACTACACTCATCGGTTAAACCGATGATACGTCGGTTAATCTGCCCAAACTGTAACGGCTAGTTTTCAGAAGGGGTAGTTTACATTCAACGGTTAAACCGACGATGACTATTGGAGGGACGTCGGATTAACCGGCGCTACGCAGTTTTCTGGCAGCTTTTTCTCCAACGGCTCTATTCGTGTGAGCTGCCTATATATACCCCTCCAATGGGTCATTTTACCTACTCTTGACACTAGGCAACATCCAAACACTCATACTATAGTCAAGAGCCACCTTGAACTTCATCATTTCACATACTTGTTCATTCAATCATTCAAGAAGCAAGATTAAGGACTTGAGTAGAGAGAAGCTTGTGTGCATCCGTTCTTGGTGATTGGTTCTTGCTCAAGTGAAGGCCTTAGCTTGTTACTCTTGGTTATTGGCATCACCTAGGCGATCTTGGTGATCGAGGTGATTCTCGCGGAGCTTGCCAAGGATTGTGGGAGCCCGGAGAAGAAGATTGTACGTGGCTTGATCTCCACCACACCGGGATGGTGAACGGAGACTCTTAGTGAGCGCCCTCGTCTTGGTGACTTGGGAGGTGACAATACTCTTTGTGAGTGTCACAACGTGGATTAGGGGTGTGTGCCAACACATCGATACCACGGGAAAAATCCGGTTGTCTCTTGTCCACTTTACTTATTCAAGCATTATCTTTCTTGCAATATTTTCATGTGCTTGATTTAGGGATCATTACTTTGCTCTACCTTGCTAGGCTTTACCTCTTTTTATCTTTCCTAGCTTGCGTAGGTAGTTTAGTTACCCGGTTGGTGAATTGGTGCCTTTCTAGTTTTGCATAGGTTAAGGTTGCTTTATCTTGTCTTAGAAATTGAAAAAGGCCCAATTCACCCCCCCTCTTGGTCCATCGATCCTTTCATCTTGATTGGTAGGAGAAGGAGCTGATAACGCTGGGGCCGATGAAGTTGGTGCTTGTGATGCCTGCAGAATTTTCCATAAGATGAGTATTATGACTTATTGTTGATTCAATTGTTAAAACGGCTGAATAACTTACCTGGAGAGCCGTTGCTAGCAATTTTGCCGTCACCGCTGGATTGGCTGGTTGGGCCGATGATGATGATCCTTTAGCTGATTTCTTCTGCGCAGGCATTTTGGTGCTCGTGGCCTTGCGTTTGGTGGATCGACCTGTGGCTACATCTTGGAGAGATGGTGCTTTGCGGCTGATATATGGTATTTTTGAGGGAGGAGCATAGTTAATTGGCCGATTGGTGCCACTGATTTTTGGAGGGATGGTGTCAACATTCTGCAGATATAATAGTTGGAATAATGTCAAGTAATGTTCTAATATAGAATTTATGGAATTATAAAAGGCAGGTTACCTCATCATCCGGCCCAATGAAGTCAGGGTCAAATCGCTGGCAACATGTCTTAGCCGATGCATAGAAGAGGTGAAGGCTCCATTCTGACCACAATTGTTCGAAGGGCCTGGTGGTGAAAGAACTGATAATCCAACCGTCCAGGTCAATAGTTTCGGCATCAAGTATCAGGTTCCTCAGCTGATCATATTCCAAGCCACTACTGACAGACTCTTTTGGTTTTACCCGATTGGCGAAGAAAAGATGAGCTGGTACTTGGCCGAAGCCGAGTTGGCGGGCTGCCACCGATGGATAATAGAATACGTATGATAGTTGGTGACTTCGTCCGGTGAAGAAGTTAACAGGGAGGATTCCTGGAGTGATTGCCTCCCCGAAACTCTCCATGCTTTCAGCTTCGGTATTGATAGATTCAAAGCTGAATTTGATGGGCAATTCAAACATATTGTTTTCATCATGATAAGCATACCAAATTAATTTTTTCTAGGTAAAACCATTGTAGAAACATCTGAAGAAGGTGGCTACTTCTGAGAGAGCCAACCTGTCACAAGGGAACGCTGATGCTGCTTCACCGTATGACATGCATCGACGTGTTCTAGGTTTCTCCTCTTCGGTGTGGTCTGATAGAAAACTTATTTTATGGAGCCTATGGCCCAGGACTTTATGCATATACAAGTTCAGCCATAGATTGATAAACCACCAAGGGCCACCGAGATTCCCAATCAGCTGACCAGTCGATAGCCTAATAGAGATTTGGTGCAGCAGGGAGAAAACTGAACCCAGAAGATGCTTGCCAAGAGGGATTAGGTGTCCTATGGCTAAAAACTCGGCTATGGTTTGCATGTTTGTGGTTGGTCCAACGGTCTTTCCGCAGAATATAAACTTCTCTAACCACATGTTTAAAAAGGTTGTGTGCTCCTGTTGCATATCGGCCCTGTTCGTGCATGATGATCGATATAGCCTTTCCAACTACCGACATTCTTCGTCTCCAATCGATGTGTAGTCTTGGCCAAAAGACTATAAGCTGAATCTGGAGCCGAAATGTTAAGGCTGTCAGCATGAGGACATCGGCCAGGTGGGAGTCAACAGACCATGACCAGACAGGAATGCATTGAGGATGTCTGACAAAAATGTGAAGCTGCAAGGAGCAGAGATTCATTTCTGCCCATGTTTGATAAGGAGAGGTTGATGCACTGGCCGATGTCATATTCATCCTAGAATGTTCTTTTAGAAGCAACCATTCTGAGGTACCAGTTCCTCCACCCAGGGGTTACGCTTGGCCAAGATCTAAAAACACCATTCCAATCTTGCACATTCACGTTAGAATGTTTAAACGGGATGCGACCTGTTGCTAAGTTGATCATATCTATGGAATCCGGGTCTCCAATAGGACCCAAGCAGATGAGTCCTTTTGTCTTCTATGGCGATGGTGATTTTATCTCTAACGTTCTACAAGTGCAAAGGAAATTCTATGAGATGGGGCGAAAAATGTATAGGGATAAATAGATCTAGTACCTTGGGAATGTTTGAGAGGGAAGCTATTGATGCAGATCAGATCCGTGCCCCAGTTGTTGAGGATGGAATCCGCCGTCGTAGAAAGTGCTAAGGATTTGTTGGGAAAAGCCGTCTGCGGGTCGCTCGGCGGAGAAAAAGAATGGAGATTTGTTCTTGAGGAGAGAGAATGCTCGAAAGCAGTTGGCTGGGAAGATGAAGGGTCGCGGCGGATAAGTATTATAGTTTCTGCACTCAGGGGTAAAAATGGAAGTTGAAGTGCCGCCCGCACAAAGCGCAAGGAAGTTTTGAACGCTGTATGCGCATGGAATAAAAATATTTTATTCCGAAATTGGGGATATGTGTTGACACCTTTTTTGACACGTGTCTGGCTGACGCCGAGGCGAGGAAGATAGCCAATGGAAGCAGAGCAATCTGGCCGATGAGGTGTCGCAGCCAATGGAGCGGAATTGGCGCTAATGGTTTACGTCAGCAAGTTATCATGTGGAGTTCGAGTTGTGTGCTAGTTGATCAGTTATAGAAAGTCCGTTTTCTTTTTAGTCAAGTCATATTATGTCGTGATCGACTAGAATTTGTTAGCTTAGGTTATAAATATTGGTCTATAGGCTTGTAATCAAGGATCATCACATAATCAATACAACAAACATTTTTCTTAATTGTTGGCGACTTCGCCAAAGTCTAGTTTTGTAGTTTTTTCTTTTTGACGAGTTTTTCCAGTAGTAGGGGTGCATCGCTTCGATCTCCAGCTTGCTAGTAAGTTCCATATATATTGAGCAAATTAGATCTTTGATTGACGGCGCATCGCTTACTTCTCGATCTATTTACTCATCCGTTATCGATTTTTGCTATACTTTGCAAGGTTGATTCATTTTAATCTTGTGTAGTTTAGCTTTTATCACAAATTATCCAGCTTAGATCTTAGGCTTTCTATCGGAAGCATTTACATTTTATTATTTTAATTTACTGCATAGGATATAATCGATTGAATGCGAATCTAAATGTTGTTCGTGAAATAGTACTGAGTAATCGGTATTGCCTCTCACCATAGAATCGGCAGTTTTTAGCCAATTTCTTATTGGCCACTACTTTTTTGGAACGGTTTGAAAATCTAGCTGATACGTTCTAGTATTTGACATTACCTTATTTCTTATCAATTACAGGTTAAATTGACTGGCATGCCTATCATCTATGCGAAGCTAATTGAAACCGGCGCCGGACCCAAGCAAATCTCTGAGATTCTCGTGCGTGGCCTTCGCCGGTTTTTTTTATCAATAGATATTTATGCTCTGGGCTCGTTTAAGACAAACTACTATAATTCTCTAAGTATTTCTCACTTCCAAACTGCACTTAAAAGTAGACCTCATGCGCCCCGCTCCGACCCGACAAATGTTCAAAAAGTAGGTATTATCCGACCACGTGCTGAGTCGGATTCAAGCTAAAAAAAAATCTGGTTCGTGGACCGTGGTCAGGCCGTGTGATATGTATTTGAGAAAATTTCTTATTTAACACTACTAAAATTATTATTTTCTTCCTTAACCCTTTAAAGTAAAAATTTCTCTATTTAGCACTAATTCTAAATTTAAATTTTGTTCCCCAAATTGTCACTACCGTCCATTTAAAGCAAAAAGGGTGTAAAGTGGCTACTGAAAAGACTATTTTGCCCCTGACCTTTTTCAGCAAATAGACTGTTTGCAACATCCACAAGTTAATGGCCTGAAAAAAAAATATCAGAAAGCACCAAAGCAATGACCCGTGGACTGTAGTGTACATTATGCGGCGCGCATGGGGTAACCCATTTCGCGTTTGCTTCCCGGCATGCGAGCCGCGCGAGTAGCCGGCGGCGCCGAGACCGGCGGCCTGCGAGCGAGCCGCGCGAGTGGCCAACGGCGCGGCTTGCGAGCGAGCCGCCGGAGGGGCCGACGGCGCCGAGAACGGCAGCTTCCCAGCGAGCGAGCCGCACGAGCGGCCTGCGAGCAAGCCACGCAAGTGTCCGGCGGCCGGCGGCGCCGTGCGATCCCGCATCGCCGAGACCAGCACCCCGCATATGCATTTGCACCAATCCTATAAAATCCATCAGCAGAGGTCAAGTATTTTATAAAAAGTCTATCATTGCATATAAAAATTATGATTACAAAATAAACCATATCCCTATAAATATGAAAACCGAATTAGTGGTTCAAGGAGGTACGAGAAACTCTAACAAAACACTTGCGTTACCTGACTAGTCCTTCTACTGCCATACAGGTTGGCGAATCATTACAAGTATGCCCAGGAACACTTCTTTTTTTTAAGAGGAAGAAAAATCAGCCGCAGTATAAAACGCTGCCCGACCTGACTGGTGACAACCTGCCCTGCCCTGTCCTGGGCGAGGCTTCAACGCAAGACGAGAGGCGAGGAGGCACAGAAAAGCATCCAACTCCTCTTTCGCGGTTTCTCCTCACCGGCCGCGCCGCCCACCGTCGCCCCGACTCGTCCGGGAGGAGTCCTCCCTCCTCTCCGACGAATCCCCAAGCAAGGTAATTTCTCCCCAAGTCCCCCATCATCTTTCCTGCTCTCTCCTCTTCCCCATCCTTCCGGCCACTCCGAAAATCTCAGATCTTCTCCTCCCTCTGCCCCCATCTCTCGCTCTCCATGCATGAATGAACAGAGGGGAAAGAGAGAGAGAGAGAGATGCATGCATCGAAGCTGGTAACGTTTCCGTCCGTCCCGCTGATCTTCCTCCCACCTTTCTTGACCACGGAACCTTTGCAGCTAAAAGGCGCCGAAGATTGTTTAGACTTTAGACTAGGCTACTTGTTAATTAACAATTGGTATCGAGATTAGACTAAAAGTGATTAGTAACCATCAGTATCGAGATGTTAAAGGCCGGCACCTTTCACGCGGTTGATACCTTTATTATAGTTTATTCAGTAGCAGCCTAATCAGCAGACGCCACTTGTTTCCCTCGTCCCACCGCCGCTGTCACTGTTCCAGACATGTTCATATTTCCTTCCTTTCCCCCTTTTACTTTTGATTCAACTAATTGGCTGTTTCTGGTCTTAGTTTACGTTTGTTCTTTCCCACTCGTAGAGGTTTTCTATCTGCTTGTGCCATATGTGTCCCGGGAAAAGTTTATCGTACCTTTCAGGTACCCTGAACGGTTCCCATTTTTCTTTCTTTCTTTCATAGATGTTCCATTTTGGTGGCTGGAGAGAACAGTACTATTATTTTTAGAATTATTCCGTTTCAATATGTGGAGGAGAGTAGTGATGTACTGCAGACAATTGATGTTGACTGGAGAAAGAAAATGTTATCTGTAGATTTTAAACACAACTCTCCAGTCTCCTCAGCCTTGTATTGAGCTGAGCTGTGATGTGATTTGTCCAGATACAGACTACAAAAACACACCAAATCTTATCTATCTGTCCTACGCATTGTTTGGTTCCCATGCTTCCTGATTTTATATGGCATACAATTTTTATATGGAGAGAAGGAAGGAAATTTATTATTCATGGAGTCATACTTACTGATGTCAGAAATAAGACTTTCTGACTTTTTTGTTGATGGGTTGTTACCAGGCTTTTTAGCTGAAGAAACAATCCTGCAACAGAATGGAGAGCTCCTCAGCTAGGAACAATGGTACTATGGAGAATAACTTGGGTTATACAAGAAGTGCATCCATGGATTCAGCGGGTCCTCCTTTAGCTGCTAGGTCCAGCTCAATGTTAAGTAGGAGAAGTAGCAGACAGGCCTCAAGGGGATCCATCAGCCTCTCCCGCGAGATGGGTGACTCCATACTGAACTCAATGAGGCATTCTCTTCAGTCAGCAGATCAATTGCTTGGGGATGTCGATAGCTCTGTTCTGGCTCAGCTCATTGAAAGTGGCAGAGTTTTAGCACCCGAAGGTGATGTTGATGAGGATACAGCTAATACCTCGGAGCATCATAAGGTTGGGCCTCTTCCAGATGATGCAGAGGTGCCAAATAATGGCAAAAGTGTGGCGGCACCTATATCTTTAGTAGAAACAAAAGTTGCTATTTCTAACATTCCGGCAGATTCATGTACCAAGGTAAAGATAATAGTTGAGTCGAGCAGTTGCTTATCGTTCTCAAACAAATGACTGCTCTGTTGATGCAATGTTTAAAGGTTGTATTTTTTTTGCTAGAGGAGCTGACATGAACGTGCCTTGGTTTTCCTGTAGGTTGAACCGTATAAGCTTTCTCTGAGGCTTGACTATGCTGCTTACATGATCCATTTAGCTGTCTTCGGATTTTTGGGGGTAATTTTCCAAGAACTTTCATGAGGTTTCATGCTATTACTCCTGGAGTTCCTGGACCAATGATGTTTAGTGAAATTTACTTTAAGATTTGTTATCTCAAGCTGTTCCAACTTAGTTGTCTGCCAGCACCAAGTGTTGATGTGTGGTTGTTTAGTTTAGATTAAAGGATCTGGCAAGAGTTCTATTACAGCATGACTACCCATAATACATTATTCTCAATTCCCTTGGAGTAATTATGCTTTTGATAACTGATCAGGTATTCACAAGGTATGGGCTCCAAAAGCTGTTTGGCCCAGACTGCTTGGCACTCACCTCAGACCAAAGCCCGCTATACCCTGATCTTCCATCTAATATGGTATGTGCTATCTTTGTAGTGCTCAAGTTACAACACTACTTTGAGTCAAGGAATTCTTGTAGAGAAAGTGAAACCACAGGAGATTTGATCTGTATATACTAACTCTTGTTGATTGCTAAATTGCATGGGCCAGCTTGGATCTTTCCTGATGGGCTGGTTTGGGATAATCTTCAAGGCTGATATAAGGAACATATCTGATCATCTTATCATTGGAATCACAACTGGCTACATGGGAAGCCTTACCACTTTCAGTGGGTGGAACCAAAAAATGGTCGGCTTGTCTTCCAAAGGCCACTGGGTATATGCTATAGCAGGCATAGTACTAGGTATCTCATCATCTTTTTTTATGATGAAGTACAAAATGTCATAAACTAGATGTTATCTAACCAAAAACCAGAACAAAAATCATCCTTCTGATGGTTGAGAACACTGATTCAGGAATGTTCATTGTCAATGAGTCCATCACGGTTGGTGCGGAGACAGGCGAGCGCCTACGGAGTTTGATCCTGAAATACATCAGGGAGAGGAGTTCAATAGGTCACAAATATGTCTGGGAGCACTGGAGGGTAGATACCAGGACTAAGCAGTCTGTGCTTCTGTCAGTGATGATGATTGTGACGTCTATCTTATGGGTTCTGAGCATTGTGTTGGCTGTAGTAAAGGTTCGCAGTCTTGCTGATGGTGCCCTACTCTGGATGGGCTGCTCGGTAGCGCCTCCAGGTGTTTGGCTCCGCTGGTACCTGGCAAGGATGAATGGTCAGGGAATTGGCAAGCACCAATCCTTCAAATGGTTGCCCATTGGGACCCTTGCAGCCAATGTTCTTGCTGCAGGCATCATGGCAGCGCTTGCTGTAACATCCAAAGCGGTATGGCCAAACAATTTTGACGCTGAAGTTTACAACATGGTAAGAAGCGGGTACATCTGTTCCGTTTGATTTTTCTTGCAGGTACATACAAAGCGATCCACAGCCATTCTTAGTGGCATACAGCTTGGCTTCCTTGGTTGCTTGAGCACAGTGTCTACTTTTGCTGCTGAAGTTTACACCATGAGAAGAAGCGGGCAGATTGCAAGGGCCTTTGTTTATGCTGCATCCACCTTCCTGCTCTCTTTTGTGCTGGGAACTTTAATATACTCTGTGCCAGTTTGGGAAAATCATTATGGATGACGTTTGGCAACTTCAGGATCCAACATATTAGTAGCTGGCTCAAATACGTAATGAAACTTTTCAGAACATGTAAGATTGTGGGTCACTGTACTTACAAAGAATCTCAAAACCTAAACAAAAGTACAAGGCATGAAGCCAAGAGCTTGAAGGCTCATGGCTACGGGAGAGAAACTGGATCAAATATACAATTTAGCTGCACAAACGGTGCACAATAGACTCAAAACCACAATATTTACCTGGCTAGGAAAAAAGACTCCAGCTTTACCAGTAGAACTCATGTAGTGGCCTGGAATAATTTTTTACTTGGAGAATCGAGCATATGTATGTTCAAAATGTGTACATCTGGTATCTGTGAACCGAATTGTATCACTAATGTGTGGTATCTGGTACAATATATGATGCGTCCATTAGTGCACGATTAACTTCATTTATGTTCTCATGCTGTCTCATGTATGTAAATGCATTACATCTGGACATGTCTTTTCCTAGGTAAAGACTAACTAGACTAATTAATTTTTGAGCAGAAAAGATTTATTTTTTATGGTGCCAAGTACTCTTGCGGAAAGAAATGTTATATACTGAATGAAAGTATATGTTGTTTTTGTGATATTGAGGGATTTTCAACATTCTTACATGCACTTGGGCATAAAGATAGATAGGGTCTGTTTGGAGCTCCAAGAATTTATGAGCTGCTCATCCCTAGCTTCAGAAAATCCTGGAGCTGGAGCTGTGGGCATATTCAAGGTGTTTGGTTAAGCAATTTAGATATTATTTTGGATCAAATACATGCTTAAACCACATTATTTTATCCTAGAGACTCCAATCCTGTATGGATACTGTTCAAAAGATTCCAAAATTCACATGTAGTTATCTCAGAAGGGTATAAGAAAATTAATTGTCTTGGCTCTTAATTTGAGCTTCCTTTTCCTACGATATGTCAGCATGCTGCTGGAAAAATATTTGGTGATCAACAATCTGAATGCTGTTATCCGGACTATTGAGCCAACTGACACGCCAAATTGCAGGATACTATTTATAATATCATCTGTAATCAGTCGAAGAAAAGAACAACAGAGAGTACCTTTGTCACATCTCCTTCCCTTATTCAAACAAAAGATTTATGCAAACGCCCCAGGCCTTAGAAGTATATCATACGATAAGTTGCAATCAAAGTGATAATTTGTTTCATGTACCACAATAAAAGAACTGTATTTTCTTGCTGTAATGCGAGAAATTGAGAATCTGTACAGCATTCCTGAACAGGAGTGTTGGAATACATACAGCTGTAACATGTATATGAAATCATTGAATAAAATATTGAGATGCCCGCATCATTCTTAAGAATATTAGTTGAAAGATAGTGCAAATTTCCTGTTTCCTGTATCCGTTGGCATGTGATGTGACAGCAGCTTGAGAAAACTTGCAAATCTTCTTTCAAAAAAGAAAACTTCCAACCCCACCGCCCAACTGAGCAGGAAAACAGTGGAACAACAATATTCCTTCAAAAATGTTTACAGTGATATATTCCTTTGTGTGGTTGTGCCAAGCACATCATAATTCCGATGTCCACTTGACCCCTTGCCATTCCTTTCAGTTTCGGATGCAACAACAGGCATGGACTCGTGCAGACTGCAGAGATGCAGCTGTCTTATCTCTGCTTTATTGAAACGAGGGGCTACTGTGCAACAAAAAAGCAGCTTCACCATGCCAAAAGTCCTTGTAAGCATGATCATCTTTCAACCTCATAAACCAAACTAAGACAACCATCCGTTTACTCTGGATGATTCAATTCGCCCAGTTGCTTCTCTACCTTATTCAACAATTCTCTGCTGCCATGTATGGTGCAACTCCTAATCAGAATCTCCCAAACTCTTTCGTTAAAACTAAATGGTGAGCTTTTGATCCATTCAACTACTTTATCATCAGATGATACGTCGCTAACCAAATCCACCATACATAAACAATGGTCCTGTCCTGGCACAATCCTGTATCTCTCATTCATCAAATCAAAGAATTTGATTCCTTCTTCAACTAGGCTGCAATGGCAGCAAGCCGTCAAAACCAGGAAGAATGTATTAGCATCAGGCTTCTGTCTTTCATGAATCATCTGAACGAACAATCCAATCGCATCCTGTGCATGCCCATGATGGCACAGAGCAGACAACATGCCATTCCACAACATGGCACCCTTCCTTTCCCTACCTGTTAGTCCAAACACCTGTATGGCACCATCCAAATAGCCACATTTTGAATACATGTCAATGAGTGAGCTAGTGATCATTGCACTTCGATTAAAGCCACTTCTTAGCAATATTCCATGGATCTGCTGCCCAAGTTTCAGTGAATGCATAGGCATGGCTGCACAAGCACTCAGACAACTACCAAAGGTGAATTGATCTGGCTGCAAACCTTCCCTCATCAAGTATTGAAACATATTCAGTGCTTCCACAGGCATCCCATGGCAAACATATCCCTTGATGAGGGCATTCCATGAAAATACATTCTTCTCAGGCATTTGATCAAAAAGCTCACGAGCAGTAGCCAATTGGCCATCTTCAGCACAGGCACAAACTATTGTTGTCCACATATGCAAATCTTTGATAGGCATTTCGTCAAACAGATTCCTAGCATCATCAATGCAACCGCATTTGCTGTACACATCAAGAAGAGAGCTGGCAATGTTGACATCAGATAAGAACCCGAGAACCTCCAAATGGCCATGGAATTGTGTGGCAAGCTTGCTGTCCATGAGCTCGGCACAGGCCCCAAGGAGCGCGAAGAAGGTGTGATGGCTGTACCCAAGGGAAGGGTACGTGTTCCGGAGATCGGAGTACAGCTCCACGGCTCCACGCACTTCGCAAACGCGCCCGAGCGCAAGCATAACAGCATTGTAGGAGATGAGCTCGCGGTGCGGCATGGCGGCAAAGACCTCGGCAGCGGGCGCCGCGAGCCCCAGGCGCGCGTACCCCACGAGCATGGCGTTGTAGGAGTGGACGCTGGGGCGGGGCATTTTGGCAAACAGCCGGCGGGCGTCGCCCGGGCGGCCGAGGAGGAAGTGCAGCGACAGGAGGCGGTCGGCCAGCTGAGTGGAGCAGGGGACGAGGCGCTTGAGACCCGCGAGGCGGACGTAGAGGAGGAGGCGTCCAGCCAGGGAGGGGAAGGACGGCGCGGCTGGGCGGAGCAGGAGGAGGCCCGCGAGGGAGGAGAGGAGCGGGAACGGCGCGCGAAGGCCGGCGCGAGCGAGGGTGGGCAGGAGGGAGACGGCGGCGGGGGCGTTGCCGCCCGATATGCAGTGGTGGAGCGCGCCGAGGAGGCCGGAGTACTGCCGTGGCGAGGCCGGAGGCGGCGGCCCGCCTGGGGCGGGCATTGGGAGGGGTCGTGGCCTCGTGGGGAGGGGAAGCCAGCTGAGCTCGGGACGGGCGGGCCCACGACGGCGCCCAGGGCGCTCGTGCAGATGGTCGTCTGCTGGATACCGCGAACGTGGGCCGTCCAATTCAAAAACGGACGGCTGTGATGGACCATGCCGGCCGATCAGATCATGATTAACAAGCCTCGGTAGTACCAATACCATGCCGGCCTTGCGTTTTTGATCTGACGAAGGGGCTGTAGCTTTTGGACACTCCCACCTCAGTGGACGGCGGGCGCGTGGTTGAGGACACTCCGATGTTTAGTGTGAAAAAATCGTTTAGTACTTTTTGCATAGATCGTTTTTTTATAAGAAAAACTTTTGGATAGATGGACGGCGTCTTAGGATGTGTTTGGTTGGAGGGATCGGGTGGGACAGAACCGTTCCATCCTATTTTTTGGGTTGTTTGATTGGTGGACAAGGTGGAACCGATCGGTTCCGGTATGGAATATTCCATCCATACGTGGAACCGTCCGGTTCCGAAAAATCGGCGGTACGCGTCGGTTCCGAACGAGCGCATCCAGCCCCGCATCCAAAACTCAGCGACGCAGACACTCTTCTCACCGCCCCCATCCCGAATCCTCTTCACCTTGTCCCTGTCGCTCGAGGGCCGCCGGCCGTCCGTCCCGCCTCCGGTGAGATCTGCCGCCTCCCCTCCTCTGCCGCCGTAGATCTGCCACCTCCCCTCCTCTTTTCCCTCTTCTTCGTCCTCCTCATGGCTTCCTCCTCCTCTGCGGCGCGGGGGGAGCAGGGGCGGCGCGCGGGCCGCGAGGGAGCAGGGCGGCGCGTGGGGGAACGGGGGGGGGGGGGAGCAGGGGAGCGCGGCGCGCCGGGGGAGCAGGCCGCGGGGGGGAGCAGGGGAGCGCGGCGCGCCGGGGGAGCAGGCTGTGGGGGGGAGCAGGGCGTCGCGCAGGCCGCGGGGGGGGGGGGGGGGGGTGCAGGGCGCGCGCAGGCCGCGGGGGGATTGTACCACCTGATTCTCAAACCAAACAAGAAATGGAACCATTCCGCTCCACCTGATTCTCGAACCAAACAAAAAACTAGAACGGTTCCGTTCCGGCTACCAAACAAGAAATGGAACCATTCCATTCCAAGAATCTGGAACGGAACGGTTCCGTCCTACCAGGTTCTCCAACCAAACATATCCTTAGATGTGGTACCCTTGTTAAAAGGTGTTGTCTTGTGTATCTCTTTGCACTCTAGTCTTGTTAACCTCATGATATTTTGATCGATTTGTAATCTCTATGGCAGCCATGGCGTTGATTTCTTGGTTAGTTGTATTATTTTCTTAGGTACTCTCTTCGTTCCAAATTGTAAATTATTTTGGCAAATCTAGATACATGGATCTATGCATAACAAAATCCATGTATCTAGATTTGCCAAAACGACCTAAAATTTGAAATGGAGGTAGATTTGCCAAAACAACCTATAATTTGAAACTATAATTTGAAACGGAGGTAGTACTTAGATTTGCCAAGTGGAGTGGGTTTTTTTCCTTGCAACTTTAGGTAATTTGAAACGGAGGTAGTACTTAGGCTTGCTAAGTGGAGTGGGTTTTTTTCCTTGCAACTTTAGGTTGGTTGCTATTAGCTTGATGTGGTTTGTACCTCTGCACTATGAATTTTTTTTATAGCTGCATCGTTGTAATTCATTTTTTAATGAAATACGTGCGACCGTGAAAAAAGACCGCAGCTTGTTTGCTCATGTAATCACCTCCCCGACGGTGAGGTCTTAGTTTGCCATTTGTGTCAGCAATTTTGCAATGTATCTGAATCCTGAATCCATACCGTTTCCATCACGTCGGCAAAAGTGCCAATCAACCTTGCCCCAAGGTTCACCCTTGCTTCTGCGGTAGTGCCGCAAATCATCGCATAGTCATACCACTTTTCAAATGACAGCAAGTTATCTATAAGCATAAAGTTTGAGGCAGCAGGGCCAGGACATAATAGGTTCAAAGTTAATGGTTGTCTGCTTGAGTAATTGAGTTAAATTCTCCTCTCGGGTATGATTAACTTCATGGACAAACTGAAATTGCCTTTCAAATAATTTACAGAGGTGCACACTGCAAGCATTCCCAATGCAACAAGAAAACAATGTATGGTAAATGAGGGAATGAGAAAGAAGATTAGTTGCCAAACAATGTTATCCTTGGTCAGTGCGGGTATGCAAATTTCAGGCAACTATTTCACTTGTGTTTGTACCTGCAGCAGGTCTACCAGACCATCACTGTATTTTGCTGAGATCCATATATGTGACAGAATACCAAGAGACATAATGGGCCATCTGCAATATGCTAAACTACATTGTAGATTGGTTTTCCTATGCTTCAGAACTAAACCGATGGCAGCTCCAGTTCTCCAACCACTGTTGCTGGTGGAAACAAAGACAGATTCCAGGTGTTCAATCACTGTTGCTGATGGAAATAAAGACATGGCTTGGCCGCACTGCTTCAACAATCAGGATCATCGAACATGAAATTTCAGATTAAATCAGGCATTATCTGAGTGGGCAGCTAGACAGGGCCACAGGCTTCAACAGTTCAAATACAAACTGGTTAACAAATTTCGTCTGCAAATATAATGTTGAATATGGATTGAACTGCAAAATGAGCAAAACAGAATGTAACAGTCAGATGTGTATTTGGACACTTATAATTGGCATAACTGAAAGTAACCGGATAATCTATTCTATTTATTCATTACTCGCCTTCATCTTTTGGTATGTTTGGCTGGTCTACTAAGAGTTGGCGTAGTGCAGCTATGTCACTGGAACTGCACATGAATGAACACCACCGTTGCTCTAGTTAATAGAGTACCAATTAAATTTTTTGAATTGCAAGCCTTCTAAATGCTAAATTAAGAAAGAAATATCACTATTATTTACAAGAAACTCAAGAGAGAACGACCTCCAGAGAGAACAAATCTATGAGTAAGAATAGGGTAAACTGAATCCATTGAACTTGCCTGCTCTTCCATGTCAACAAGGAGATAACTGATGATTTTAGTGCAAACCTGTCAAATGGCAATCAGGATAAGTTCATAGGAAAACAGGAGGGGGGAATCTACTGTGGAAAACTAAGGTTACATGGAATGCGGGAGTAGCAGCAGGACATATGTCTATGACATCTTAAACATATGATTACAGCGAAATAAATAAAAATCATGTCTCAATTTGTGGATTGTCAAACCAAACTTAAGTTGGAAATAGGCGGTACTGAATGTACAAATCAGCATGAACTGAACTTCTTAGTCATAGTTGCTGCTATGCTTGGATTGGGCCATAACAAATCAGGTCCAGAAAAACAATCTTAACAAAACACAACTCCGATGAACCAGCATAACAGCGTAGTTATCGTAAGAGCAAATGCAACATGGTTAATCTGGGCACTTGCAGAAGGGGCCTATAAAGAATTCCTTTCTTACTCAGCCTGGTGCATCTCGCATAATGTCTGAAGCCCATCCAAGCATTCCGCAATAGTTGGCAAAATTCCCACTTGTAACTGCATCTGTTTCTCCGTGAGTGCTGACCCGCCTCTCACCATCTGGTTAGTATCACACAGAGCCTTATTTAGAGCTCTCACAACGCCATTTAACTTCTCCCTGAGCACTTGGCAGCATTATCATCAGGCCTAATTGAATTAAAAAAATTCCCTTTGCTTGTTCATGTCAAAATTGACGGGAATGGCAACAAAAGTGAAGCAGCTTACAGTGTCTCCCTCATAGAAACAAAGACGAGCTCCAGACTCTCAATCTGCTTCCCCATGAGGTCCTCTGGGATGTTAGCCACACTATGCAAGGCACCATGATTCTTGTCCTCTCCAAGCACCTTACATCAAATGATGCAAGAATTAGTTACTCCAAATAGTTGGGTCGCTAACATGATAACATAACCACATGTCACTGCAAATTATACATTTTCCACGGAATTTCCAACTACACTAGTAATCCGCCATCTTGCCCGCAAAGTCGCAATTGCAAAATTGCATATTATCATTAGTAAACGGAATCCCTACGGGCTCTGTGAAGCCATAAAATGTGCTTTTGCAATCTAAAAAAAATGCTGAAGAACAATTACAAGAGTAAATACTCTCCAATTGTATTGAGAAACGTTGTGCTGCCAAACTGGCTGTCACAAGTTGGGACTGCTCAAGACTTCAAGAGGATGATCCAAGAAGGTACCAGAAGGCGATCGATGACTACGGTGGCCCTGCCGAACTTAGTAAGGAGGCGGGAGTTGAGGTCATCCCACAAGTCCATCTCCTCCCGCGCCTTCCTCACCCGCTGCTGCACCTTCCGGACCACTGCCTCCATCTAGTTGTTTGCTGGCTTGTCTGGCTCCCCTTGTTCCCAATAACTTCTTAAAGCCTGTGCAGTGACGGACCAAGGATTTTAACTCAGGGTATGCCTAGCCAAAACTCCAATACGCAATTCGGTAATACAACTACAAAATTCTCCAAGAAATCTGGTAAATAAGTGTACAATAACCAAAAGTAGGATAACATATTTAAAAAGGACTAATAATACCTAAAATCCAACAAATAAGTTCGAAACTTGCATAAGTTACAAAATAAACATAAGATAAATATGTTACACAGACACAGATACACGTATCAGTACGGATACGTTTCACTTTTTTTTAAAAAAATAATAAATAACAATGCATTAGAAAGCTCATAACAATATATAAGGAAGCTAGGGATGAAGCTATAGGTACTCCAATTTCGTTCACAGGAAGAAGATGAGGCTGGTTAGCTAATAAATTTGATGGCAAACTCATCAATACAGGAACAGAATACGCAATGCTGCCATCTACCCCTGAAAAAAATGAAGAACAAGTCACTGGATCAGAACAGGGAGGAGGAAATCAAAGAGAAAAAGAAATGGGTAGGAAGAAATCAATCCAGAGGAATGCTAGATTGAGAACAGGAAACTCACCGGACAGGCGGAGATTGCCGGCGAGTGTTGTGCTAGACAGGGGGCGGGCCCAGGATTTGGAGCATGGCTATTCAAATTTGAAATGATAGTTTTTTTTGACAGCCTAAATTACAGATTGATAAAAATTGATCCTAACTGGCATCACTGTCACTACCACATTGTCACAAATACACAAGCATTCGCAAATTGCAATCACAAACCACAAATTTACAAAACATCGACAAATTGCTCACCTCGGTATCTCAGTTGCTGACTTGCCGTGCGGCTGTGCTGAGCCCGGAGCAGAGAAGGGAGAACGGACGAAGGTGCAGAGGTCACAGAGGGGTGGAGTCGATGCCGTAGGCCGCTGTGCCCGCTGGCTGCGGAGCCCCTTCGGCGCTGGCGCTCTGCCACTGTGGAGCCCCCTATGGCCCCGCTCTGCGCAGCTACGAGCGCACGCGCTGGAGCCGTGGTGCACCGCCGGGCCACCCTCTGCTGCCCCGCAAGCTCCGCCGCCGTGCTTGCCGCCGCCAGCTGCTGGCCACCTAGGGTTCGGACTTCGGAACGACGCAGGGGAGCAAGTCGGACGTCGGGGAGTGTCCGATTGGGGGAGCAGACAGCAGAGCGTACGGGAGGCGGCAAGTTTGCGGAGGCCCAGTAAAATTGCAGGGGCAATATCGACGTCTTGGCCCTTATTGTTTCCGCTTATCTGGATCTCGCTTTTCTGAGAAGCAAGATTTTGTGATAAGTAAGCTGTCTGGAGAATCAGCTGTCTAGATAAGCTAGGTGTTTGTCAATCCTAATTATTTTGAGTCGATTCTCTGAGTTGAGTGGTAAAATGTCTGAAGTGCCCCTAAGGCTGATGCTATCTCATTTTTTTACTCAATATAAGCAGGACTTAATAATTCTTATGTTTTTTTAGTACATTGACTACATAATTATATTACAACACTTTTTGAGTATCTCAAGTTCAAAGTCTTCCATTGGGTATACTTTTTTTCAATACATCCCATCGGTAGCCAATCATCCACTAATTCAATTCAGTAAAACATGTATTATCCTATGGCAATAGCCTATTTAATTTGTTTCATCAGATTAGTCCAGACCATATGCTAACATAAGAAGAAGCTACTCTGGTTCCCAACGACACTGAAAAAGTATTCTCTATGTATGAACCAAGCACTGAAACAAGAACTGAATGCTCTAGTCCAAGGACTCATAATCACATCCACAAAGCAGATCCGGTACAGTGGCAATTAGTTTTTTTACCTTGCGGTGCCCTGGAGCCCTTGATGCTTTGGTGGAGGGGTGCGGCTCCTTTGCTGTGTCAGGCGACCGGCGGAAGCAGCCTCCAATCCACCTTCGTGCCCCCTACTCACAGGTGCAACCCGACGAGCGTGGCGTGGCCTCGATGCAGGGGGCGACGGTAGGGGCGGCCCAATTCAGGGGGGCGGCGGCGCACAGCAGGGACACGGGAGGGGGGGGCGGGTGCAGAGGGTGGTGCGGCAGAGGCGGGGGGAGGGCAGAGCCGCCGGAGCACGAGATGGAGGCGGCGCAGGGAGAGGGGCGGCGGGGAGGGGGCGCAAGGAGAGGGTCGGGCGGAGACTGGGGAGAGCGGAGGAAATCGGGCTATCGGTGATTCCGAGGTAAGCGGATTCCCATATAATCGAAAATTAATCGAAGCGTTTGGATGAGATTTTAACTTATTTTGATCTAGAATCGGCTTATAATCGTATCTCTTATCTCTTGATTGGGCTTGGGTCAAGAGTCCTGGGAAAAAAAAGAGGAGGATGGGAAGCCCACACCATCAAATGCTAAGCTTATTTTCTGTTAATGGGCTAGTGAGTAATGCGTGTCATGAGTAATAATGTGGATCATAACATTGTCTCGCGGCGATTTTGTTGTTTGTGTTGAGTAACGACGCTGTTGCGGATTCCCGATCCTTTTCCTTCCCTTCCCACATCAGATGAGACGCGATGAAGATGTCAGATGAGGCGTGAGGAAGATGTAGAAAATCAATCGTATCCCTTCTCAATAGCACACAAAATTGACACAGAGAAGATAGATTGTAGATGGAACTTGTTCTCTATTATTGATTATGTACAAATTTCTATATATAGCCATGACCCTTAGGGGCAGTTTTGGTATGAGCCTATAATTATCGCTTAATTGAAAGGATATCTTAACACTTCCCCTTAGTCAGATACCGCGATCTACTCATGTCTCGTTAAAACTCCTAAAAATCCAGTGGGAAAAATATGAAAAGGGAGTGTATGGTGTCGTTCCATGTATTGCACTTGTTGCCTCATTAAAAACAATTCTGAGAAAAACTTCTAGAAAACTTGCTTGTGGAAAAAAAAGTGCAACAGATATCTTCATGATACTTTTCAATCGTTGGGATTATAAAACTTAGGATCTTCTAGACCAAGAAATAGGGGCAAATATTCAGGGGCAATCTCCCCCCTAATCCCGCAGGTCTCTAAATTATCTCATACCAATACAGTAGCTGGTAAAGACTTAATAAACAAGTCTGCTAGATTGTCACATGACTGGACTTGCAAGATATTCACCTCACCCTCCTTCTGGAGTTTGTGAGTATAGAAAAATTTAGGAGATATATGCTTAGCCATATTATTTTTAATATAGTCTGTTTGCATTTGCACAATACATGCTGCATTATCCTCATAAATAATGGTGGGAGTATCAACAGGACTAAAACCACATGACTTCTGGATATGGCCAGTCACACGCCGTAGCCAAACGCATTCACGTGCAGCTTCATACAACGCAATAATCTCTGAGTGGTTTGTAGATGTTGCTATCAAAGTTTGTTTGCACGATCGTCAGGATATGTCAGTACTTCCACATAGAAATACGAAAGCAGTTTGAGATCTTGCATTATGTGGATTGGATAGATATCCAACATCTGCATAGCTGAAGCGTCCTCTCATCAGAAGCGACTAAATATGATACAGATATCAGTCCCAGGAGGCTGATAACACATTTATTACATCAGATGGTTCATTACCGTACAAACCGTCGAGGTAGCGGGCACTGAAACGCCACATCAAGAGGGACAACATGGGGACTAAAAGCCAAACTAAAGTACCAACGAAATCTAAGATAACATCAGAATCTTGCGCCATGGTAAGCTTCCTGTGGAAACCCTGAACTACAGGCAAGATTAGGTGTAGGACGGCGACCTACTCGACGTCTTCAGGAACGAAGTTCGGATCCTCCTCTGTAAAAACTAGGCAAGAGTGAGCACATACGTACTCAACAAGTCCAACCATACCCACGGATGGGGATAATAAAGATCATGCACAGGATATATCAAGGATAAGGCTAGGGTTCTTTGTGATAAAGCAAGATTTTACACATACAGGGTTCATTTAATAAAAGAGTTTTCTCAAAATATTTCTGTAGTAATCGAATAATAAGTGGGGTTGATCCTACACAAAGGATCCAAATTTTAATGCTACCGGACTCCACATCCACAGTAGCTCATGGCACAACCGCCGGACACTTTCAAAACAACTCATGCTACAAAACCAACCATTCCAAAATGTCTATTGAAGTGACCATGCCGTAACTCGTCCAATACCGTGGACACGGCTATCCGAATAAAGGTTGTACACTTTACCCACAAGTAGGGTACCGCACTACGAACACCTTAGTGTCGCTGCGGATCCTAACAAAGCCATTACCCACCTTAGCTGAATCTAACTAGCCAACACAGAAGCAACCATGGGATTAATGACCTATCAACAAAGTCATAACCGGGACATAACTCCCACAGATCATATTCCTTCTTCATGATCTCCCGTTGCCCACCAGCTCTTCTTTTGGCTAGCAGAACAACTAGTGGGGTTTATACTAAGCCGTTGCCCACACAACGGTCGAGTGGTTGTACGATAAGTGGGTTAGGCAAGATGACACCTCAATTCATCCTTACATTGACAAGACAGACATCTCCCAACCATGCTTAACCACAAAGGTACAAGCTCACTAGTGGCATTTTACACAGGAAACACCATCGATCTCATCAGGTTATATTTTTCTTTTATTTTTCCGAAATCCTATTTTATCTTTTAAAACACTCACACCTTTATTTTCGCTAAAGCGCGTTGTGGTCACGATTAAAATATAATAAAGGAAATAAAAGATCCTAAGCATCTCTAGCAGTAGTTAACATCCAACAGAGCAAATCCTATATAGACATTAACCTAGGTCATCAAGGAATAGTTATAGCAATTAAGGGGTGGCTATCCAACCATGTCTTGCAATAAAACAATACATTTTATAGAACAGGCCAATAGATTATGTTTATAAAACTGGGATAAATATGCATCAAAAGATGGGATTGGACTTGCCGTCCTCAAAGCCTTCCGGAAGCTCCTCCTCGAGGTACAGGTCTTCGGGCTCCGGCTCACGGTAGGATGGGGGGGGGGGGCGGCCAGGCCATGGGCGCCGGCCTCCTGGTGCATGGCGACGCCCAGGGAGGAGGGGAAAACGGAGAGGAGGCCGAGGGGGTCCGATTTCGGCCCTCACCTCGTGCGGAGACGGTCTACGGAGGGCTGTCCACGGAGATGGGTGGTGGCCGGCAATGGTGAGTGGCGGCGGCGAGCTGCAGTGCGAGATAGAGGAGGGGAGGTGCTGGGGCGGCGTGGGCAGAGTGAGGGGCGGCTCGGGGGCTGATTTATAGGCCGAGAGGGAGACGGGAGATGGCCGGCATGAGAGGGTCATGGGCAGTACAGGAACCTCGCCATTAATGGCGGTCGGGATGCTCGGGGACAAGGCGCAAGCTGCGAGGGCGAGGGGACGGGACGGAGACGGACCGGCGCAGCAGCGGGTCGCACGCCGGCTTGGCGTGCATGGGCAGCAAGCACGTAGCGGCACAGGGAGCAGCAGCAGCCGCGACGGCTGTGGCGTGACGGGGGCGACGAGATGCGAGCGCGCGTGCACAGCCAGCAACGGGGGCAGCGGCGAGTCGTGCGCTGGCCCGCGCGTGCGTGCAAGGAGCGGGCTACAGCTCGAGCAGGCAGCAGGCAGCACGTGCGTGCCTGCATGAAGGAGATGTAGTGCTAAGCGCTGGAGTAGGGAGCAGCAACGCTAGCGCAAGTAGCAAGGCGAGGCAGCACAGGGGAGAAAAAGAAAGAGAAAGCCGGCGCCAGGAGAAAAAGGGAAAGGAGAAGAGAAAGAAAAGGAAGGAAGGGAAAAGAAGTATGGGAAAAAAAGAGTTATAAGAGAGAAACAAAATGGATTTGAACAAAATATGAGAAAAGAAAAGAGGGGACACGCGCGCGGCACCGACGATCGTGGCCGGGCAGGCGCACGCGGCCGACCGCGACACGATGGTGATGTGACGGGACGGCGGGGCTGGTGGAAAAGGAAAAGGGATGGGCGGCTCCGCGGAAAAAGAGGACTGCGCGATGTCGGGATGGCGGAAAATCGGGGGGTGGGCTTCGGGAGCTCGAGCGGCGGAAAAAGTTTAAAAGATTTTTAGGCGAGTGATTGGCAATGCAATTTAAATAAGATAAAAACGCGGGCGTTATAATAGCCTACCAAGTTTGAGTCCTGATTCTTCGCGAAAAATAGGCCAAGGTCTTGAGTGCGCTTTAGGTACCTAAGCATTGTCTTAACGCCTACCCAATGTCTTATGATTGGGTTTGCACTATGATAAGCTAGCAAGTTCACTGCGAATGCGATATCAGGTCTGATGCCTTGAGGTAGGTGCTCGCCTCCTCAATGTCCTCTGCGCAGCTTATGATGTTTTAAGTCATCAACATAGATTTAGATGATGCAAAGACCCTACTAGGATTGTGTTATCGCCATATTCTGGACGGGCCAGAAGTGGGCCAAGGAGCAAGATGGGCCTAGGAGAAGGTTTCGGCACGATTACAGATCGGTTCCCGTACAAGTGTTTGGGAACAGTAAGGCCGTGTAAACTCAGGTTTAGGCAGTTAGGATTCGTGTTGTGTTTGGTTAGGGTTAGTTAAAGAGGGCAAGTCTACGGACTATAAATATGTACCATGAATAAACAAAAAAAAGAGATTCATTCATCAACAACTCACGGCGCATCGCCTCCCCTGTTCCAGGGTTTTCCATCGGGTAAGTGCCATGTGGCCCCCTGATCACGCTTCGCGTGATCGGGGGCGCATTGCTCTTGCCTGTTTACTTCATGTGTTGCTCATTCTGAAGCCTTGTAGATGGCGAGTAGCATTAGTTATCATAGCACGCATAGAGTAATGTTATTTTATTTGTATCATGATCATGTTCTGTTCATTGTTCTTGCGCGCTCTGCGATCATTGTGCCCGATTATGGATGCAATGGTCGCACCTTGCTTTGTTTATGTTGATAGATCCGATCTGTTATGGCTAGTTTCTATTTATTAGGGATTTAGCTCAATATGTGCATGATTAGGCCTTGCAAACGGGTTGAAGGTTCCGGCAGTATGTTAGTGTCGGAGGAATTCTCCAGCCGGGTGGCGGAAAGCACCCGCCTAATCCTAGTTAAGGATGGGTTTGGAGGAGACTTAGGAGCGCTCGATCGGTGGACAGATGAACACAGGAAGGACACGAAGATTTAGAGTGGTTCGGGCCGCCGGAGCGTAAAACCCTACGTCCACTTTGGTGTTGTCTTAGCTGTGTTTCTGATTGTTGAACCTTGTATTCTAACGAGTACACTCTCCCTTTTATAGTGCAAGGGGAGTGCTTACACCGTGCGGGATCCCGACAGGTGGGCCCGGCCAATAGGACCTGTTCTACGAGAGATATAGAGGTCATCTCCTCGAGCTCCTCTCCGTAGTCCTCTCGATCGAGAAGTTGATGTGCGTATCTACAGCCAGGATATGGCCGTGTACAGCCTTGTCTTGTACAGTGTCCGGCGTCAGCGTTACCCAACAGTGAAGCCGTGCTGTTACTGTTGGGATGGGACCTTCGGTCAGAGGGCGAGACGGGGCTGTCCTGTGGCGCGCGCACTGTTACAGCGCACGCCTTGGCCCACCTATTACAGGCCATCATCACGCGCGCAGCGCCGTGACGGGACTGCACACAGTCCGTGTACTATGCGCGGTGATACGACGCGCCGCCTTGGAAACAGACGGGCTTACCGTGGTGTCAGCTTACCTGCCCCGTGTGTCAGTGGCTGGCCGCTCTTTTTGACTTGGGCGCGCACGACCCAGCTACCGCATTAAATGCTAGTAGGTGGGGAGGCAACCCGCAAGGGGCCTCCGGCCGCAGGCACGCGGCGGGGCCAGCCCCGCTCCTCCCGCTGGGCAGCACATGGCGGCACCGGACCCCTTCCCGGGGGAAAGGGGGGTCCGGGGCCCCCGTGGCTGGTCGGAGCGGGCCGGCCTGTGATGGTCTGGCCATCACACGTGGCGGCTCCGGACCTCCCAGGGGAGGCCGGGTCTGCAGGAGCTACCCGAGGGCTCTCCCGCCCGCCTGGGTGTGCAGAGGCCCCGGACCTTATGGAGCCCGGGGAGGGTCCGGAGACCGTGGTCCCAGCAGTCAGGCCCGGAGGCCGTATGCCACGTGACTCAGAGGTGAGGGGGTGTTCATGGATTATGAGAAGCCAAGGGTCTGGACACTCTAGCAGGAGGTACCCCTATCTGTGTGTACCGACAGAGGCCCCCGGGCCCACCTCGGGAGAGGGATGAACCCGCAGGTGGGGCCAAATCCCAACATTGCGCCGGGTGGACAGCTCGTTCCCGCCGGGCAAGGGCATGGACGTCCTTTCGCCCGAAGCGGAATCCCCGAGGGGCCCGTCCTCCGCGCGCACCGTGCGCGTCAGACGGTTCAGATTCTTGTCTTATTTGAGCCCGTCGCGCGGATCGGGCGGTTCAGATTCCGCCCTTCCCACGACCCTCCAGCACCCATGCCAATGACAGGTGGGCCCGAGCCCACTGGTCATAGAGTGTGAGGGATGGGAAGGCGGCGCTGGCGACCGCTCGGCTTCTCTTCGGTCGCCGCGGGACGCTAAGGGGGGAGCAGCCTTTTGCATAAAAGGTAAGCGCCGAAAGGAACGGCTACCTTTTCGCACTTGCCAACAACAGACGCCGTAGCGCCCCCTCGTCTCCACATCCCTTCCCGCGATCGGCTCCCTTACGCCCGGCTCCTCTTTCTTCCTTGTTCCTTCGCAATCCTTGCCCAACAATCTCCATGGCTTCACTTCCTTTCCCGCGCCGCTTCCAGACCCAGGAACAGCTGGACGCGGTGCGGCGCCTTCTGGGGTGGACCGCGCCGGCAAACGCCGGGAAGGTTAGGGCCGGCGAGATTCCCCTCCGCGACCTTGCCGCGGGGGAATTCGTCCTTTTCAATTCGTACATTATGTGCGGGTTGGTTCCTCCGATCTCCTCCTTCTTCCTCCTACTCCTGGAGGAGTTCGGCCTCCAACTTCATCATCTCACCCCCCCACTCCGTCCTCCTCGCGGCGGTCTTCGCCCATTTCATGGAGATGTTCGTGGGGGTGCGTCCCTGCACCACCATCTTCAAACATTTCTACTCCCTGGTTGGGACCGGGAAGAAGCGCGGCGAGATTGGCGCTTACTACTTCCAGCTCCGGCACGGGATGGCGGGCTCCTACATCGCCGCTTTCTCCAGCTCCAAGTGGGAGGAGTGGCGTGAAGGCTGGGTCATCGTGGCTGACGAGCCTCATGACCGCCTGGAGCTGCCAACGGAGGGCCCCCAGAGCGACCGGAGCACCTGGAAGGCCAGGCCGACAATACCGGCGGAGCTCGACCCAGTGTTGTACCGGATCAAGAAGCTGGCTAGGAGTGGCCTGACTTCTATGATGGTGCTGGGCGACTTCTTGAAGCGGCGAATCGCGCCCCTGCAGCAGCGGTCCCGGATGGCCTACGTGTACACGGGGCTGAACGACTGCTGCAGGATCGCACGCGGGCCCGGCGGCGACTTCACCAGGGCGGAGCTGGAGGCAGCGGTCCGGGCGATGACCGGCGAGGCGTTCATCCCGGAGTCCCTGGTCCTCCCGAGCGGGGTCAAGGCCCTGTTCGAGGACCAGGCATTGCGGTCATCGGTCCTGTCGTTGATGCCGACCCTGGACGAGGGCGGCCTGGCGGTCCGACAACTGGGGGGCGACCCCAACCGCGGGCTCCAGATCCCTGGCGCCTCTCCGGACCGCCAGCATCGCCCCAGCGAAGGTGCTGGGGAGCCGGGACCCAGAGGTCCGGCCCCCAGCGGGAAAGGAAAGGAGAAAGTGCCGGCGCCAGAGCGCCGGCAGAAAGATAGTGCGGGTGCTGCCCCGGCCCAAAGGAGCGACGAGGCTCAGGGGGCGGCACCTGAGCGGCGCAGCCAAGCCGAAGGGAGCAAGTCCCGGAGGCTCCAGCGCGGCGACGGTTCCCTGGTCAGGGAACCGGCGTCGAAACGCCAGAAGACGGCGGGGGCAGAGGAGCAGAGCAGAGCTCCTCCACCCGCGCCACAACGCCAGCAGCCGGAGAGGGGTCCGGAGGAGACACGTCAGCCTCCTCCGCCACCGCCACCAGAACGGCGTCCGGCGACGCCACCACCACCGCCCGAGGCCAATCTACTGCCCCCATCACCGCCACCAGCAACTTCGCTGGCGAGGGACACCCACCAAAGGTCCGGGGGGTCCTCGGCTGGGAGGAAAGTCCCCCCCGCAGCCCGGGGCAGATGGGAGTGGTCCGACTTCCCGTAAGTGGTTTTGTCATGGTTTTTCATTTTCTTCCTTGTCTTCCGGTCCTTAACCATACAAGTGATACGGTAGGCCGCAGTCTTCGGATGCTCCCACTGGGGGATCCGGCCCCCAGCCAGCATCGGGGCCCTCGGCGCCGCTCCCAGCAGGGCCCCCACCTGGAACAGCTCCAGAAGCCCCCGGACCTATGGGCCCGGAGCCGGAGGCCACCACACCGCCACGACCCGAAGCTGCCCCCCAGGAGGAGGGCACCAGGTCAGCTGCGACGACCGAGGCACCGGCGACAGCGCTGGATGTTGAGGTCGGGCCCTCACCAGCTGAGCTAGCAGCAGAGGGGGCCACTACCACGGCGGAGGCTGCTGCGCCAGAGGCAGCGGAGGTGGTGGAGGTCGCGGCACCAGAGGCGGCAGAGGCGGCTGCACCGGAGGCGACAGAGGCGACGGCTCCAGAGCCAGCAGAGGCAGCGGCTCCGGAGGTCGCCGAAGTTGCCAGCAGCACCCACCCACCGGCAGAGGAGGAGGAACCGGAGGTGGTGCTGGGAAGGTACCTCCTCCCGAGCACAGCGGAGGTCCCGCTCCCCCGGCTCATAGCCAAATGCCAGCAAGCTCAACAGGAGCTAGAGGCTGGCATGCGCCGGGAGTGGGAGAAGCTGGAGGCGGAGCGCCAGCGGCTCTCCGACTGGGAGGTCCGCCTGGGGGACCGCATCAACACTGTCTCCGCCCGCTACGCCGAAGAGCGCGCCAAGCTCGCACAGGGACGCGAGCTCCTGCGGGAGGAGCTGGAGCAGGCGCGCTATCGAGAGGCAGCAGCGCTCGAGCGGGAGAAGGCAGCCACGCGGCGGGAAGCGGAAGCCCTCCAGGGGCTGATTGCCGTGGAGAGGTTGAAGGAGGCGGCAGCGGAGAGGGAGCGGGCCGCCCGGGAGCTGGCAGACGGGGCGAGGGAGGCATTTGCAACGGCCGAGGCGCAACAGGCCGCCCTCGCGGATCAGGTAGCGGCGGCGGCAAAGAAAGAAGAAGAGCTGGCCGCCCGAGAAGCAGAGGAGGTGGCCCGTCTGCAGGAGCTCCAGAAGCGGGAAGAGGCCGTGGAGGAGGAGCTGGCAGCCGGGCACCGGAGGCTCCAGGAACGCGAGGCAGCGCTCCAGGAGAGGGAGGCCAAGGTGGAGGGGCTCCTGGCAGAGCAGCGCGCCGGCGCCAACCGATTAACAAGATGGGTTGGTGCGGTGAACCCTCTGCTAGAAGCGCTCGGAGCCAACCCCATCTGGGTACCAGAGGCTCCTTCACCATTTGGTGCCGCACTCCAACTGCTGGACTCCACCGCCAGGCGGCTACAGGATGCGGAGGCCAGCCTTCAGGACCTCCTGGAGGCAGAGGGACGAGTGGTTGCCCGGGGGATGGCGGAGTACATCCTCACCAGCTTCCGAAGCCATGATCCTGCCGTCCAGCTGACTCCCGTCCTGGTCGGACCCCTCCGGGCAACGGCAGCCGCTGCGCGGGAAGGAGTCCAGGAGGCAGTGGACCTGGTCGCGGCCCGCCTCCGGCGACGTCCTGAACCTGCAGAGAGTGGGAGTGCCTCCGGACCACCAGAGCAGTAGTGCTAGTATCTTTTTGTTATTTCTTTTGTAATACAACTTTTGTTATTGTAAGATAACTTTATAATGTTGTGCACATTTTCAGCAATGTGTTTAAGTATTCCATGTGTCTACTTTTTGCGAAAAACTTATCTGTTTTCCTGGTTGTCGATCCGGAAAGTGTTCTCGAGTACACCGAGGTCCCCTGGCCCCCTGGGAGGTAGTCGCGATAAGTCGGGACTATCTGCCATAGAACCGAGGTCCTGCACATGACTTAGGATCGACGTTTAGTAGACGTCCCCACAGGTTCCCGGTCTGGCCAGCGGAGGCCTCCTAAGTTGCGTAGCAAGTCAGAGCTCCAGGACCCATGTTCGAGGGCTAAAAGGGGTCCCGGTCCCCTGATACATGGTTTGGGGAACAACGGCGCTCACCCTAGGAGGGCAGGGCGTGTAAGCTTAGGGTACGGAACCAGGCTAAGCGGCTACACGACCCTGGACCCCAGCAAAGGGCGAGCGCGTCTCCCTGAAGCCAGTTCACAGGGGTCCGGTCCCTTTTCCCCTGTGAAACAAGGGTCTCGGGCAAAGATGTGGCGTAGCAACTTAAGAAGAGCCTTGGGCATAACACAGACGCAGAAAACATGCGAGGGGTTAGCGCAACAAGAAGCGAAGAAAATATAGAATCGCATAGGTTTCAAGGACGCCTTTGAGAACAAATTTTCCCTTAATAAATCGGTACAGAAGAGTTGTGCGATGTACGCCAGGGGCCGGGTTTACGAGGGCGGACCTCGACCGCCCTGGACCGCACGGTGATGCTACCAATTACAAAGGGAAAATTCCCACTCAAACGGGTCCTAGGGATAGAACTTACGGAGGTGCTCAATGTTCCATGGATTGGGCAGTTGCATTCCATCCTCCGCAGCCAATCGAACAGATCCGGGTCGGCACACCTTTGTCACCTTGAAGGGCCCCTCCCAGCTGGGGGAGAGCTTGTGCATGCCCTCCCGGTTTAGGATCCGCCTTAGGACTAGGTCCCCGACCCGGAGCTCCCTACTACGCACGAAGCGTTGGTGGTAGCGCCGGAGCGCTTGGTTGTAACGTGCGTTTCGGACTGCTGCTCGCCATCTGCGCTCGTCGACGAGGTCCACTTTTTGGCGACGCTCCTGTTCCTGCATTTTCTCATCAAAGGACCGGACTCGTAGGGAGCCCATGGTGATCTCCGGGGGAAGGCACGCTTCTGCCCCGTAAACCAAGAAGAAAGGGGTTTCCCCTGTTGCACGGCTGGGTGTGGTCCGGTTCCCCCATAACACACTCGGAAGCTCTTCAATCCATCTTGCGCCATGCTTCTCAAGGTCACAGTAGGTTCGGATCTTGAGCCCTCTGAGGATTTCGGCATTGGCCCGCTCAACTTGGCCATTGCTCCTGGGATGGGCCACCGAGGCGAAACAGAGCTGGATGCCCATATCCTCACAGTACTCCTGGAAGTACTGGCTCGTGAACTGAGTCCCATTGTCAGTAATGACCCGGTTCGGGACCCCGAACCGGCACACAATTGACCTGAGAAAAGCAGTTGCTGACGCCTTGGTGATGTTGACTACTGGGGCTGCCTCTGGCCACTTAGTGAATTTGTCAATGGCAACATAGAGGTACCGGTACCCGCCAACGGCCCTAGGGAAAGGTCCCAAAATATCCAACCCCCACACGGCAAAGGGCCAAGAGGGAGGAATCATCTGCAGTGCCTGAGCTGGAGTGTGTATTTGCTTTGCGTGGAACTGACACGCTTTGCAGGACCTTACCAACTCAGCTGCATCCTGGAGTGCTGTCGGCCAGTAAAAGCCATGCCGGAAAGCTTTACCAACCAGCGTGCGGGATGAAGAATGACTTCCGCACTCGCCTCCATGGATCTCCGCAAGCAAGTCGCAGCCCTCTTCCTGGGTGATGCACCGCATGAGGACGCCGTTGGCGCCACGGCGGTAGAGATCCCCTTCTACCACTGTGTACCGCTTAGCCATCCGGACAATGCGCTCAGCAGATGCTTGATCTTCAGGAAGGTAATTTTCCTTCAGGTAGTCCCGGACCTTAGAGATCCATGCATCGGGACCTTCCTGAGAAACTGGGCGTGCCCCCCTGAGGTCTTCGGGACCCTCAAGGGAGCACACGACCCTTGGTGGGCTCCACGGATGGAGCTCCGCCGGGACCGCCAGCTTCGAGGTGCTAGTCCGACCCCCTTCGCCCAGGTCGGCAGGCTGGGCGGAAGGCTTCAGCAGGCGTCTCTGGAAGATGCCCTCAGGCACGGGTGCCTGGGTCGATGCGCTCGCGGAGAGTGCATCAGCTGCTGTGTTGCCTTCGCGTGGAACATGTTGCAGTTCCAGCACATCAAAGTCCTTCTCGAGCCTCTTCACATGAATGAGGTAGGCTGCGAGCTGGGGGTTGTTGCAGCAACACTCCCCCCGGACTTGCCTGATGATGAGTTGGGAGTCCCCTTTGACCAGGAGCTCCCGGACCCCCCAGGGACAGAGCCGCTGTGAGCCCAAAGATCAAGGCCTCATACTCTGCCATGTTGTTGGTGGTCTCAAAATCGAGGTGCACCATGTACTTTAACTGCTCGCCACGTGGGTCGATGAGGACCACGCCCGCCCCGGCCCTCTTGCTGCGGGCAGACCCGTCAAAGAAAAGGGTCCAGTGAGGTCCGGTGAAGACCGGAGCCCTGACCTCCGGACGTGGGGGGTCCGTGCCTTGGTCCGGACCCCCGGAGATGCTTGGTGCGGGCATCCATTCTGCGATGAAGTCAGCAAGGATCTGACTCTTAATGGCGTGACGCGGCTGGAAGTCGAGCTGGAACCCAGCGAGCTCCGCTGCCCACTTGGCGATGTTGCCCGTGGCGTTGGAGTTGTGGAGGATGGCCCTCAATGGGTAGGAGGTCACCACCACAACCTTGTGGGCCTGAAAGTAGTGGCGGAGCTTCCTGGACGCAACAAGTATAGCATAAAGGAGCTTATGTGTCTCAGGATACCTGGCCTTTGCCTCATGAAGGACCTCACTGATGTAGTAGACCGGCTTCTGGACGGTCCTGACTCTGCCAGTTGGACTGGATCCTTCAACTTGAGCTGGGGTCCCATCGGCCCCCAAGCTGCTTAACACTTCTCCAGGTCGGGACCCGGCCGGACCCTCGGAAATAGGGCCGGTTGCTGGAGTGGGGGAGGCCGGACCTCCCTCTTCTGCAGGAGGGTCCACGGAGGTCCCCTGCGGGAGAAGCTCGGACCTCTCGGCGACCAGCACCATGCTGATCACTTCGGTCGTTGCTGCAAGGTAAAGAAACAGTGTCTCACCTGGGTCCGGTGCGACCAGGACCGGCAAGGAGGTAAGGTACTGCTTCATCTCTTGGAAGGCACGTTCTGCCTCTTCGGTCCATACGAATGGGCCGGACCCCCTCATCAACTTGAAGAAGGGAAGCGCCCTCTCCGCCAGCCTCGAAATGAAGCGGCTGAGGGCTGCAAGGGATCCCGTCAACCTCTGCACATCCTTGAGGCGCACCGGGGGTCTCATTGCCTCGATCGCCTGGACCTTATCCGGGTTGGCCTCGATCCCCCGGTGGGAGACCAGGAATCAAGGAGCTTTCCCGCCGATACGCCGAAGACGCACTTCTCGGGGTTTAACTTGGTAGAGGTCGCGCGTAGCTTGTTGAAGACTTGAGCTAGATTTTCTAAGAGGGAACCCGACTCCCTAGTCTTGACAACGATGTCATCGACATATACCTCAACTATATCTCTAACCAAATCACCTAGAGTGGTGTTCATTGCACGAGCAAAGGTGGGTAGAGCATTAAGTAATCCATAAGGCATCACTATATAACAATAAGACCATCCACTGTTACAAAAGCTGTGTGCTTCCTATCATCACTAGCCATCTTGATTTGGTGAAAACCAGAATAGGCATCTATGAAGGACAGCAAATCACACCCAGAGGTGGAGTCCACAATCTGGTCTATACGCGGAAGTGGATAAGGGTCTTTTGGACATGCCTTGTTTAGATTGGTGTAGTCGATGCACATCCGAAGCTTCCCGTTGGCCTTTGGGGACTACGACCGGGTTGGCCAACCATACAGGATGGTAGACCTCCTCGATGAAGCCAGCCTGCAGCAGCTTGCGGACCTCTTCACGGATGAAGTTTTGCCGCTCGATGGACTGCTTGCGTGGCTTTTGCCGGACCGGCTTGGCGTCGGGGTGGATCTTCAGATGATGCTCAATCACCTCCCTAGGGATCCGGGCATCTGTGACAGTTCCCAGGCAAACACATCGACATTTGCCTGGAGGAAGGCGACGAGCGCGCTTTCCTATTTCTCCCCCAGGTTGCCACCGATGCGGGTGGTCTGGGAGGCCTCCGCTCCGACCTGGACGGTCTTCACGGGAACATCGTCCGTGTCGGACGGACGGACCTTCGGTGCCTTGGCCTGAGCCTTGGCACGTGAGGTCGAGGGGTCGGACCCCTGGGCGCCGGCTGCAGGGGTAAGCCCCGTGGCCAGCGCATGGAGCTTTTCGACCGCCACAACAGCCGCGGCACGATCGCTCTGGATAGTGAGGACGCCTGCCGGAGAGGGCATCTTCAGGACCAGTACCCGTAGTGGGCGACGGCCATAAACCGGTACAGGGCCGGTCTGCCGATGATGGCGTTGAAGGGGAGGTTAACTTCCGCGACCTCGAACTGCACGTTCTCGGTATGGAAATTGTCCTCCGTCCCGAATGTAACCGGTAAGGTGATGGTGCCACCGGGTACACGGGATCCGGGCCCATCCTGAGAATGGGCGTGATGGAGCCAGCTTGGACTCCGGAATCTGCAGGTGCTTGAACGCTGCATAGCTGATGACGCTGAGGCCGGCTCCTCCGTCGATCAGCACATGGTGAAGGCGAACATTGCGATGGTGGGTGCCGTGATGAGCGGCAGCACCCCCGCGCCCGCCATGTTTCTCTGGGCAATCGGATGGCCCGAAGGAGACGGTGGTGCCTTTCCACCGCTGATGGGGCGCCGCCTTCGGCACCCCTGGCTTCACCGAGAGACCTCCCGGCGAAGGGCCTTGACGTCCCGCCGGGAGACGAGCTCCGAACTGCCGCCGTACATAACGTACAGCTTCTTGCGGCGCTCGTCCCCGCCGGACTCGGAATCGGACTGCTGGAAAAGTCCCTTGAGGTCTTTGTTGGGGGCTTGATAGCCCAACTCTCTCTCCGTCGCGGCTGCGTCGGCATCGGAGGCTTTCTCCTTACCGGACCGGCGCGGTGGGGAGGAGCCCTCCTTGGAGGCTTGATCTCGCCTCTTGCTGAGGCGCTCCGCGAGCTTCTAGATCTCGCGGCACTCGGTGGCGCTGTGGCGAGCCCCCGGAATGAACAGGGCACGACCCGGGGTCGGTGCGCTGCTGTCGCGGGCGCTTGCCACGGGAGTTCTGGCCCCCGGTCGTCGCAGCTGCAACGGCCGGACCCCCAATCCGTGACTTGTCAAAGCCACGGCCCTTCTTGTTTTTCTTCTTGCCGCTGCCGGGGCAGCGTCGCTGGGTCCGCTCGTCTGAGCGGGTCCTGCCTGGGTTGCAGAGTGCCATGCACGACCTTCTGCAGCCCGGGCGCATTTGTCCGCCAGAGCGAACAGGGTGGTGACGGCTTCCACTTGGTGGGTCGCCAGCTTCTCTAGCATCTTCTCGTCTCGGACCCCCTGTCGGAAGGCCGTGATAATAGACGCATCGGAGATACGCGGGATAGTTCCACGTACCTTGGTGAAGCGGGAGATGAAGGCCCGGAGGGTTTCCCCGGGTTGCTGCCTCACGGCGTGGAGGTTGGGCCTCCACGCCATGCTGCTGGTACGCGCTGGCGAAGTTCGCAGTGAACTGCGCGCAGAGCTCACCCAGGACTGGATGGTTCCTGGGTAAGATTCATGAGCCAGGTCCGGGCTGGCCCGGTCAAGGCTACATGAAAGTAACTTGCCATGACGGCTTCGTTACCTCCGGCCGCCGTGATGGCGGTGATGTAGACCTGCAGGAACTCTGACGGGTTGGAGGACCCGTCATATTTTTCCGGCAGGTGAGGCCGAAACTTGGACGGCCAGGCGACTGCGCGGAGGTGGCCTGCGAGCGCTGCGCAGCCCACGCCCGACACCGGTGCCTGGG